>NC_143586.1:57090351-57405723 GCF_048544385.1 Mastigoproctus giganteus
CAAGGATAAGGAGGTGATTCATCCCCTTGTATAAAGCAATGGTCAGGCCACATCTTGAGTACTGTATACAGGTCTGGAGGCCTCATTTTAAGAAGGATGTAGAGTTGCTGGAATGAGTACAGAGAAGGGCAACAAGATTAGTGGATGTAACAAAGGGTTGCTCTTACGAAGAAGGGCTTATGTTTTGCAAATTACAGCGTCTGGAGACTAGACACCTGTGAGGTGATCTGATTGAGGTGTATAAAGCCTTGAATCATTTGAGCATGCTCAATGCTGATGGGATTCTTCCTCTTGCTCAGATTAATCACCTGAGAGAGCATAAATTAAAATTGAGGAAAGAGAGTTGTAGGATAGATGTGCAGAAGTTTGCCTTTAGCCAGTAGGTGGTTGATTGCTGGAACAAACTTCCATTTGTCGGTGTAGAAGGTGATAGCTTAAATAGATTCAAAGCAGACATAGACAATTGGAACGAGTGGATGGGTGAAATGAGAAGGTTTTTTTTTTTTTTTTTTTTGGCTGATGCTATATAAGCTTGCTTTCTCATATCATGTGCATTTACTAATGCTAATGAAGTTAACCATCCATGGTGATGATTAAGCTTCACACCAGCCAGAAGATAAATAAATTCAGTACTGTAACTAAAAACACTTTATTTACAATAAAATAAGTATAAAATATATATTTACAATAATAAAAATATATAAATAACACTGATAAAATTTACTAAAAACCTAGAAATTAAAAGCGATAAAATTTGCTGTAGCTTTCGGAGGCAGCAGTCTCCTTCCTCAGCAGCATATGTCTACTGTGTGGCACATCCTTAAATAGCAGATCCACGGCACACATCACGTGGTTCCGTGGTTGGAATTTTCCATTTGCACACCAGGACCGGAAATGGCTTGGGAGCATGCTAGCTGAAACCGTTCATCACATCCAAGAACGATGGTTTCTAGGAGGTGGTGTAGACATACACCCCTATCCCTATTAATAGTATTGCTAGCTGCCCCAATACGTAAACTCTCAAGCCATTTGCAGTCCCAGAATCCCTGTGCATGATCTGTGATGACAGAATCCTCCGGGGAAATCTGATGCTGTTTCTCCCAGAAATGTTCAGCCACAGCAGACTTCCCATAATTTGCAGACTTTATTGTGTTTGCATGCTCTCCCAGCCGGTCTTTTAATCGCCGCCCCGTCTAACCCACAATCTGGGCATTTGATTTTGTACACCACCCCACTGCTGGCTTCTTTGGATATGGAGTCTTTTACTCAAGATATCACTGTGTGCAACCTCCGACCTGAGAGTTGCACACGACATATCTGACACCCCCGAATTATACATGCAATGTGGTCTGACAGGCCCGGATAGTAGGGAATGTATGCAGTGCTCGCAGGGGCAAACTGCTCATTATGGGTGGACTCTACTCCTCTAATGGCTCTGTCCAACACCCTCTGGGGGTAGCCGCACTTCTTGAGGTCTGCTGTGACCCGAACAATTTCATTATCTCTATCCTCGGAGGTGCTGCAGTGGGACCCCACCTTCTGTCTATTAGAGCCTTGACCACACTGTTTTTATGTTGGCTGGCCCGTGCCGAGGTATAATGGGTATATTGACCCCAGCACATCGGCTTTCTAAATACTTTGGACTTAAGCCTGCTGCCTTTTCTAATTACCAACACGTCAAGGAATGGCATGGTTCCCTCCGCTTCCACCTCCGAAGTAAATTTGATAAAAGGGGAGAAACTATTAAGTACATTAAGTACCTGATCTTCCCTCCCCCTTTGTATAATGGAGAATGTGTCATCAACATATCTCCTCCATCTGCGCATGGGAAATTCCGAATCCCCAAAAATCCTGACTTCTAACTCCTCCATAGCTAAATTGGCCACTATGGCACTGATGGGGGAACCCATGGCTGTGCCATGGATCTGCCTGTACATGACAACTTGGAATACCATGAGGGAGCTCAAACAGGATGACGATATTATTGTCCTACGAGCGGATAAAGGTAGGGCTACGGTTATTTTGGACAAAGAACAATATTATAGTAAAGCATTAGAATTATTACAGGATACCGCCATATACAAAGTTAACCGCCGTAATCCGTTGATTAGTTGGGAACGACAAGTGAATAGCCTTTTACAACGTTGGCAAAAGTCAGGATGGATATATAAGGAAGTCTATTGGTCGTTACATGCTGCTGGATGTTGTTTACCCAGATTTTACAGGCTCCCAAAGATACATAAAGTAGGTATATCGCTCAGACCTATTGTATCATTTATAAACAGTCCTACGTATGCTTTACCTAAGTATTTAGCTAAGATAATTGCACCCATAGTAGGACCTTCCGGCTTTGTCATTAAGAACAGCAAGCAATTTGTGGACTTTATAAAAGGACAGACTATACGGGAAGATGAGATAATGGTTTTGTTCGAGGTTAAGTCACTGTTTACTTGTATTCCCATTAAGTTTGGCTTACAGTGTGTTAGAATGGCCTTAGAAAAGGATGTATTGTTAAGTACCAGGTCACCTCTATGTGTTGATGACATTTGTGAAGGAGTGGAGCTTTGCTTATCTAGTACCGTTATGGTACTAGATAAGCAGACTGGGCTTATACTCTCAAACTCACAGCAATCTACTAAGGAACAGCATATGATAGATAGTACTAACAACACACCAATTACAGTACCGCCAACTGCCCTGCAGTCTTCCTCAGAAACCATAAAAACTAAAACAGCAGTCCCAATGCAGAAAAGTCGGCAAAATGTAAGAAATATAGATACAAACGAAAACATCAACCCGGATGAGCAAATCTTAGATCTGTATGCAGAAGACGACATGGACACAGCGCGTCCTATCTTCTTGAAAAAAGAAAGAATAAAATTGGAGAGACAAAAACAGAGTGGACCTAAAAAGCAGACTGAATCAAACACAACCGCTAAAAACAAATAATGGATCATATCATACAGTGGAACTGTAGAGGTCTACGTAGCAATATCGATGATATCCATGATCTAATCCAACAGTATAGTCCAGTAAGCATGTGTTTACAAGAAACTAATCTACCACCGCAAGTAATTCCAAAAATCAAGAACTATACTGTATATCAGCATACTAGAAATAACAATACCACCATGCGTGGAGGTGTGGCCATTCTAGTAAACTCAAAAGTCCCTACTTTTGGGACTAGATGACAAACCTTTGTGGGAAACAATGTTTGCACCATGGGATGGACCTGATTAGATTATGGTGCCCCTGTTTAGTAGGGAACACATTCCACTGCAAACTTCCTTAGAAGCAGTAGCAGTACATGTCTCCTTAGGAATCATGTTAACAGTAGTTTCAATCTACCTATCACCAAAAAAAGAATATACTTATAATGACCTAGAAGTACTTCTGCTACAGATCCCTCCTCCATTTTGTTCATTTGGAGATTTTAATGCACACCACCCAATCTGGGACTCCCCACATACAGACAGACGAGGAAAAGTTCTGGAATTGCTGCTTGACAAACACAATCTAACACTGTTGAATACTGGTGCTGATACTTACATTCATTTCTCCATTAGAACAACTACAGCTATAGACTTGACAATCTGCTCCATTATCCGATAATTTGTGAAATACAAACAACTAGAATCCCTCAGGCAAATAATTCTCGCTTAAAATGGAAATTTTCCAAAGCCGATTGGAAGTTATTTGCTTTCAGTATCTCATTCAATGATGAAATTATCAAATTCCAATCCATCGATGATACCACACAGCACATCACATCTCAGATTCAAAATGCCGCAACCAAGGCCATACCAAAAATCCGTACTGGTTCGTTTAAACATGCCAATCTTTGGTGGAGTGAAGCGTGCCAACTTGCCAAAAAAGAGAAAAACTGGGCATGGAACCTGTTTCGTAAACACCCAACTACTGAGAACCTTATAAATTTCAAAAAACTGAAAGCAAAAGTGCGATTTGTAAGGAAAAAGGCAAAAAAAAAGATTCTTGGATCCAGTTTGCCTCTTTGTATAATGAAGAACACAAACAGCAGAATAATCTGGAATAAAATAAAAAAACTGAATGGTAGATTTCTCCCAGCATCCTCTCCAATACTGAGATGGAATGGACAAGATTTATCATCTCCAGTTCAAATAGCTAATGCTCTGGCAGAAAACTTTTCCAAAATCTCAGATACAGCTGCATATGAACCATCTTTTCAGCAACATAAAAGGACTGAGCAAAGCAAATTAAATTTCAGTACAAGAATAGCACTCCCATATAATCAACCCTTTACAATGTTGGAGCTACAGGATGCCCTAAACAAATCAAGAAATGGGGCATCAGGACCTGA
Organism: Mastigoproctus giganteus; assembly: GCF_048544385.1. NCBI lineage: Eukaryota > Metazoa > Arthropoda > Arachnida > Uropygi > Thelyphonidae > Mastigoproctus > Mastigoproctus giganteus. The sequence goes on from NC_143586.1 coordinate 57,094,691, forward strand.
TGGTCTTTATTACCTCATGTTGCAACACCTAGACAAAAAGGCACTAAATTCCCTCTATTGCTTTTTCTGAATTGGGTCTTCTCCGAAAGCTATTATCCTTGCTCATGGTGTCATTCAACAGTGCTAGCTTTTCCCAAACCTGGGAAAGATCAGACGAATCCATGCAACTATAGACCGATATCCCTTACCAGCTGCTTGGGCAAGACATTGGAAAAGATGGTACACAATAGACTTCAATGGTACATCGAATCCCATTCAGACATCAGTTGTAATCAATACAGCTTCCGCTAAAACCGATCCACATTAGACCTTATGGTGAAAGCTGAGTTAACGTATAGAATGCCTTTATTCGAAAAGAACATCTTGTCATGGTGTGTCTGGATATTGAAAAAGCCTTTGATACCATCTGGCGCTATGGTATTCTGAAAGATCTGTATGCCATAGGACCCAGAGGTCGACTCCCAATGATCATAGAGAGTTACCTTAAAAATAGAACTTTTCAAGTGAGTTGTCGTAATGCTGTTTCGCAAGCTCTTATCCAAAGAGAAGGTGTACCACAGGGATCGGTACTCAGCGCTACACTCTTTGTTCTTACGATAAACAATTTAGCGCAGAACATTTTGGGTAACGTAGAAATCTATCTTTATGCTGATAATCTTGCAATATCTTGCCATTCACATAATATGCGTTCCATTGAATGACATTTGCAGCTTGCAATAAACAAAATAGTGTCATGGACTTCACGTAATGGTTATCGTCTATCAGCAATCAAAACTGTAGCCATTCACTTTTGTAAAAAAACTCCAACTACATCCAGAACATGAATTATCACTGTGAAATCAACCGATACCAATTACCAGCAATATCCAATTCTTGGGCATAACCCTTGACACTAAACTGACATTCCAGAAACACATACTACAAACACGAACTGTCTGTATGAAAAAGCTGAATATACTTAAAGTCATCTCATCTATGACATGGGGAGCTGATCCCTATACTCTACTCCACCTATACCGGGACTTAATCAGATCTCGATTAGATTATGGTGCCCCTGTTTATGACTGCCCGAAAGACTCTGTCAGCCTGTCTCAACACAATACAACATAGTGCACTCAGGATTGCTCTTGGGGCGTTCAGGACTTCACCGGTGCAATGAACCTCCACTCCACCTTTGGAGAAAGCTGCTGCTCCTCAGTTATGCGGTTAAAATATATAACCTTCCATCTCATCCTATCTGGTCATACCTGATATTGATGATGGTATATCAAGCTTAATGTCCAAGTTTGCAGACGATACGAAGGTTGGCAGGGTTGTCAAGGACACTACTGACACTATGCTGCTGCAACAGGATCTGGAAAGGTTGAGCAGATGGGCTGAGAGGTGGCAAATGAAGTTTAACATTGACAAATGTAAAGTATTAAATATGGGAAACAGCAACCCCAGAGCAACGTATCAACTCTGTGGTACTACACTGACAGTGGTAGAGAATGAAAGGGACCTGGGGGTGGTTGTGCAGGCAGATATGAAGTTCTCTGAGCAGTGCAGACGGGCTGCAAGAGTAGCTCATGGTGTATTGTCAATGATATATAGGAATTTTTCTAGCAGGGATAAGGAGGTGATTATTCCCTTGTATAAAGCAATGGTCAGGCCACACCTAGAGTACTGTATACAGGCCTGGAGGCCTCATTTCAAGAAGGATGTAGAGCTGCTGGAATGAGTACAGAGAAGGGCAACAAGATTAGTGGATGTAACAAAGGGGTGCTCTTACGAAGAAAGGCTTAAGTTTTGCAAATTACAGTGTCTGGAGACTAGGCACCAGCGAGGTGATCTGATAGAGGTGTACAAAGCCTTGAATGGTTTGAGCATGCTCAATGCTGATGGGATTCTTCCTCTTGCTCAGAATAATCACCTGAGAGGGCATAAATTCAAATTGAGGAAAGACAGATGTAGGATAGATCTGCAGAAATTTGCCTTTAGCCAGAGGGTGGTTGGTAGGTGGAACAGACATCCATCCCTTGTCGTGGAAGTTGATAGCCTAAATAAGTTTAAGGCTCAGCTGGACAGGTATTTCAAACGAACAGAGGGGTGAAGTGGAAGTGGTTATTTTTTATTTATTTATTTTACTTTATTTTTTTTTTTTTTGGCTGATGCTGCATAAGCTTGCTTTCTTGCATCAAATGCCTCTACTAATGCTAATGCTACCTCTATGATCCACAATGGGTAAACCTTTTCAGAAATAAGCCTCTTGAAAACAAACCTACAGGAATCCGTCTACGAGAATTGATTTAGCAGTGAAATATGCAGTTGACCAATTTACATCAAGACAAAGAAATTGTACAACCTCCATGGAAAGTGTGTATACCTTTATGTGATGACTACTTCTGACGTTGGGAGAAACACTCCCTGAACAATCCAACCATTCAGAAACTACATGCAGCTCACTCTTTGGCAAATGCAGACACTGCAAATTTATACTGACAGCTCCAAAAGTGACACAGTTGTAGGAGCTGCTGTGGTGCTACCAACATCAACAGTCTGTTTCATTACCACAAGAATGCAGCGTTTTCACTGCAGAACTCTATGCCATTAAGATGGGTTTCACCTTACTTGCTCATGTTTTCACTCTGAAGACTATTATCTATACAGACTCTTTGAGTGCAGTGACAGCCCTCCAAGGCAATTCTCGCTCTCCACATCCATTGATAAATCAAATAAGAACTCAAATATCCGAATTTCATAACAATAGGCAGACTGTCACATTTTGTTGGATTCCAGGGCACACACTGGAATACCAGGAAATGAGAGTGCAGATAAAGCAGCAAGAAATCCCACTGATAATAACCACATCCAGATTCCTTACACAGACTATAAATCAATCATACGCCGAATTTGCAATGAAAAATGGAGAGAAATTTGGCATAATCAGGTAAATAACAAGTTACGAAATATAAAACAGAATCCACAGCTATGGAAATATAGTTTCCGCTCAAACAGACACGAAGAGGTTGTGCTTGCTAGAGCACGTGTAGGTCATACCCATCTTACACATCAACATTTATTGCGAGGAAATAATCCACCACTGTGCTTCCACTGTGATTCAACACTAACCATAAAGCATATTCTTATAGAGTGCACTCACTATCAGTATGCCAGAACCACATGATTCCGATCCCCATCTAATTTAAACCAACCTCTTCAAATTAGATATATTATTGGGGACAACTCCAATTTACCTGAGTTTTTCCACTATCTAAAACAGATTAATGTATTTATGCTCATATAAACCTTTTCATTAATGCGTACATTGTTTCTCCACAGGAACAGGCGCAATATGGCCAAAGTAGCTCTTGCGCCAAAAGAACCCAACAACAACATCATCGCCAAGGCTGCAACGCGGTGACTCGGTTGTACCCATGTTCTGCAGTTCAGCGAATTTCCTTTACAGAAGCTGGTGCTAAAACTTCAATTATAATAGCTTCAGATTTTGTACAGCCACGAGATTTTTTTTTTTTTTTTATATTTCATCATTAAATATAAAATAATTTAATTTCATTCCACAGTCGAGTGATCAGAGGAATGCTCAAATATATCATGCTAAACCCCAGGAGCTCACATCTGGTGAGTATGGGCTTGGCACACCCAGGATCCTGAGCTGGATATCATCATTCTTCTTTCTCTCTCTCTCTCTCTCTCTCTCTCTCTCTCGCAGGGTAGTTCAGATTTTTATTTATTTTTTTTTTTTTTTTGCCTGGTGCAGGCATAAGCCTCAGGCTTCCTTGCACCATAAGGCTAATAATAATAATATTGGAATTAGGGGAAATGATTTGGCCGATACTGCAGCCAAATCAGCAATTCCTCAAAATTATTTTTTATTCCAGATCCTTTACCACTGCATCATAGTATCCAGTCAAATTGGTCAGAAGAGATTTCCCCTTAAACCCTTGCTATGACTGAAGTATAACTGCACTCCTGTCTAGATGAAGTATAACTGAACTCCTGCCTGCATTACTTCTTTAACTGGTGACTCTGTTATTTTCCCTGGAACAGCAGATAAGCTAACAGATCTGTAATTACTCACATCACTTTTTGATCTCCTTTGTGAATTGAGGATATATTTGCACATATCCAGTACATAGGAACTTTCCCTTAGTCTAAGAATGCTCTCATAATTATGGCTAAGGGTTTGCTTACTTCCTTTGCTGCCTCTCTTAATGTAATTGGAACAAAGAGTTGGAACAAAGAGTTGCTCTTATGAAGAAAGGCTTAAGTTTTACAAATTACAGTGTCTGGAGACTAGGCACCGGCGAGGTGATCTGATAGAAGTGTATAAAGCCTTGAATGGTTTGAGCTGAGTGCAGTGTCTGCTTTGGGCAATCAATTTTCAATGTCACAACCAATCAAAAAACAAATCATTTGCTGTTTAAACCATCTACGAAGTAGGAATCATTCAGTGAAATTCTGCAGGATCCCTGGGTATTCTGGTATCTTGGGCAATGAGAGAGCAGATCAGGCAGCCAAAAAACAAAACAGTACAACACCAGCAAATTACCAAGTACCATATAGAGATTATTTGAAGCATATAATAAAAGTGTGTATGTTTCAGTGGTCAGAAATATGGAAGGCACAAAGTAATAACAAGTTGCTCCAAATCAAAGAAGAACCAGCGTTATGGATTTCCAGCTTCAGACAAAATAGACAGGAAGAAGTAGTAATAGCAAGACTAAGGATTGGACATACGCACCTAACCCATATGTTTCTACTCATGGGGGGTGACCCACCTCGATGCAAGCATTGCACACTACCGCTTACAGTCAAGCATATACTTTTAGATTGTCCTCACTATTCCCATTTCAGAAGTACTTTCCACTCTCAATCACAACTGCAAAAACCGCTATCGCTTAACCACATTATTGGCAATAGTGCTAACCTAGCTACACTCTATACCTTTCTGAAGCAAATACATATATATGAATTCCTCTGATGCCAAAATGGAACACATTATATTACTTTAGGTTAATAATATAGGACCTGGCACATTTTGGCCTTAGCTGCCCTTGTGCCCTTAAACACTAATACCAATACAATACAATGGTTTGAGCATGCTCAGTGCTGATGGGATTCTTCCTCTTGCTCAAAATAATCACCTGAGAGGGCAAAATTTCAGATTGAGGAAAGACAGATGTAGCATAGATGTGCGGAAATTTGCCTTTAGCCAGCGGGTAGTTGGTTGGTGGAACAGACTTCCATCCCTTGTTGTGGAAGTTGACAGGCTAAATAAATTTAAAGCTCAGCTGGACAGGTATTTCGAATGAACGGAGGGGTGAAATGGAAGTGTTTTTTTTTTTTTTTTTTTTTTTTTGGTTGATGCTGCATAAGCTTGCTTTCTTGCATCATATGCCTCTACTAATGCTAATGTTAATTGGATAGATCCCATCTGCCTCAGGTGCCTTGCTTATATTTAACTTCAACAATTTCTCTTCCACTTTCCTCTCAGTTATCATAAAATCATTTAGCTCCCCTATTAGAGTTTGATAAACTTCTGATATCCCCATTCCTTAAAGAATTCTTGATGTGTGAATATAGATGAAAAATACCTATTCAGTTTGTTAGCAACCTGAGCAGGATCATCAACAGTTAGACCATCGACATCAAGTGGATCACTGTGATTCAGCTCCTTCCTTCTATTGTATATATGTAAGAAAGATGTCTTTTCCACTTTTCTTTGCCAGAGACTTCTCGTAAGCTGCCTTATCTCTTATAACCTCCTTTGTGACTTGGTTTCAGACTAGTTTATATCTACCATAGGCTTCTGTGTTACCTGATACTTTATCTGCATCCCATGCATTTTCTTCTCTCCCGTGTATCTCATTAGATCATCTGACATCCATTTAGGTCTAAACCTTGAGCAGTATTTTTTAGTTGGTATGAAAAGCCTAGTTGCTTTCATGATTATTTCCCTGAATACTTCCCATTTAGAATTTGTTGTTAATAACATCATTAGTTGGTGTCATTGTATAGAATTTAAAAACTGAGAGCACTGTAGTCTCCTTTACCCTTGATGGTAGTTACATCTTTAAGTAAATCCCCCATCAATACACTGTGATCACTGCCTCCTAGTGATCACAGATGCATGTTGCCTCTCAAACATGATTTTTTAAAAAACAGTCATCCAATAAAAGCCCCAAAGTCTTGCTAGTATGCAAGTGACCAACACACAAGTTCCAATCAATATCTGGAAAGTTAAAATTCTCATTATGAGACATTCTGATTTACTAGCCTACTGTAGTTCTCTGTATAGTTGTTTGTTGTGCTCATCAGAGTCATTAGGCATGTAACACAAGGCTCTCATTTTTGTTTTTCCAGCGTTTATGCTACTCCAGACTGACTCAACATTGCACCGGTCACCCATGTCAACTGGATGCATTGCCTTAGATTTTTATGTGCCTCTTAACCAAGAGCATAACCCCCACACTTTCTCTTCTGTCATACATGGTAATCCCCACATTCAAATTCTGCATTCCTTATATCTGAGTGACACCACATCTCTGATATCCTCACAATGTCTGCATTTGATGACTTGATCAGCACTTCAAATTAATTTACTGTGCTACTAGCATTGGTGTACATGCAAGTATACATGCATCTGTTGTTATTCTTAGTTATCCTAACACATAATAACATCATTTTTTTTTTATTTCATAACAGCATAAAAATATTTATTTAATAGCATAAATAATAAATAAGTTTCATTACTTTCAGAACAATCTGTCAGTCAAGATGTGATTTAGACTTGGAAAACTATTATGTATAAACAGATATTTCATAACTTTAAGTGTACAGTTTTATTTATTTTTTTTATTTGTTCTTATCACTAAATGCATCAATGGCACATCTTTTAAAGAACTGATTGATAAGTACAGGGGTGGGCCGTCCCAAAGGTGCAAGGGGTGCACTGCAAATGGGCACCAATATTCAAGGGCCACCTGAAACCTGAAACTTACACATACGAAGAAAATTTTACAGAGGGGTACCAAATTTCAGATGGCACCCGGGCACCACATACCCTAGGAATGCCCCTAGATAAGTATCCTCATTATGTTTTGTATAGATGCTTTTGAAATTAATGAAACCAGTTGTAGTGTAATTAAGATATGAAACTTGTTTATTTTTTTACATAAAAAAAATTAAAACACTAAAATATGCTAAAGCAGTTCAGCTAAACCCTCAAACTACGTGGAAGTTTCACTAATGGACAGGTTAGTGCTATTGCATCATATTTCTACTACTGAAATCAATAAATTGTAGTGAACTACCAAAGTACATAACATTAGTCTTCTCCATTGGTGAAGCGTTACTTATTCAAGGTAGTGCAATATCATGGCAAATCATTGTGAAGGTTTTCACAATATGAGATATAATTAAAATGATGCCAATTTATCTACTTCAGTAGTTCACTACGTACAAATATGATGCAATAACATTAACCTGTCCATTAGTGAAACTTCCACATAGTTTGAAGCTTTAGCCAAAAAATTACCTTAGTCTATATTATTGCACACCATCAGGCATTGCTCATATTGTGGAATTATACTTCATAACTGGGTTGTCACTATTGCAATGCCAGGGTACTCACCCATGCACCAAGGAGAGACCAACAAGCCTTGAAACTCTGGTGGTATCCTCCGAGAATAAGTAACATTAGTCTTCTCCATTGGTGAAGTGGTACTTATTCAAGGTAATGCAATATCATGGCAACTAGTTGTGAAGTTTTTCACAATATAAGCTATAATTGAAATGATGCCAATTTATCTACTTCGGTAGTTCACTATGTACAAATATGATGCAATAGTACTAACCTGTCCGCTAGTAATACTAAAATATTAAATTTTAAAATGTAATAATATTTTATACATATGAGATGCTTTTATTTTATTAAGTATGAATATAGAATTTCAAAATTATAAAATAGCTAATGCCGTTTAGCTTTTCAAAATTATGAAAAGTGGGACTTCCTCTTCCTCTCTTAAGTTTTGTGAATTACAGGGCTTAAACTGCCTAATAAATATAATGGTCTTATGCTCACATCAAAATAAACTTCTTGTTATCATGAGTTACCTTTATATTGCACTACTTTTAAATAAATGGCATTTTAAATACTTGTGATAGCAAAAAAGTTGTTCTGGAGTAAGCAGCATTAAGATCTTTGCATTTACTAAGCAACTTAAACCACTGCAAACCACAAAAACATTGAAGAGGACATATTCTACTTTTTCTTGATATTTTTCACAAATATGAATATAAGAATATTAATTTTTTTAATTTCTTTGTCTCCTAATTTAGATCACCAAGTTACTAGGTCCAGAATCCTATTTAATTTTGCCAGAACTCGTTTTTCTTTTAAAAGATGATTCATTAGAGGTAAGAATATTGATAGTAAAGTCAATAAAGGAGATTCTTTAATAGTGGTCTTACATAAATATCAGATAGCAGATGGAGAAAATTCATTAATCAAAATTTCTTGTTCATCCCTTTATTAATTTAAATCAAGTATTTTCATTTAGTTTGTATAAATAATTTTGTTGTAATTTACTTTTAGCAATTCATTTAAAAGCTCCATGAAAAATTTTAAATATATGCAGTAGAACTCTATTATTATAAATCTAATGTTAATTAATATACCAAAAATTTAATAGTATAAAGGTATATGGAAACTGTGGTAATAACAAGTGAACTATATGTAACTATGTGAAATTTTGCTATGGTGAGTGCTTTAAACTATAGTAATAATATAACTTTATTATTGAATTCAGTTTATCAAGTGCAGTAATGATGTAACTTTTTTTTCCATATATGTTTTTACAAATACCCCAGTATGTCAAAGCATTACTTCAGTGGGTAAGTCAGGGTGGTAAACTATACAAGAACACTTGGTTTCAACTGTGTCTACATAATGTCAGGAGTGTTGTCAATAAAATGAGTAAAATTGAAATAATTAGGACAATTAATGCTGAAATAATAGGGCCAATGGAAACATGGTCAGTGGAAATAAACTGGGCCAATGGAAACCCAGAAATAGGAGATGATGAGATTCACTTTTGGTATGTAAATTGTATTTAGGAAGGATAGGGAAAATAGGAGGGGTGGTGGGATCATGCTTTTTATCAAAAGCAGCTTGAGTGTGATAATGAGCATGCTCTTTAGACCAGAAGATTGTGAAGATTATGATGAGAGCCTTCACATGCAGATGGAATGGGTTAGCAAGGGTGAATATCTTATCGTGAATGATTTAAATTTGTTCCTTATTGATTGGAGCGAGTGGGAAAGAAACTCGCCATGAGGAACAAATTTTTTAATTTGCTAAATGGTTATTATTTGTATATGCATATTACAGAAATAACTAGGGTCAAGAATATTCTACACCTGATCATTACCCACAAACCAGAAAACACAGTGCTGATGGTATGGGAACTATTAGCAAGGAGTGATCATGCAGTTATAAGTTGAATGACAAGAAAGGAGTAGCAAAGAAGAAAGGAAAAAAAATGGATTTTAATTTCAGGAAAGGAAACAGTGACAGCTAAATATGCTACATAATCTCTGTCAGCTGGAGATTTAGCACATGGAAGGCACATACCTTTAAAGCAATAGTTACAGAAACCATGAATACATCTATACCATTAGGAAAATATAGTACAAGGTGTGTGTGCGTGTGTGTGTGTGGCATGAGTTAGTTGGAAGAGTAGATGGAATGGATGAGCAAGAGTGAATGTCTTCTTATTGTTGATTTTATTTTTAACTGGGTGATTTCAGTTTGATTGGTACAAGTGGGAAGAGAACTCACCATAAGAAACAAAATTTTTAAATCAGCTAGATGGTTATTATTATTTATATTAGCATGCTAGGGAAAGTACTATGGGCAGGGATATCTAGACCTGATCACTACCTGCAAACCAGATGATGTTGTGGGAGTTGACAAACAGAAACCATTAGTAGGCGGTGATCGCCAAGTTCTAATTGTGATGATATCAGGGGGAGCAGTTGCTAAAGGCAAGGCACAGGAATGGATTTTAATTTCAGGAAAGGAAACTATAACAGCTAATTGTGCTATATAATTATTGTCAAAATTAGTGCATGGTGGGCAAATACCTTTAAAGCTATAATCACGTGGATTGGATATCCTTACCAATACTAAGTAATAACCTACAAAATCTCTATCTAAGTTCAAATTAAACTAAGTATTATAACTAGGAATATAAAGCTACTTCTAGAAAATAAATTAATATGCCAATTTAAGAATATATTCTTAAATTGGCATATTAATATATTCTACTGCATAGTTCCTTTTAGAACTATGCAATAGAATATATTTTTAATTACGTTTCTCATTTAAATAGCAAATGTAGAGGTATAATAATTATAACTGTATAAAATAACTGTTATATTTATTTACTTCTAAACCTTTTATTTTGTTAGGTGCTAAAAGGATTAACACTTCATCTACCAGAATCATTAGAAGCTGTTACAGATCACTGGAATACATATTCAGAGGCTAATGTAAGTTATCAGATATAAATATAAAAAATATTGTGTTTGTTAACCTTTCAAATTCTTAAAAGAATGTGCAAAACTTTTTTGTCTTCATATGAATATTTGATGATTATCATTTTTATAGTATATTGCATTTTTTTCAGTAAGGCAGATGTTTTAATACCATATACAGTCTTACATATAAACATCAATAAAATATTAGATATAAATTACATATGAACCCTGAGGTTCTTTGTGGATAGTGGTGATAGCTAAGTTTGCCACTTGGGAGTCTAAAGTGTTGATGAAACTGATAGTCTGATTCTGCTTGTAAGTGTATTGAATTTCAGCGAAGCCTGCATTTCTTAAAAAAAATTGAGCTTTGCTGAAATTATTATTTTTTTGTGACTGGTGTGGCTACTGAATTCCTTTTTTTTATTGTGGCTAATATGCTGGAGATAACCACTCAGGTGAACTGATATGAACAGTGGTTCAAAGTGTGGCTTTACACATAGATAAGTGGCTGGCCCTCTGAGAACTAAGCCATACTAGATGGTATGTGATTCTCATTGCCCAGTGCAATACGACTACTTATAATGGATGCATAAAATCATGTTTGACATCCAGAGCAAATCTCCCATGTCACCCAATCTCTAATATCATACAGTATGAATTATGTAATAATTTGAGATTATGATGAGCATCATGGAAGATCCAATATTCCTTACATTTTGAAGGTACAGCTTTAAATACTATAGCTGTTGGAGGCTGGCCACTAAATAGTCCACCTGACTGGACCTATTGGGTAGTGCTGTAGGGAAATCTGGAGTAGCTATTGTATAATCTTGTTGCCTGCCAGCAATGGCTGAAGAGAATCCAAGTAGCATGTATTGTATATGGGAGAGACAGTATACCAAGGCTATGTTACGTTAAAGAGCTGGGTATGTTTACTGTGTGTGTGTGCTATATCTAAAAATTTAATCAATTCACTCATGTCCACCCCAAAACTTTTACATCAACTATCAAGAATAGCCCAAACTAATGGAACAAACTTATCTGTGAAAAGCATTAAGCCTACCAAAAACTTTTTAATTCATTTCACACATATTGGCAGACTCATTTCTAATTTTAGTGATATCCATTTCCATCTACAATCTGCCAAACTCCACTTAATTTTTTTAGGAAAATCTTGGTTATCAACTGCCTTCAACTTCCATCCATTTCTTTTGCCTTGATTATTCACACAAATTACCCAGTAAATGTGGCCCACTTGGGAAAAAAGGCTGTGTCCACTGCCTTAAGAGGATTGTAGATAAAATAAATTTCTGTTTATTTTTTGAGTGACCAGTGCCAGAAGTGTTTTACAAATTCAGACTTCATACATGTTGAATTATTAAGGGATTTTCAGCACCCCAGTTTACAATGAGCCATTCCTTTTTGTGGCAGCATACAGGCTCAAACTTGCAACTTCTTTACTTGTGGCCCTGCATACTAACCACTGGACCATGGTGGCCCCGGTTTTGGTGCACGTCATTTTTCAAATGCTGACTTGTTTGTAGAATATTTAAGAATTTTATAATGACCACTCTCCCTCATAGTCTGTTTCTTCTTTGAAAGTGTTTTTAAAGTTTGGAAAAGAGACCTAACCTGTAAGCCTAGACCTCACAGGGAGTGAGATCTGACTTATAGGATGAGTTCTCAGGGTGCTCCACCAGTATTCAATAGGATATCTTGCATTGCTTGGGTGACATAAGGACTTCCATTATCCTGCAAAAGAAGCCACTGTTTCATCTTCAATTTGGATCTATTTTTTTGTAAATATTCCTAATGAAAGATATGTGTATAATCTTTATTGTGCATAAAGCGTAATGTACAATGTACCCTTCATAGCAACAGTGCCACGTTTTATATGTGTAAATCACAACTTAAAATTTGGTAATAAATTAGTATTTATTATAAAAATCTGTAATGAATAAAAGTTTCATGCCTTTTTATTTAGCAAGAAGAACTAAGTGAATTAATCCATTCTTTGGTATTGTGTGAAGAAGCAACATCATTAACAAGCAACTGGCGTCTGCATGCAGATTTTTTAACCCGATTATCTTGTCTACCAAGGTGTTTGTCAGCTGATCAGATCTATACAACATTTGTGCCTTTGCTGTTCATTAAACTTCATACAGCAGTAAGAATTAATTCATATTTTTGTAAATAATCGCTCTTAATTTTAAGGTTTTTTTTTTTTTTTTTTTGTGTTAATCTCTTAAATGTTTTCCCTATATGCACAGGAAAAATTAAGGGATTAATATTTGGTATGTGCATATACTCAATTCTGTGTATTAATACTATATCGTGTGTGTGTACATGTATGTATACAGTGAAATCCATTTATAACAAACTCAAAGGGGTTGATTAAAACTTCATTATATCTGTAAATCCATTATTAAAGATACTTTGACACAATTCCATTCCATACATTCTACACAGACCTCAATGGCCATCTTCATATCAGTCTACAATTATGATCCTTTGTCCATATTCCTAGATTCAGAAGTAGACACTCTGTTACCAGTCATTGGTAATAGAATTTAAAACTTGTGATTATGCCTTGGTCTAGCCTGAAATTTAAAATTATGTTTGGTGGGAAAAAACTTTAATTTCACTGCATGATTAGATTCTTTTTTTTTTTTTTTTTTTGGTAGTTGTTGGCACATAGGCTTCTGTGGCCATAATGCACCTCCCAAGGTTTTTGCAGTACAGTAATACCCCGACTTACGCGAACTCGGAGTTACGCGGTTCTTGATTTTTTTTCGTTTGGCAATGCTGCAGCCCACTATCTTCAAGGTCGTTTTTCATATGTTATCGATATACGGTGCGACGGCGGAGAATGAGAGCGAAAGATGAACAAAATTTAACTTTGTTGCTTTTATATTTTTTATATCAGTGAAGGGGAAACACATTTCACCATAATAACGTAAAAACCAACACAATTCCAGCTATCGGTATAATTGCAAATGCAATTAGATCGAGTTTACTACCAGTTTATAACAGATTTCACTAGCAGAAACGCAACTGGATTTTTATTGTTTTATGGTAGTAACCCCTAGAAATGTGAGGTGTTAATAGTGTACCTCTGCCTTTATGGTGTTGTTTATTCAGTTGCTACATGCGCGCAGCTTTGTTTATGCGTATCAAGCGTGCCTCCTCATTTTGTAATTGTGCTTTATTCCCTAAAAATAGTAAAATACTTAATTAAAAGGTGTGAAAAGGAAGCGTCCTGGTGAAGACACTGCAGATTCAGAGAGAAAAAGAAAAGCAATTATCGATAAACAGAGGCGGACTGGGTCAAAAATTCTTACCCGGGAAAATTTATAGTGGCCTCATACTATGGTTTATGGCCAAAATCACACTGGCCCACCGGGATTTCCCCGGTAAGGCTTATGGCCAGTCCACCTCTGTCGATAGAGGAAAAAATATGAAATTGTGAAACGCTTTGAGCGAAATGAAAGACCATGTGATATTGCACGTGCTACAGGCCTAAATGAAGCAACGGCGAAAAGCACATGACAATTGCAAACTTGACAGGTTGAAAATTGAAAAGGGCTCAATTGTAAAGGGCTTAAAAATTTTAGAAAACATAGACTCCAACGAAGAACGCGTTATAGCTACAAAGCAAGGAATAAAAAAAAATATTAGCTTGCTACGAAGAAATTCTGCGTGAAAAAAAGACGCTGTGTCGTCCGACGAATTTGTTAGATTTTATGAAGCCATCGACATCGAAATAATTTTTTTACGTAACTCATTTGTTTTTTTTTAATACATATTTTGTATTAATATGTATAAAGAACTGCAATTTTATTAACATTTTTCTTCTAAACTAGTGTTTTTGTTAGTCCTTGGTCCCAATTAAGCAAAATTTATATGTATTTATATGCAAAGTTGTACCCCGACTTACGCGAATTCGACTTACGCGATTTTCGTCGGACCCACCTATCGCGTAACTTCGGGGTATTACTGTACTTTGATCCAAGCCCGAGGCGGGAATCGAACCTGCGACCTTTGGGTTGCCAGGCAAGCGCTTTACCCACCCGGCTAGCCCAGTCAGCGATTAGATTCTACTAGTCATTCATTGAATATGGTGTTGGATCATCCATATATGTGTTTTATTTATATATGGGATTTTTTGGCTAATTGCCTTGAGTTTTGTGATTTTACTCAAACAGCCACTGCTTCTAGTTACCTCCAGTTCCACTTGGTTTAATGAATAAAATAAGATGAAATTGGAGAAGAGAATTGAAATATACCAGACTGAAAGCCATTCCTCAAAGATGCACCTTAGATGGGAGACTATTATTTCCTTATAAGCCCATTTCATTCATTAGCACAAAGTCAGGAGCTGCAACAAGGAGCTTTTGAGTCTTCATTATGACTATGAAATAAAACTTAGAAAGGAATAATTTAATTGACCAGAAAGGGGTGAGGTGTTGGGAGTGACCTTGAATAGGGGTCATTATCTGATTACCATTGATCATAAAATTGAATAATGATGCCTATTCAAGGCCATTTCTGACATCCCTTTTGGTCAATTAAATTATTCCCTTTAAGCTTTATTTCACAAGCAAAATAAAGATGAAGACACAAAAGCTCCTTGTTGCAGCTCCTGACTTTGTGCTAATGAATGAATGAAATGACCTTATAAGGAAATGACAGTCTTCCACTTTAAAGCGCACCTTCAAGGGAAATGGGTTTCAGTCTAATATATTTCAATTCTTTTCTTTCATTTCGTGTAATTTAATGCATTAAACCAAGCAGAATTTGAGGTGTTTTGTTTAAATATTAGGAGCATTGGTTAAACAACTAGATTTATTGGAAAGATCAGCCTAATCTATTCCCTTAAAAACAATGAAGCTTTGCAGATATGCCTATGATGAGTGTTTTTTTTTTTTTTTTGTTGTTGTTGTTGTTGCCTGTGCTTATTCAAAAAGAACCACAATGCATTGTATACTTGCTTTACTCTAGCAGTACAAACAGGCTGCTAGGATGGATCCTGGTATCCAGTCAATGATAGAAGTTGTTGCAGCAGGGACAAAGAAGTGATTATCCCATTGTATAAGGCCATGGGAGATGCTAAGCCCAGTTTCATGCTCCTCAAACTAAGATTGGACACATCTGGCCACATGTATTGAAGCATTATCATGTTGAATGAAATGTGACGTCCTTTGTGGGAAACAATGTTTGCACCATGGGATGGACCACCTGATCACTCAGAATATCAGATAATCAGTGGCAATAATTCACCCATTAAGGGTGATGATAGGACCTAAAGAATACCAAGATATTGTTGACCAAACCATTATTGATCCTCCTCCACGTTTGATGGTTGACACAAGACAGTCAAGATGATTCACTTTCTTTGGCTTTTGCCAAATGTAAGCTCTTCCTGATGTTAAAAAAAAAAAATTGTGAATGATGATTTATCTGAAAATATATCGTTTCCAATCATCAGGTGCCAATTTTTGTGCTCCCTTCATCATTGCATCCTCTTTTTAGCATCACCATTTGTAACAGGTGGATTGACAATAGTGACTCTGCCATTCAGCTTTGTAAAGTTCTTGCCAAGCTGTTTTGTTAAAAACTGGATTGCTGAGATTTTCGTTAAGTTCTGCAGTTATTTTTGAGGTAGTAGTTTTGTTTTCAGACTACAATCCTTTTCAGTGTCCAGTGGTTTCTTTCAGTCAGCTTAGATTTTCTGCCACAATTCTTCCTATCAGATTTTGTTTTTTCATACCTGGTGAATGCAGATCACTTTCAATACAATTGCTCTGGATATGTTAAAGAAATCAGCAGTTTTAGTCACCAATGCCCCCGCTAAACCCGTACCAACAATTTGACCTCTTTGGAATCCAGACTGGTTGGTCATTTTTTTCATGTACCTTTTTATATCACATTAGCATTAGCATTAGTAGAGGCATTTGATGCAAGAAAGCAAGCTTATGCAGCATCAGCCAAAAAAAAAAAAAAAAAAAAATTAAGTAACATAAATAAATAAAAATAACCACTTCCACTTCACCCCTCTGTTCGTTCGAAATACCTGTCCAGCTGAGCCTTAAACTTATTTAGGCTATCAACTTCCACGACAAGGGATGGAAGTCTGTTCCACCCACCAACCACCCGCTGGCTAAAGGCAAATTTCCGCACATCTATTCTACATCTGTCTTTCCTCAATTTGAATTTATGCCCTCTCAGGTGATTTTTCTGAGCTAGAGGAAGAATCCCATCAGCATTGAGCATGCTCAAACCATTCAAGGCTTTGTACACCTCTATCAGATCACCCCGCTGGTGCCTAGTTTCCAGACACTGTAATTTGCAAAACTTAAGCCTTTCTTCGTAAGAGAACCCCTTTGTCCCATTCACCAATCTAGTTGCCCTTCTCTGTACTCGTTCCAGCAGCTCTACATCCTTCCTGAAATGAGGCCTCCAGGCCTGTATACAGTACTCTAGGTGTGGCCTGACCATTGCCTTATACAAGGGAATAATCACCTCCTTATCCCTGCTAGAAAAATTCCTATATATCATTGACAATACACCATGAGCTACTCTTGCAGCTCGTCTGCACTGCTCAGAGAACTTCATATCTGCCTGCACCACCACCCCCAGGTCCCTTTCATTCTCTACCACTGTCAGTGTAGTACCACAGAGTTGATAGGTTGCTCTGGGGTTGCTGTTTCCCATATGTAGTACTTTACATTTGTCAATGTTAAACTTCATTTGCCACCTCGAAGCCCATCTGCTCAACCTTTCCAAATCCTGTTGCAGCAGCATAGTGTCAGTAGTGTCCTTGACAACCCTGCCAACCTTCGTATCGTCTGCAAACTTGGACATTAAGCCTGATATACCATCATCAATATCATTTATAAATACAGAAAACAATAAAGGCCCCAATACTGAACCCTGAGGGACTCCACTAATAACATTAGTCCACGATGAGCAGTGTCCATTGATTACCACTCTCTGTCTTCTCCCCCTCAACCACCCCTTTATCCATAGCAGCAACTTGCCTCCAATGCCACACTGCTCCAATTTGTGCAGCAGTCTTCCATGTGCAACAGTATCAAAAGCCTTTCTAAGATCCAAGTATATAATATCAAAGTTATTCCCTGCATCCAGTTCTTTTGTGACTGCATCATAGTATCCAATCAAATTGGTCAGGCAAGACTTCCCCTTAACAAAACCATGCTGTGTCCTAGCTATAACTGAAGTCTTGTCTAGATGATCCTGCAGTGCTTCTTTCACCAGTGCCTCCATTAATTTTCCGGGAACAGAAGTTAAACTCACAGGTCTATAATTACTTGTGTCAGCCTTTGATCCCCCTTTGTGAATTGGGGTCACATTTGCACATCTCCAGTCAATGGGTACCTCCCCTGAGTCCAAGGAAGCTCTCATAATTATGGCTAAGGGTTTGCTTACCTCCTTTGCTGCCTCCTTTAATATAACTGGATAGATCCCATCCACCCCAGGTGCCTTTCTTGTGTTTATCTTCAACAATTTCTCCTCCACTTTGCTCTCAGTTATTACAAGATTCTCTAGCTTACTGCTAGAGTTGAATACACCTCTGGCATTCCCCTCGCTGAATAACTCCTCATGTGTGAATGTCGATGCAAAATATTCATTTAGTTTGTTAGCTACCCGAGCAGGGTCATCAACAGTTGACCCATCGATCTCAAGTGGACCAATCTGATTCATCCCCTTCCTTCTAGAGTTTACATAAGTAAAGAACTCTTTGCTGTTTTTCTTCGCATCCCTTGCCAAGGATCTCTCGTAATCTGCCTTCGCCTGCCTAACCTCCTTTGTAACTTGGTTACAGATCAACTTGTATCTATCATAGGCGTCCGTGTCACGTGTTAATTTGTATGTATCCCATGCATTTTTCTTCTCTGCCATATGCCTCATTAGTTCATCTGACAACCATTTAGGCCTAAACCTTGAACAGTATTTCTTAGTTGGTATGTAAAGCCTAGTAGCTTCCACGATAAGTTCTTTGAATGCTTCCCATTTTGAATTTGCTGTTGGCAATATCATCAGTTGATCCCACTGTATAGAATTTAAATACTGTCTCAGTCCATTGTAGTCGCCTTTACGAAAGCAATACCCCTTCCCTTTACCCCTAATGGTAGTTACCTCTTTGAGTAACTCCCACTTCAGCACACTGTGATCACTGCCACCAAGTGGTTCATTTATCTGCAGATTCTTAATGCATGAAGAATCACTACTGATAATCAAATCAAGAGTATTACTCCCTCTAGTTGCCTCCCGAACATGCTGATGTAGAAAACAATCATCCAATAAATCCACAAAAGCCTTGCTACTGTGTGAGTGACCAGCCCCCAAATTCCAGTCAGTATCTGGGAAATTAAAATCCCCCATTATAAGACTCTCTGATTTACTGGCCCACTCTATTTCTCCGAACAGTTTCTTATTATACTCATCAGAGTCATTAGGCCTATAGCACACTCCTACTCTCAATTTTGATCTCCCAATGCTTATGTCACACCAAACTGACTCGACACTGCACTGTCCAGCGATGTCGACTGGCTTCACTTCCTTGGATTTTATGTGTTTTTTAACTAATAGCATAACCCCTCCTCCCTTCCTATCCTGTCTATCCTTTCTGTAGACATTGTACTCCCCAAATTCCAGTTCTGCATTTCTTATATCTGTGTGACACCACGTCTCTGAAATCCCCACAATATCTGCCTTTGATGTTTTGAGCAACACCTCAAATTCATCAAATTTATTTACTAAACTCCTAGCATTGGTGTACACACAAGTATACATGCACCTGTTCTTTTTCTTAGCTACCCTAACACAACCCATGTGTTTACTTGTACCCCAATGATTCCCAGCAGTCTCTGAAATATCCTGCATCTTATTTTCCAGGCTGCGGCTCATTCCAATAGAAGCAGTGCAAGAATCACTTTCACCTCTGCCAGTGGCTACTGTTAATCTATTAGTCCTTGTATCCCCCCAATCTAGCAGTTTTCCGACCCACCTAACATTGCCTCGATAGCATCAGCAAACATCTAAATAAACATCAGCTTTCATCATCTTTCCTTCACAGTACCACCTCTATATATTATATAGACATTGCAAAAACTACTACTTTCATATTTTATCATTATTTTGTCCACCCCCTGTCTCTTCTGTTAATGTATAGGATTCAATTGCACAGTAAAAGATAACATTTCAATATTTTAATTATGAACTATTAGTTTCTCAAGTGTTGACTGACAGTATTGACCTTAAGCCAAATTTAGAATTAGATTAAGTCTTTAGCCATTATTTTTCAGTTTGATTAAATATCAAGAGGTATAAAAATAGAGACATATATATACCAAAGTTCAGAATACTATTTGCAGTTCATTTTGTTTTTTTTTTTTTTTTATTTGAAATGATTAGTCTGTTATTAAGTTGAACATAATAATCATAATTTTTAACTATATTAATATGTATTAATATTGTTGTATGCCAAGTTCAGAATGGTGTAATTAATACAGTGGTTAGGGTTTTTTTTTTTAACTCAAAAAAAAAATAAATGAATTGTTGGCAAGTCTGCAATAATTTTATGTTGATTGTTTGTTTAGAGACCAATTCCTTGTCGTGTTGCAGCTGTGTATAGTTTGCTAGTATTTCTAAGGAACACCCCAAAACTTGAACATAGAAATGGTATTATTGTGCAGCTTATAAGTGGTAAGAGGTTTCTTGACTTTGCATCTGTTACTTCTATATTTCTTTCATATATCCCATATCATCACATATTTATTTATTTCATATCATCACATATGACTTATATATTAATTTTGTGTTTCTTGATTTTTAATATATTACTGTTATATAAAAAGCAGATTTTTTTTATTAAAGTAAATAAATTCTTAAAATAAAAACTTATATTATAATTCAATTCTGATGGAGCATTTTCTTGAATATTAATAGCAATTAATGTTTTTAATTGCTATCAATTTTAATTTTTTATAGGGGTGAATGATTTGTAAATTGAGATCACACTTAAAGGTGTTACAATAGTATAACTAAGTGTGGCTCACTAGTATGGACTTCTGAAGTGGTTGTCATCATATGATCCACTGCTATTATATATTTTTAACAAGACTGTGGTCTTGTTTAAAAAATTTTTGGAGCTTCTTGAATTATTGCTATATCAATGGGAGCCTTCTCAGAGGGCTTCAGTCATTCTCCAGAAGTTGCCTGGTACAGCTAACAGCCTGTTGGATGGGAATGGATGTAAACAGACAACATCAAAGGATGCCATGATCTTGCTGTCAGGAACCGTGAGTTCTTTAGTTAGGCGGATGAATCCCTCGCTGTTGGTGACTGTACGGATAGAGTTTCCCACTAGAGGTGTAAGAAGTCATGCAATATACCTAGCTGTGAATGGTTCAAATCTGGGGAAATCTCTACATCGACTCGGTGGCTTTTACATACCACGGGCTGCCAACTTCCACAATTTTATGGCCTACCTAAGATTCACAAGCCAGGAGTTCCACTCTGACCAATTGTGTCATGCTGCAACGTGCATACATGCGAATTGTCTAGGTACATACATGCGAATTGTCTAGGTACATCACATGACTCCTTACACCTCTAGTGAGAAACTCTGTCCATACAGTCACCAACAGTGAGGAATTCATTCGCCTAACAGAAGAACTCACAGTTCCTGACAGCGAGATCATGGCTTCCTTTGATGTTGTCTCTCTGTTTACATCCATTCCCATCCAACAAGCTATTAGCTGTACCAGGCAACTTCTGGAGAACAATCCAAGCCTACCAAGCAGAACATCGCTATCCACAGAGGACATCTATGCTGCCCTCAACCTGTGCTTGTCAGGCAGCGTCATTACCTTTGCCGATTCTCTGTACTAGCAAATACACAGTACATATATGGACACACCTGTCATCTCTGTCGTTGCTAACATCACTATGGAGGAATTAGAGGAACAGATATTCCTGAGCCCACCTATACTGATTATAATGTGGTGCAGATATGTCGATGATATCTTCACCATCATCCCATGTGGTTCAGAGACAGCACTGTTAGATTACCTCAACTCCTTATCACTGTTCATCCAGTTCACTGTAGAGTTAGAAGTGAACAGGTCCCTTCCATTCCTAGATGTTCTAGTGAAATGAGTGGGCCCACACCTGGAAACCTCGGTGTGGTGTGGGCAGTTTACCAACTACAGTTCAGCCCACGCCCCTTGCCATCTAAACAGCACTGCACATACCCTAATCTGTCGAGCTTGGAGCCATTCCAGCTCAGAGGAAGCTAGGCGCACCGAGATTTCCAGAGTAAGAACTGACCTAGTCAATTGTGGGTACCCAACCCATGTATTAGACAAGTGCTTGCTACAAGCACAAGAGCTTATGACCCATCCAAGAATGTTGTTCCCCATGTGACAATATACTTACTGCCTATATTCCTTACTATCCAGGCAAGTCGGACCAGATTTCAAAAATCCTCCGCGAGTACAACATAAAATGCAAACAGCTCCCTGGTAGGAGCTTACGTTCTCTGGTTTCGAACATTAAGACTTCCATTGCCCCTCTCTTATGTAGTGGAGTAGTGTACCGCGTAACTTGCAATGATTGCGGCAGTTGCTAAATAGGAGAGAGCTCTATATGCCTTTAGGATCGTCTTGCAGAACATGACAGGTTGATTCGCCTAGGTGACACTGACCACTCTGCAATCGCGGAACATTTCTGGTCAACACATCATGATCTTAACCACAGATGCGATTGTGAAGTGATCGATCAATCCTGACACTTCCGTCACCGCCTTTGGCTAGAATCGTTGAACATATCATGCTGTCCAAAAGCCTTCAATTGCTGCAAGGGTATGAGGCTACACCCTATCTTGGAATCAACAGTCTTGAAACTGGCAGAAAACCCACACTCGTCCGTGCACCAACAGTGAACGTCAATCTAATGAATAATGTTCAATCACACAGCCATGTGTACATTAGAGCATGCGCAACTCACTTGATATTTATTTTATTTTAATTCTATCTCTAATGTCTATATTTTGTTAGTATTTTATTATGTCTTTTGCTGAAGACAGGGTTCGTTTACCCTGAAAGCTCCATACTTAGTTATTAAAAATTTTATCAGTGGGTACGCTGTATTGTTACTCTCCAGAAGTAAAATGTTAAGAAATGCTGATTTAGCTGATATATAACAAAAAACATAATCCAGATCTCTCATAGCTGCGTGACACCCCCCCCCTCTCTCTCTCTATGTGCGTGTGCGTGTGTGTGCGTGCATTAGGGCTTGCAAACCGGTTAAATTGGTTTTCATATTGAGTTGTTAAAACCGAAACCGAGCTTCTAAAACCGGATTCGAATATTTTCTTAGTTAGCCTTCAAATATAGTTTTTTGTTACGCACATTTTCTTTTGTTTGTTCGTTTGTCTGGATTGTTCAACTGCTTTATGTTTTAAACATGTTTTTTATTTAATTTAATTTTATTTTATGTTTAGGTACGAACCTCATGGGCAAGTGGCCCAAATCAGGTGGGAAGATAAAAGGGGTACCTTTTATCTTCCCATCTGTATCATGACACGATGCAGGTGTACTCATTTACGACTGAGTGAGTCGGAGCGATAGCTTAAAAGAAAATGCTCAACATTTCTCCGTTCCATCTATCTTGCTCACCAGGCAAGTTATCAAATGCACCTTATTGATGGTTATCCACTGTAAACAGATTCGCTGTATATTGCATCAAATTTCAATCGTAGAAAGTTTTTTGCTTCCTTATTCCTATTAAATTTGCGATCAAATTTTCTCCAAAAAGCAGCTTCACCAAATTTAGCTTTTATGTAATTTTTAAAATACAATAGATTTAATTGGGGAAAAAAAAATTCAAGTAAATAAATAAAAAATTTCTTTCGTGAAAATTTTGAAACTTGCCTCGTTTAGACTTCTTCATTCGGTGCTTGCGGGAGTGACGCATAGTATTGTGCCTTTGTTATCTTCAATATTGTTATTTAAAATTGTCGGTGATATAAATTCCTACTAATTAATATTTATTACTTTTAATATGTCTAAGATGAAATCAAATGTAGGGAATTATTTTGCTCGAAAAGCAAAGATGAAGCACAATGTTCGAAATGTCAGAAGATAATAAAGTCGTCTGGAGGATCTACATCATCTTTGATGTTGCATTTAAAGAAAATGCATCAAATTGACATTAAACAAGATAACAGTGAACCTCCCGTAAAAATGGTAAGAACATTAGAAAACGTTATCGTTAAAAAATCTAGGGAAGAAGAGATTTCAAAATTAGCTGCTTTAGATGGATTTTCTTTTAATTCAATTGCCAAGAGTGAGTTTATACAATCAAGCCTTCACCTTCAGAGAAATAAATACGATAAATTACCACCAGCCTCAGTGAATGGAATTAAAAATATGGTTCTGAATTATTATAAAACTAAGAAAGAAGAACTCATTCAGCATTTCAAAAATTCGTTGGTTTTGGGTGCATGGTATTCATTGACTCTAAACGAATATACGTCTATACAAAATAAATGGTATATGAATATAAATGTGCATTCAAAAGACAATCATTGGTCGTTAGGTCTTATTGAGATTAATGGTTCACTTGATAGCAGAAGAACTGAGCAAATTGTGAATGGACACTTGAAAGAATTTGGCTTGAACTTGGATGAGGATATTGTTGCCTGCACCACTGATGGAGCAGCAATGATGATTAAGTTTGGCAAGCAAATTACGCCTAATCATCAATAATGTATAGCCCATTGTATACATCTGTCAGTTATAGATGTACTTTATGAAAAAGCGATCAACTATGGTGCCACAGTCTCTGAGTCTCCCAAAGACAATGAAAATAATGAAGAAAGTAGTGATAATGAAGAAGTTGAAGAAAGACAACAAGGCATGCTTTATCAAACCGACTTTACTGATGAGCTCATTTATTTCTTCAATTCAATGGCTAATATTGCACAAACTATTAACAAAGTTAGAAAAATTTGCAAGCTTTTTCGAAAATGACATATTACAAAATTTTGTTAAAGCAAAATTTAATGGGAAAGAATATAAACTTATATTAGATTGCAAGACTAGATGGGAACAGCACGTTCTATATGATTGAGAGATTTTTGAAATTGAAAAATTGCATTCCAAATGCTCTATGTGCAGTACTGTCAACTGAAGCTGTGTCTGACGATGACTGGAGAAGATACAAAGGTTGGCAGGTTGTTAATGACAGTAATGGCAGTGTGCTACTGCAACAGGATCTAGATAATTCGGGCAGATGGGCTAAGAAGTGGCAACTGAAGTTTAACCTTGACAAATGCAAAGTACTGCATATGATGGGTAGAAGTAACCCCAGAGAAACGTACCAACTGTGTGGTACTACACTTAAGGTGGTAGAAAATGAAAAAGACCTGAGAGTAATTGTGCAGGCAGATATGAAGTTTTCTGAGCAATGCAGACAGGCTGCCAGGGTAGATCATGGGGTTTTGTCAATGATATATAGGAATTTTGCTAGCAGGGAAAAGGAGGTGATTGTCCCTCTGTATAAGGCAATGGTCCGGCCACGCCTTGAGTACTGCGTACAGGTCTGGAGGCCTCATTTTAGGAAGGATGTAGATTTACTTGAGCATGTACAGAGAAGGGCAACAAGATTGTTGAGGGGAATGAAGGGATCCTCTTACCAATAGAGGCTTAAGTTCTGCAAATTGCAGTGGCTGGAGACTAGGCACCTGCGCTGTGATCTGATTGAGGTATATAAGGCCTTGAATGGGTTGAGCATGCTGAATTCTGATGGGATCCTTCCACTTGTTCAGATTACGAACCTAAGGGGGCATAAATTCAAATTAAGAAAAGACAGATGTAGAATAGATGTGCAGAAATTTGCCTTTAGCCAGCGGGTGGTTAATTGCTGGAACAAACTTCCATCTGTCGTTGTGGAAGTTGATAGGTTGAATAAATTTAAGGAGGAACTGGACAGGCATTTGGAGGGAATGGTGTGATTTTTTTTTTTTGGCTGATGCTGCATAAGCTCATACACATGCCACTACTACTACCTCAGAAGATACAGACTTACTTAAAGCAGAGTCTTCGATAGAATTTCTGCTTGCTAAGCTTGATACAGCAGAAAACCCATTTGCTTTAAAGTTTCACCAAAGCCTTTTGCAGCGTTATAATGCAAGATGAAATTGCCAAACTGTGGCTTTGCTGAGCTATCTACACAACCCCAAAAAGTTTAGGAAAGAAGATTCAGGTTCAAGAACTTTTGATTTTCCAAGTAAGCAAGTTTTGAAAAAGCATGTGAAGAGATTTATCAGAGATTATTTGCAAAACATTCCGAAGGAGTCTTAGCGTTGAATGAAGAAACTGAAAATAAACAAACTGTTCTTTTAGAAGAAAACAAAGACTCGTCTAGTTCCAATGTCGGAGATACACTCATGCGAGAGTATGATAGTGTAATAAAGAGATTAACTGTGAAGAGCCTTCAAAATATCCGAGTGATTGGAAATCAGCAAAGAATTTAAAATTTTGGAGGCAACTAGCAGTAGAAGTGAAAAGCTGGAGAAAGTTTATAGAGCACTGCTGACCATTGAACCAACAAGTGTCCAATCTAAGAGAGTGTTTTCGATCACTGGTCTCTTTAACACAAAAATTGTGTTAAAAGATACCAGATCATTTTCAGAAAAAAGCTGAGCAATAAATAGTAAAGTAATTTCCCCAAGCTGTTTTTTTTCACATTATTTTTATTTATTTATTATTATTATTATTATTATTATTATTATTATTATAGGGCTTATTATTTTTTTGTTTACAAAAAATATTTGAATACAATTTGTAATTTTGTATAATCTCAAGCTGGTTACTTTTTTGGAGCATTTTAATGTTTTTTTTAATTTTTTTACTATAAGAGGTGATAAATTTTGTTTAAAAGATTTGATTACGATTTGTACAATCTACCCAAGATTACCTGTGTTATAAGTTTTTAATTATTTTCCCTAAGTCTGAGAAAATCGGTTTTAAAACCGGTTTTAAGAGTAAACTTCGGTTAAATTCGGTTTTGAAATTTCTCGGTTTTATGCAAGCCCTAGTGTGCATGCACTTGTTACAGTGAAACTTTGATTTTATGATCCCTTGTTCTTTGCAATGTTAATGATCATGGTACAGTTCATATTTTTGATAGAGTGCACTAACCAATTTTGTTTTCAGGCACATTAGCTTTTTTTTTTTTTCTTTATGAGAACCCCAAACACGAGAGGTATTAGAACCTATAGTACTTAGTACCGTGCTTAGGTTGGAGGTTCAGAAGACGAAAGAAGATATTTGTTGATATTGGACTTAAACTTCTGTAGATTGTAATTTTCAGGAAATACATATGAAGGAAGGTTCTTCCAGAAAACGGCAGTTGAATGAATAAATGAGGAAGATGAAAAGTTGGTTCTGTGGGTTTGAAGTTGGACAGTAAATGGATGTTGGCTGGTGGCGGCACGTGTTCGGACTGTTTTGAAAGAGAGAGCGGGAATTATAGAAGCCAATTCAGAAGAACAGTGCCCATGGAAGTATCTGTAGAAGAGGCATGCAGCAAAAACAGTGCGTCTATGAGAAAGCGAGTGGAGAGACTCTGTTAGAGATGAATCATTAATTAACCTAACTGCCCTCTTCTGAATGGAATCAAGAAGTCTGAGAGAGATTTTGGGGGCACCACCCCAGATGTGGGAACAATATTCCATGGCAGGGCGGATTTGCGATTTATACAGAGTGTGCAGCTGTTTGAAAGAAAAGTAACGCCGAGAGCGAAAGAGAAAACCAAGTTTTTTAGATGCAGAGGAAGCAATATTTGTAATGAGCTTGTGCCAAGAGAGATTAGAAGTCAGGGTAATCCCCAAAAGAGATATATCATTTTGCCTAGAAATCGGAGTGTCACTAAAGATAAGCATAGGAGCAGAAGAATCCTTTTTGCGAGATATAAGACAAGATTGAGTTTTAGAAGGGTTGAAATCAACTAAGTTGTCTTTGCCCCACTGGAGAATTACCTGAAGATCGGCATTTAAGGAATTGGCAGCAGATTTTCGAGAACTTGAAGCTGATTGAGCTGGACAAGGTTTCTCAAAATGGAAAGTTGAATGCAATGTGCTATCATCGGCAAAACTATGGATAGGATTTCCAGTCAATGGAAGAAGGTCATTGATATACAAGAGGAAAAGAGTGGGGGAAAGAACTGAACCTTGAGGGACACCGGCATTAGTGGAGAAGTTAGAAGACAGAGAGCCATCTACCATCACCCTCGGTGAGCGATCAGAGAGAAAACTGGATAACCAATTACTAAAAACAGTTGGCAACCCATAAGATGGAAGCTTGTTTAGAAGACCTTTATGCCAAACACGATCAAAAGCCTTTGAGATGTCAAGAGCAACTACTTGTGTTTCACCAAACTTTCCATTGTAGGCGCCTCCGTAGCCAGGTGGGAAGGAGCAGCAGTGCGTAGCACACGCTTCTTGATTAGACCGGGGTTCGAGCCCGTCACCACCAAATATGGAGGATGCGGAAAGGTCAGGGAATGACCACCGCATATCCCGGAGCAATATGGCCTTAGTTGCTAATGCTCCTAAAAACCAAATAACAACAACAACAACTTTCCATTGAATTAGTCCATAAATGGGTAACATAAGCCAGAATATCACCAGTGGATCGACACTGACGGAATCCATACTGGTGATCGTTGATCAGACGGAAGGTTTCTAGGTAGTTTAAGAGTTGGCGGTTAATTGATTTCTCCATTACTTTAGAAAGAGTAAAAGTAATTGCAATGGGACGATAATTGGATGGGAGGGATTTGTCACCCTTTTTAGGAACTGGCTGGATATGAGCAAATTTCCAAGCAGAAGGAAAAACACCTTTGGAATAAGAAAGTGAAAAAAGGCGGCAAAGAATAGGAGTAAGTTCAGGAGCACAGGTTTTGAGAACAAGTGGAGAAATACCATCAGGACCTGGAGCTTTCTTAGCATCAAGATTCATCAAAATCCTTCTGATATCCTTTTGACGGAAGACCACAGGAGGCATTGGATGGAGCGTGTTAGGAATGGTGGGAGGTGTTTTACCAAGATCATTAATACATGAGCTCGAAGAAAAATGGGATGCTAGCAGGTCAGAAGTGACAACAGAACCATCTGGTTTGGACAGAGGTGGGAGCAGAGATGGACAAAAGTTGCGGCCAATAGCTTTGGCAAGAGACCAGAATGCTCGGCTACCATTAGGGCAAGAAGCAAGTTTTCTACTCTTAGCCTGTTCAAACTTTAGTTTGGACTGATTAATAACTGCTTTACAATTGTTGCAAGCTTTGGTGTAGGCAGAAAATGAAACTGAAGAATTAGAAACAAGCCAATTACGATATGCAACATTCTTCTCTTGGACAG
The DNA here is from genome assembly GCF_048544385.1 of Mastigoproctus giganteus. Classification (NCBI taxonomy): domain Eukaryota; kingdom Metazoa; phylum Arthropoda; class Arachnida; order Uropygi; family Thelyphonidae; genus Mastigoproctus; species Mastigoproctus giganteus. The sequence goes on from NC_143586.1 coordinate 57,123,687, forward strand.
CCTTAGCACATTTGTTGGAAAACCAAGGTTTAGATAAAGGACGAGATTTTAAAGTGGAGTGTGGGATAAAGGATTCCATTCCTGCAAGAATAATTTCACTGACACGATCTGAGCAAACGTTGACATCAGAAGTGTTGAAACAGTAATCAGACCAAGGAAAAGAAGAAAAGCAGTCTCGCAGGTCATCCCATTTTGTATTCTTGTAATGCCAAACAATACGAGGTTGGGAATAGCCATGAGATAAAGGTTCCATTGGAGAAGAGACAATCACCAAGTTGTGATCTGAAGTGCCTAAAGGACCTCTCACTTCAACCTTGTACTTAGAAGGGTTGTTTGTGAGAAAAAGATCAAGCGTATTGGCTGTATGATTAGGATTGTCTGGTATTCTTGTAGGTAAATGAACAATCTGTGCTAGGTCATTAGTAATTGCAAAAGCCTCAGCATCTCGACCTGCTGGGTCGGTGTGACTAGAAAACGGAAGCCAGCTGGAGTTGTGAACGTTAAAATCACCAAGGAAAATTACCTCACTGTTAGGAAAGTTGGACTGGAGAAAGTCAAGTTGCAAAGAGAGGAAGTCAAAGAGCTCCAAGTGATTAGTGGAGTTGGGAGAACGGTAGAGACAACAGATGAATTTTACACAAGGAGGTAGAGAGATTTTAAGCCAGAGAAGATCAAAGAGAGGAGATTCCAAATTGCCAAGGCTCTGACAGGGAATATCAGAACAGACATATGCACAAGTACCACCTTTGAGGCGAAAGGAATCATACAGCAAATAATTTGGACATCTGAGATGAGCAGTAGTTGAATCAACTGATAACTGAGATTCAGTGAGAAAAAGTACATGGGGTTTGGAAGACTGCAAGTGGAAATGGACATCGTTGAGATTGGAATTGAGACCACATATATTTGTGAAATGAATTAGGAAGTCCTTGGGAGGTTTAGATATTTTCGCAGATAAGCTTGCTCTATTATTTTGACAATTCATGGTGTATTCAATAGTAAGAAAAAGTGGGTGGGACATGCTGTATGAAGTAATGAAATTTTTCGATATGGCGTACATGTGGTAAGAATATACCCAGATCCTTGACATAATGTGGCCTCGATAATGCTCCCCGCATACACACTACTCGGACTCCCTCCAGTCACTATCTGGCAGAGTAGAGGTAGCAAGATTATACACTAGCTGATCCGGAAGCCTCCTAGAGAGTTACCAATAGGTTTGGTCCGGTGTACTATCTAGCGGCCGGCCTGCGAACACTGTTTTAGAGCTGTACCCTCGAAATGTAAGGAATATTGGATCTCGCCACGACATTCATCATAACCTCAAAAATCATCAATCATACTGCATGATGGAAGAGATAGGGAAGGGTTGGCCGGAACTTAGCTCTAGAGACTAAACATGGGTTCCACCACTTCAAGCCTCCAATAAGCAAAGTGGTGGTATTTCACCGGTTGATGAGCGTCATCTACCACCTAGTGCTGCCTGGTAACATAGAGGGGCGGCGTTCCTCCATGTGGTGTGGGCGCCACACCTTGACCCCTGCTTACGTTGGTTCACACCTGGGTGGTCACCCACCATGTACATGTGCATGAAGGTTATACCCAGGATTACTAACAGTCCCACCATCGTGAAGGTGCAAGCAGAGGATTTGGCTGTCATAGACCGTCCGGACTTCGCCGAAATTGGGTCCACTTGACTTGAGTGTCACCCGAATATCAGTTCCATCAGCGTTTTAGACTCCCAGGTAGCAAGAACAGCTTGTCTGGCATATCTGAGAGAATGTCTGTGACGTGCCTATTGTCTGTTCTTCCATCTGTCCTTAAGTCATAATTTGACTCCTAGTGGATGAATTTTCATAATTTATATATTTGGCTCTTTTAGAAAGATTTGCCGGGTCCTTCCAAATTTCATTAAAATTGGACAAATAGAAATCTGTCCCTCCCCCCAATTCTTTTGGGGGGGTGACAGATTTGTATTTCTCAGAACAGTATCAAAATTCAGATCTCTGTTCCTTAGAACAATATTAAATATTCCTGGAATTGTGTTTTCAATCCCAAAAAATTATCTTGAGAACAGTATTAAATTTTCCTTGTAAGTACATTTCTAGCTGCTTCCTATATCCTCAATTTTGCATTCAGTTATCATATTTTATCATTACTGAAGCAAAAATAAATAATTCACCAAGCGCTTTGATTTTCCTCATCTATCTGCAGCACTGCTTATTAGCATTGGCATTTTATTGAGAACAATTGTAGTATTATACTTTGTCTGTATGATATTGTATTTTCAAGGCCACATTTTTGAGTATAAAGATCTCTGTGGCATTGAAACATTGCATGCACAATGAACTTCTGGGTAATGTAAACAGACTTCTGGTTTGCTCATATTACCCACATGCAGCGGTGAGCTATAGTGGGCTCGCAGGAGTCATTGATATATTTTTTTGAAAATTTGCGAGCCCATTGTTGAGATGATCATTTATTTTACAAATGAAATCCAGAATGCAATTATTGAGTATCCAGAGCCGAAACTATGATGAGGTGAGCAAGGTCCCATCCCCATCATTTTAATGGCGAAATCGACCAGTTGTATTTTAAAATTGCTTCATTTTTGATTTTATTACAGTCAGACCTCTGTTTAATGAACTTCTTTATAGCGAATTATTTTGATTCCCCTTGGTAATTAAATTTAAATAATTTCCGTGTAACGAATGGATTAGGAGAGACAACTGTGTATGCATTGTTCTCACCTCTGGCCATTAGGTAATTAGAAAGCGTGAATTAAGGGTGAAAGGTATTACCGTTTCACAATGTTAGTGGTGTCTGTAAAACCTATGCAGTCACATACCAAGAAGTCACGCTAGTCAGTATGCTTTCCATAGCTAGTCAGAGGATTAAGAAGATTCCCAACATGTATAATAGCCTCTGGTCAAGCTGTGTTGTGGTTCCCCTTTACTCTGACAAACGGGCATATGTTTTTCGGAGAAGTGAGTGATCCACGCCTTCCAGTAAATTTCTCCATCTATGTTTACATGGTCACAGTAGCTGAATATCCGTGTGATTCCGACATTTTGCACAGTATTCAAAGAACTAGTGAGAGTGGCAACGTAGAGAGGGAGGGGGAGGATTGAGGAAACTAAGATATTATATAAACTTTACGAAGATGAAATGTTGGCAGATTTTGAAACTTTGTCGAGCCTTTCACCGTGTAGAAAATGTTCTAAACTATAATGGCATACAGGCAATAATTAAAAAAAAAACTGTATCACCAATCTCCAAAAAACCAGTGCGAATTAAGGATGAAAAGGATTACCGTTTTGCAATGTTAGTGGTGTCCGTAAAACCTATGCAGTCACATACCAAGGATTACTAAAGAATTTGATGTGGAAACTATAAAGATCGGTCATGTGTTCGGGCTATGATGAGCAGCTTGTAGCTTGCAGATGGCATTTGTGGGTCAGAGGAATTATCCCGCTTTGTGCGAACATTTTGAATCAGAGGTTAAATATTCCGGATTATTAAATCGACTTTTAAATTTGGAATTTCTTAACCATTTAGCACTAATGATCGACATCCTGTAGGAGCTCTCTCTTACCTTTCAGAAGCTTTACAGAATCACTATGGTAAAAGCAGATAAATTAATTATTCGAACTATCAATGCTATTGCTAATTTGAAAAATTCTGAAGGAAATTATAAGGCTAAAATTAAGAGCATGTTGAAATGGAAAGAATTTGAAGGAATCAAAATCGAAAGTAAAAAAATTACTTCGTAACAAGTTATTAAATGCATTGTTTTATCCTTAAAGGATAAGTTGTTAATGCAACAGAATGATTTTAAATTAAATAAAGAAAATAACAATACCATTGAAAGAAATTTTAAACATATGCTACCTGAAATCGTGGAATACGAAAGAACTTTCATCTCGGTGGCTAGACGGTGAAAACCGAATAAGAAATTTAAGTTTTCTGATAAAACATGAAACAAAAATTAATGATTTTAGAGATTTTGTCGAAGACAGTTTATCTTTAAAATTGAGTTAAATTACCTTTTCAATTAAGAAAGCCAGAAAATATCTTTGAAACCATTGTGATTAGCTGCTGAAGCTGAGTGAGCTTTCAGCGTAATGAATAATATTGTGACAATTAAACACGTTGCAGATTATGAAGACCATACATCTAAATGGAAAACCATTGCTTCAATTTGACCCGGATCGTTACGTCAAATCATCAACAACAAATATTAATAAAGAAGTAAATTCTATATGGCAATTTTTAGAATAAATTTTTCTTCAATATTTGTGAAATAATTTTTTTCATGTAATCTGTGATTTTTTTTTGTGTACTTTTTCTAGAAAGTTTGTTTTTTATGTAATATTTGTTTTTATATTGTGGAATGTTTTATGATAGTTTTTATGTTATTTGTGATATGGGATATATTTCGTGTTATTTTTTATTCGCAATGTTAAAATTTTATTATCCATTTTATTTCCCTAGTTGTTAAAAAAAAAAGATGAATAAAAAAGTTGCACGTGTGCCGAGCACGCGCGATAGATGGTTTATGTGAAACATCCTTCACGTTTCATTTAGGCATTTTGATTTGTATATATTGATTACGAAATAAGAGCTTTTTTTATTGTAATTATTTTATTGATCATTCACAGATTTTCATAATTTCTGGAAGACAAGATACAATGGATTTGTGATAGCTAAAGTAAGAGATGTATACTTGTGAGTGCAATGTATCTAAATATCTCTGTAAAATAGCACTTATTAATGTACCAATCTTGTATTTGAAGCAACATACGCAGCTGTTAGGGGAACCTAACAATGGAATGTAACGAAAATGCAAGACGAAAAAAGAAATTGTTGACAAATATTTGTATTGTTGCAGTCATACTACTTACTGCAGTAGTAACTTCGGGAAGCATGATTGTGACGTCATACTATTCAAAAATTCTAAAAGGTTAAACTCCAGACACTATCATATCCGATTATCATCGTAAGGCATGGCAACCAGGTTTTTAAGGGTTTTATTTATTATTATTTTTTTTTTAGATAGACCTAGGAATATTTTACACATTCACTTATATGCATGGTTAAGGGGGAAATAAGCCACATCTGTCTACCCCTCGAGATATCATACCGGTCACAAAAAATGCATCACACACTCTAATCACACTACTAGTAGTGCGAGCGTGGGAAGCGCCTCTGGGGGAAGCCACGGATGATGTCACTTCCATGACTGATCAAATTTACTTGGTAGAAAGTTGGAAGAACAGCAAGCCCATTGTTAAAATATTCACAGCTCACCACTGCCCACATGTATATGAGTTGTAATCAAAATAATTCAGGGACTAAGTTATTATTTAGGAAATGATGACGCTTACCTGCTATTTGAATGGATTTTTTTTTTAAATAGTCTCCTTGATACTATATGCACTGATTCTAACACGTCTACAACTCCTGGAAGCATTTTTGATAGGATTCTTTGGGTAATCACTATTCTTTTAATATGTTTCTGTGTCATGTTCTGAATAATTTCTTCGGCCATTGCAGATCTCTGACCTTTCAAGGTAAGCTTGGAAAACAAAAAAAAAAAAAAAAACAACAAAAAAAAAAAATCACAGGGAGCTAAATTAGGTGAATATGGGCAGATGGGAGACCATAGTGATGGAGTGCTCTGCAATAAATTCTTGAATAAAAAGTGCCAAGCATGTAGGAGCATGGTCATATGCAACCCCTTCCCTCGAAGCCCATTTTTCTGACCATTTTCTCTGAATGTAATTGTGTGGCATGACTCACCATCTAGAATAAATTTGTAATAAACAATGCCATATGAATCCAAAAAGAAATTACAATAAGGATAGATTATTTTCATGTTTGATTGAGATTATCTTTCCTTTTTGGGGGGTGAAGAAGATGGGATCTTCCATCGGAAGGAATGGGCTTTTGGGTCACAGTCATATGCCCATGACTGATCACCATTAATGATGGAAGAGACAAATTGTGGGTCAGCATCAGCACATGGACAATCTTAACATGCATGAACTTGCCACTCTCTATCTTCAAATAGGCCTCTGGGGGTGGGAATATTCATATTCATAATAACTGCACAATCGTACACCAACTGTTATTAAAAATATAAATAGTGTTATGTTATATTAAAATAATGATGTAGATAAATGAAATAAATAGAATGATAAAATTCCACCAGATAAAACTGATAAAAAGGTGCTGTACAATAAAATATGAAATTTTAAACTGCAAAGAATTATTTACAATAAAACAATGTAGATAAAACACAGGATGATAAAAGCACTAAAACACCGTAGCTTTCAGAGGCATCCACTTCCTTTTTCAACAGTGAGGTTTATCGTACGGCACATCCTTAAATATCAGCAGGCTCACTGAAATTTGCAGTGCCTGCAAATTTCAGTGAGCCTGCTGATATTTAAGGATTAAGGATGTGATGTGAGAATAAGAAACTTGCAGTGCCTGCAAATTTCTTATTCTCACATCACATTTAACACATTCAAATTATAGAAACTAAAAGATAGTGGAAACTTTAAAAATGAAGCTCATTAATATATATTTTGGTGTTGTTTATGATTTATTTTTGGATCCTCAGTTTTACATTGTTTTCTTGGTCCCTTCAAAAACAAAATCGAATTTGCAAAGTAATTACCTCAAGAGTGAGTAACTAATTATCACAAAATGAGGACCATTTCATTGAAGGCGCCTCCGTAGCCAGGTGGGAAGGAGCAGCAGTGCGCAGCACACGCTTCTTGATTAGACCGGGGTTCGAGCCCGTCACCACCAAATACGGAGGATGCGGAAAGGTCAAGGGAATGACCACCGCATATCCCGGAGCAATATGGCCTTAGTTGCTAATGCTCCTAAAAACCAAATAACTAACTAACTAACTTGATTAGGCCGGGGTTCGAGCCCGTCACCACCAAATATGGAGTATGCGGAAAGGTCAGGGAATGACCACCGCATATCCCGGAGCAATATGGACTTAGTTGCTAATGCTCCTAAAAACCAAATAACTAACTAACTATCCTAAAAACCAAATAACAAACAAACAACAAACGTTTCATTGAAATTATAAGTGATTTCAAAAATGTTTCCTTCTTTCAGAGTTGTGCTGTGGTAGGAGTTGCCATCGACGGATGTTATATATTAGAGCATGTGAATTGGTTATGGAGATATTTTCAAAAGCCTTTTTTAAGCAGCATTTCTTAAAACCTCTTTTGAGTTTAGCAGGTAAATAACTTTATTTATAAGAACTATGTTCATTCTAATGTTTTTTAAATAGCATTACATAAGAAAGTTAATGAATGTTGAATAAATTCATCTCTCAGTGTTGATAATGCAAGGCATTAGAGTGAATGTCCACAAGCGTTGTGAATCATATCATATGAGCACCCACTCTAATCGCTGACCTTTGACTCATTATTATGCTTCTTTGTCACCTTATATCCATTTTCTTCTGTCTGTAAGTTATAGTATGTCCTAATCTATAGTATTAGTATTAATATTAGCAGTGGCAAATGATGCAAGAAAGCAAGCTTATAACAAATACATATTATAGGTGCATAATATGGAAGCACCCATAAAATGGAATAATTTTTCTTGCAAGAGCAAGAACCAGAAAGTGTCCTGAAAGTCTCATAGATGTGAAAAATATATGAAATTTGGTGCATAAATTCTGTGAAGGGAAAGAAAACCTTGAACCAAACCGCAACCAAAACCACGAACACCGGTCATTCCTAGGAACAACATTGCCTGTATTGAGGCAGAGATTACGGAGGGCAAACAATAGACAGTGGATGAAGTTGCAACATTATTAGGTATTTATGGGCTCTGTGAATACAGTTTTTCATAAGACTTAAAAATGAGCAAACTGTCAGTACCTAGTATATTTACCCACAACCAAATAGACAGTTGTTTTAACGTATACCAAGAGATACTTACACGCAATGCTGTGATGAATGGTGTTTTTTTCCTTATGCTTGTCACCACGGATGAGACATGGATCCCATTATTCTATCCAGAGACCAGGTGACGGTGTGCCCAACGAAACTGCATTGATTCACTACTGCTAAAGAAATGGGTGATTTTATATTGTTGCAAGTGCAGAGAAAATAAGTACAGCAATACCCCGCATAGCACTGATAATTTGTACTGAAATTGTTCCTTGTTATGTGAAACTGTGCTGATTGAGGTATAATTATAATGGGTTTTAATTGAATGCATTCCAGAGAAACAGTCTATAAACAAATTATAATAAATCAATAAACAATTTGCGTTTGGTAACCAATTAAAAGGATTTGAAATAAAAAATATCGCAAAAAGTTTTATTAATGAAAAAGTAACATCATGAGAGATGAGAAAAAAACTTTATTGTTTATTATTTAGGTATTTCAATGGTGAAGTCGTCTCCTCTTTTTCTCAGTGTACAAGTTTTTGTAGCATAATCCCATCTTGTAAAATTGAATGGGTTGAGCACGCTGAATTCTGATGGGATCCTTCCACTTGTTCAGATTACGAACCTAAGGGGGCATAAATTCAAATTAAGAAAAGACAGATGTAGGATAGATGTGCGGAAATTTGCCTTTAGCCGGCTGGTGATTAATTGCTGGAACAAACTTCTATCTGTCGTTGTGGAAGTTGATAGGTTAAAAAAATTTAAGGAAGAACTGGACAGGCATTTGGAAGGAATGGTGTGTTTTTTTTTTTTTTTCTTTTGGCTGATGCTGCATAAGCTCATGCACTTGCTTTCTTGCATCGCATGCCACTACTACTATTTGCCGTATCTTGATGTTACGTTCAACATTTGGATTTCCATTCATAATTGCCTCTCGGGCCATGCCATCCCCCGAAAAACTTCCTCCAGTTCTTCTGTTGAAAATTCTTTTGATGCCACTTCAGAATTGATTTCCTCTTCTTCATATGCAGTTTGCTCATCAATTTCAATGATAGTTCATCATCTAAGTCATTTGCATGTGAGTCAGTGCTGTCATGTACATTGGCAGTGTCCAAAGTTTTGAACCCCAAGTCTTTTTCAATCTTATTATTATTATTAGCCACATTGTTGTTGTTGTTTTGATTTTTAGGAGCATTAGCAACTAAAGCCATATTGTTCCGGGATATGCGATGGTCATTCCCTGACCTTTCCGCATTCGGTGGTGACGGGCTCAAACCCCAGTCTAATCAAGAAGCGTGTGCTACGCACTGCTGCTCCTTCTCACCTGGCTACAGAGGAGCATGGCCACATAGTGCAAGGAAGCCTGAGGCTTATGCTGCACCAGTCAAAAAATTTTTCTGAGTCACCCTGAGTGAGAGAAAGAGTCAGAAGTGGAAGGGAATCACCAAGGAAAGGAAGAATCATGATATCCAGCTCAGGACCCTGGGTGTGCCAAGCCCATACTCACCACATGTGAGCCCTGAGGGATCACAATGTCTTCAGCAGTTGTCCGAACTTGCAATTCAAAACCAGTGAGATCATTTGCCAAATGGGGCAAAACATGTTGCCAAACAGAACGCATATCGTTGGCAGTGATTTCTAGCCAGGATGCAGATATCATTTCAATCACATTCCTGATGTTATAATTTTTCCAAAAAGGTTTGTAAAGATGATGATCCCACTCCTGTTGAAACTTCAGTCGCTTGGAAAAAAAGTTTGCCACGGATCATATGCCTTGAATATAGCAATTACGCCTTGATCCATGGGTTGTAAGAGAGACATGTTAGGTGGAAGAAAACATATTTTTATATTTTCATTGACATCAGAAATTTCAGGTGGATGGCCTGGTGCATTGTCTAAAAGCAACAAAATTTTGAATTTCATCTTTGCATTAACGTTCAACCATCGGACAAAAATAAGTTGTGAACCATTCTGTAAACAATTCTCTTGTAATCCCTGCTTTCTTATTGGATCGCCAAATTACGGGCAATGTGCTTTTTACAAAACCCTTTAGAGCTCTTCGGTTTTCTGCTGTGAACACGAGTAGAGGCTTCAGTTTAAAATCCCAGATGAGTTTCCACCCAACAAAAGTGTTAAATGATCTTTTGATGCTTTATATCCAGGTTGGGCCTTTTCATTTTCAGCTAAAGTTTGTGAGGGCATTTTTTTCCAGAACAGTCCAGTTTCGTCGATGTTGAAACTTTGTTCGTCCTTGTAGCCATCTTCCTCAATGATATCTTTCAGTTCACTGGGAAATCTTGCAGCAGTATCTTTGTTTGCGCTTCCACTTTCACCTGAGATACGAACATTGTGAAGCCCAACAAGATTTTTAAATTGGAAAAACCAACCATGACTGGCTGTAAATATTTCTTTAGTCTCCTCCTCTTCATTTTCTTCTTTTTCCTTCAGTGTGTTATAAAGGCTCATGGCTTTCGCTTGAATGATGTTTTGACTCAAAGGAATTTTCTTTGGATTGCAATCTTCTATCCATATTAATAAAAGACATTCCATGCGGTGCCAACTCTATTGTCTCACATGCACATATGCCATTACCTCTCCTCAGGCAGTCAGCAGCAACAGTGTTCAGTGTTCCATCCTGATAAGACAAAGTGATAGCTTTTCATTTCACAATTTATTTTTTACCCCTTTAAATACAAAACGATGAGTCAAAAAAGGAAAAGTAATGAAAGCAGGAGCTACTAAACGTAAATGGCTTAGGTTAGAAAAAAAAACTTGATATTATCAAGCAGTAGCATAGCTACCCTTTTTCGGGCCCAAAGGCAAAGAACATGTTCAGACCCCTACTTAATTAATTAAAATTGCAAAAAGAGGAGATAGTCAAAGATGCCAGACCCGAGCCTGGAGGCAATTGCCTTGCCTGCCTACATGGTAGCTATGCCACTGTTATCAAGTGCCATGAAGATGGTGCATCATGTGCTAAAATTGCGCAGAAAAATGGAATGAATGAAGCATCAGTGCGAATGATTATTCGAAAGAAGGATCAATATAAAGAGCAGGGAATTTCTACAGTATCTTACATGACGAAATTGGTAACTCAGCAAAGAAGTTCACTATTGATTAAGTACGTGTTCCTAGGCTACGATAATGCAGCATATATGTAGAGTACGTGTCTAGGCTATTATTAATTTTCGACTAAAGTTGACAAATCATAAAGTTTTCCTCTGAAAACTAATAAATTTATTATAAGTTAAGATATAAAAATATAAACAAACAGGAGCCTTTGGGGTGATGGAACATTATAGTCATAAAGCAATAAACTTTATGACTATTATGGAACCTGATACCAAAAGCCTTTTCGCAGACAAACTTAACTGAAACCCATGCTGTTTGAAACCGTGCTAAGCGAGGTATTGCTGTAGTTGCTATTTTCTAAGGTGTTGATGATAATATATATAATATATTATCCTTATAAATTGCACTCCTGCATGCACTACAGTAGGTTCGGCGGCCCCAGGTGCCAAGCGATTGTTATCGAGCATTTTCTCGGTGCTTAAAGTGTGATTATCCAGAAGCGATTTAGTTATTTTAAGTTCCTGCCCTTAAGAAATTTATTTATTTAATATCAGCTACTGTTACAAAAGTACTTGTACAGAGCAATAAAGAAAAGCTACCTTTCTTTATTTTTCATATTTCTTTTACTAACACTTACTACTTTATGCTTGGTCACACCGGGCACTGCTCCTGCCTCCCCGTGGTGGGGCCGGAAAGACATTGGCCATAACACGTCACAACCCAAGAGGTTGAAAACCACTTCCTCAGCGACAATTTATCCTGCACTTCTTATAATGCACTCTCTTGTAGATTAGCCTCTCAGTAAGCTCTCTCCGTTCCTTATCCAGAAACACCTGGAAAGTCTGGCAGGATCTCCTAAGACAGTCAAGAGACTACAATCAGGCGACCTTCTATTCGAAACAGTGAACTGTAGACATTCAGAGAAACTGCTAAAATTTACAAGCTTTGCTGGAATTCCAATAAAAGTTTCTCCCCATGCTACCCTATATACATCTAAGGGTATTATATCCAGCTGGGATCTATTGAATGTCAAGGAGGAGGAGATAACACAAGAGCTTCAAGATCAAAATGTCATTGCTGTGAAAAGAATTATGGTGAAAAGAGAAAACATACTCACACCTAAAAGGGATATTATTCTAACTTTTAATATGCCAAATCTACCACCATCGATAAAAGAAGGCTACCTACTCTGCCGCATTAGACCATATTTTCCTAACCCATTGAGATTTTTTAAGTGCCAGAAGTATGGCCACTCTCAAACAGCGTGCAGAGGAAACCAGGTTTGTCCTAATTGTGGGTCCGCTGACCACACCCAAAGTGACTGCTTGGCAAAAGAAATGACTTGCCCCAACTGTAAAGGAAACCATCCTGCCTACTCAGGGACATGTGACAGATGGAAAACTGAAAAGCAAATCGTTAAATATAAGATATAAAATAAAGTAAGATTTCAAGAAGCACGGAAATTACTTACTCCCAATATGAATAAATGCACGTACGCCATTTATATTGCGCAAAAATATCAATCAGTGGCCACCCAAACTGATGTTACAGTCCCTTCAAACACCTCAATCTCTGACTGGGCTCTGACTGTTCTCTCTCAGCAACAGTCCAATGTCCTGAAACAGTTGAACCAGGCAAGTGATACTGCACTTACAGTACCAGCTACATCTCCTGCTCCTCCCCCAGTGATTTCTTCTATATCGAATAATCGTAACTCAAATTTAAAAAAGAATCCAAGAAACGTCTATGGATACAATTGACTCATCCAGACAAGAAGAACTGATCTTAGAAATATATGCGGATGAAGAAATGGATACCGGTCGACCATTATTCTCAAAAAAAGACAAAGCAAAGCCTGAACGTCACAAGACAGTCACATTAAAAAAAAACAGTCAGAAGCATCATCTGCTACTAAACACCAGTAATGCCTTATATTCTACAATGGAATTGTAGAGGATTTCGTAGCAACCTTAATGATATTCAAGTCTTAAATTAACCGCTACTCTCCAGTTGGTTTCTGTCTACAGGAAACCTATCTCACTCCTCAAATTTCCACCAACATAAAGAACTATGCCATCTATCGACACGATCGTAATACTTCAAATGCTGCCCGTGGGGGTGACCATCTTGGTCAGCTCAAAGATTCCGACCAAGAAAATTGTTTTGTAAACTGAAATTGAAGTTGTCGCCATGCGTTTGATAACCCAGATTGCTTTAACACTAGTATCAGTCTATCTCCCACCAAGTCATACCTTCTCTTACCAAGATCTTGAAAACCTGCTAATGCAATTAGTACCCCCTGTCTGTCTCTTGGGTGATTTCAATGGCCACAACCCCTTATGGGGATCGACAAAATTAGATATACATGGCCGCTTAGTTGAAACCTTTCTGGATAAGCAAAACCTTACTGTTCTTAATACTGGTGCAACCACTCACATACAACTACCAACTGGACAAACCTCTGCAATCGATCTATCAATATGTTCCCCAATTCTGTTTCCAATCATAGAATGGTCTGTTATGGACGATCCCATGGGCAGTGATCATTTTCCAATTATTTGTGATCTGCTCACTGCACAACCACCATTAGCCATACCCTGCAGGAAATGGAAGTTCTCTCAAGCCAACTGGATCAAATTTCAATCAGTTGTCACCCTGGATGAGCAATATATACGAACACAGTCAATAGATGAAGCCACAGATTATATCACTTCACACCTACTATCTGCAGCTAAATGTTCAATTCCATTGTGTAATCCCCAATCCTGACGGCACCTTAACTATTGGTGGAATCAAGAATGCACAATAGCTAAGAAGTTAAAAAATAAAGCGTGGAATTTATTTCTGAGATCCCCAACCACAGCTAATCTTATCAATTACAAGAAACTAAGAGCAAAAGCACGTCGCATTCAAAGAGAAGCCAAAAAAATTCTTGGATTCGGATTGCATCTTCCATAAACAGAAACACTAACTCCAGGTTAATATGGAAGAAAATCAGGCAGATTTCCAGGAAATTTCCAACCACCCCTTCACCAATTTATGGAATGGGCAGGAACTCTCTGCTGCCGACGACATAGCAAATACTTTGGGCAAAACCTTTGCCCAAGTTTCAGCGGCATCAACTTATTCTCTCGTTTTTCAGAAAATAAAGACCAAGACTGAACAACGAGCCATCAACTTTTGAACCTCGGTTTTCTTTCCGTATAACCAGCCTCTTCAATATCGTGAACTTCTACATGTCATTAAAACAACACGCAACAGTGCCGCTGGGCCAGATGGAATATCTTACATTATGTTACAAAACCTTGGTGACAAAAATTTACAAATACTGCTGGTCTACTATAACTGGATATTTATGGAAAACATTTATCCCATCCAGTGGCAGATTGCCGCACAGGCGCACGAGGCGCGCGTGCCTGGGGCCTCTTAAATCGAGGGGGACTCAAATCTCAGGTCTCAAAAAAAATAATAAAATTGTTTCATTTTAAATTTTTACACTCATCTTTATTACCGTTACTGAATAAAACTATAATTTAATATGAGAAGTTAGTAAACTCTTATGCGAATATCCCCACATATATGAAATATCTATGCGAACTAAGTGAAACTGAAGTAGAATACATATTATTATTAATGCTAGATTTTATGTATTAATGTTAGATTTGGGAGGGATGGTAGTTGTGTAATTTTTTCATTTAAACATTAGTTAAAATATGTATGAAAGAATTGGACAACCAAAACGATTAAAATCACAACACCAAATCTAGAGCGCGTGCTATAGTAAAAACGTGTGCACAGAATGCACACTATAGTGGTACCGAAAATATTTAGAGGGGGGGCCTCAAAATTCAGTTGCACCTGGGGCTTCTCAAGTGCTAAATCTACCACTGATCCCAGCTCTTGGCATCATGCCACAGTTCTTGCCTTTTTGAAACCCGGTAAAGATCCTACCAGTCCTAACAGTTATAGACCTATTTCTCTATCCAGTTGCCTCAGTAAATTACTTTAAAAAATTATCCATAATCGTCTTGTTTGGAACACAACAACTAATTAGCAGTAATCAGCATGGCTTTCAAAAGAACAGGTCCTCCTTGGATCTCATGATCAAAGCTGAGTTTGCAATTCATAATGCCTTTGTAAAAAATGAACATCTTGTTATGGTTTCCATAGACATAGAGAAGGCATTTGATACTACCTGGCATCGTGGCATTCTCAGTAACCTCCATGCTCTAGGTCTATGAGGCAACCTTCCTTTATTCATCAGGAACTTTCTCAGGACTCGTTCATTCCAAGTTCGATACCACAACTCGCTTTCTATGACATTTTTACAGGAAGAAGGAGTGCCACAAGGGTCTGTACCGAGTGAAACCCTTTTTGCCCTTAGAATCAATTCCATCACAAAAGAACTTCCAAATACTGTTGAGACCTACCTTTATGCGGATGACCTCTCTATTTCTTGCCATTCTCAGAATATGAGATCCATTGAACAGCAGCTGCAGATATCTTTGAATAAAGTCCAAAGGTGGGCAGAGTTAAATGTCTATCGTCTATCACAGCAGAAAACTGTTGCAATCCACTTTTGTAATCAACGGAAAATGCATACAGATCCTGAACTTCAGATGCCAAACTTTACCGTTCCAGTGACTAACAACATCAGATTCTTGGGATTAATCCTTGACAGGAAACTATATTTCCTTGAGCACATTAAATCTGTGCATATATCCTGCCTCAAAAATTTGAACATACTAAGAGCTTTATCTGCCTTGTCTTGGGGAGCAGACCGTACATCTTTGTTGCTCTTATATAGAGTATTGATCAGATCCCGATTGGATTATGGTGCTTCACCTTATGATTCCGCCCGTAAGAGTACACTGAGATGGCTGGATCCCATACAGCATAGAGCATTGCACTTGGTGCTTTCAGGACATCTCCTACTCATAGTTTGTACAATGAAGCTGATGAGCCCCCCTTTACCTCTGCAGAAAAATGCTGCTTCTTAAGTATGCAGCCCGAATACAAAATTGCTGTCATCATCCTATTCAGCCATACCTCTTTAATCCACCACTGCAAAACCTCTATAGAAATAAACCCAGTAAAATAAGACCGGCAGGCTTACGCCTTATTGAATTACTGCAGAGTTGGAATGTTCCAATTTTCAACAGGCAACATTTAATGAATTACTCCCAACTGCCATGGATTCCCCCTCCTCAGTTATATTTCGATACTTATCTTCACAAGTGGGGAAAGAATCGTCTACCAACACTCAAAGTGAAACAACTCCATGCAAGCCATATTCAGAAATATGCTGATTTTTTGCCCATATATACTGATGGTTCCAAATCACATTCAGCCGTTGGAGCAGCAGCAGTATTTCCCTCTACTATCATTTCGGCTGCCCTTCCACCTGAGTATAGCAGCTTCTCCGTAGAACTTCATGCAATAAAATTAGCTTTAAACAACCTGAATCTCTACCCATCTATAAAATATGTTGTATACACAGACTCTCTCAGCTCAATAACAGCAATGCAAAACTTCTCTTACAAGGCTCAACCTGTGTTAAATCAAATCAGAAGACTCCTATTACAAATTGAAGAATGTCATCAATCAGTGACCTTTTGCTGGATCCCAGCACATTCAGGGATAAAGGGTAACGAACTTGCTGATGAAACTGCTAAAAATCCATCAACTTTTGATTTAACCTCCGTTCCGGTTCCAGCCTCTGACTACTGTCACATCATACAAACAGCATGTTTTGCAAAGTGGAAAGAGCTATGGCACGCCCAAACCAATAATAAACTCTACCAGTTGAAACACGATCCAAAGCGTTGGCACTCTAGCACCAAAACAGTGCGAAGAGAAGAAGTGGTTCTTGCACAGGCACGTATCGGACACACATATCTGACCCACCTCCATCTGCTCCAAGGCGAAGATCCTCCTCGATGTCCATACTGTTCAGAAAATTTAACAGTCAAACATATTATGATTGACTGCCCTCACTATCAACAGGACAGAACATCCGTCCTGTATTCCCTGAGAAATCTACGAGAACCAATGACATTACAACATATTATTGGAGATGATGCAAACATCAACGAGTTTTTCTCTTATCTGAAAATAATTGGACTATATGATAAATTCTAAAATATCTCTGTAAACACAATCAAGTTGGTTTGCCTAAATTATGTTTTTAGTTACGCTTAAATTTTGTTTTAGAATTTTCATGTGAATAGGCACATTATAGCCAGAGCAGTTGATGCGCAGTTAAACTCCCATAACACATACACACAGTAGGGTCGGCAACTTGCGGCTCGCGAGCCGCATGCAGCTCTTTGAACATGTAACTGTGACTCTTTAACTTTTAGCCACATGAAGCACAATTTGAAATGGAGTTAGATGACTTAAAAATCAAGGACATGTGGAGTGCAAGATTAAAATGCCTTAAAACTGAAATTGAGAATTTAGAGGCAAAAGGCTGCCCTTGCAATTCTACACAAATGGATAACGATAGATGAGTTGAAAATTCAAGACCATCTTGTGTTGGATGCATGGAGTAGCTTACCGACACGTATATAAATTTGAAAATATTTGTGTTTGGACTTAGTTTTTGGTTCTGTGGTCAAATATTTTCTAACGTGAACTATATTAAAAATAAATCAAGAAATCATCTGAACAGTGAGAGTTTCTCAGCATGTTGAAAGATGAAAATTATGACATACTCACCTGATTTTTGAGAGACTCGCTCAAGAAATTCAGCAGCAAAAGTCACATTAATTCGTACCTAATTAGATGTTTGTTACGTTTTTTCAGTATTAATAAATATTTGAAAAAAAAAAAAAAAAATATATATATATATATATTACAAATTATGTAATATAAATGTTTTAATAAAACACCTTCCCACTCTATTCCATTTCTTAAACTCCCCCCTCCTTGAGCTGAGGTGCGGCTATTCGGATTCTCTATTTTTTTTAATTAGATCAAAAATGGCTCTTCACTCAAAAAAGGTTGCCGACCCCTGCACTACAGTTACAGGAAACAACTATCCAAATGTTCTGAAGGAGAAATTCCTCCCATTTTTGCAGAAAAAACATCCACATCTCATGAATCATCTTTGCTTCTGCCAAGACAACTCCCCTTCATTGTAGCGCCTCCGTAGCCAGGTGGGAAGGAGCAGCAGTGCGTAGCACACGCTTCTTGATTAGACCGGGGTTCGAGCCCGTCACCACCAAATACGGAGGATGCGGAAAGGTCAAGGAATGACCACCGCATATTCCCGGAGCAATATGGCCTTAGTTGCTAATGCTCCTAAAAAATAAATAAAATAAATAAATCCCTTCATTGTGCTGCCTGGGTGCAAAATTGTTTAGAGAAAACAAATTTGAGCTCATCCCACAGCCTCCATTACTTACCAGACCAGATACTAAGTGACTTCTCATTCCCAATGATGAGAGACTCCCTTCATGACAGGACATTTTCAAGCCAATTAGCAGCATATAGTGCCATTTACTATTCATCATCATCATCAGCCATTTTCAATCCACTGCAGGATGAAGGCCTCTCCAGCAACTTTCCAGTTCCTTCTGTTTTGAGCACTGGCCATCCATTTACTACTCAAAAACTCATGAATTTCATCTATCCATCTCCGCCTTTGTCTTCCAGGTTTTCTTCTAGCTCCTCTTGGGTACCATTCTGTTATTTTCTTAGTCCATCTGTCATCATGTCTTCTAGCTATGTGTCCTGCCCAAGACCATTTTAGTTCTTTAGTTTTGATAAGAATGTCCTTTACTTGAGTTTGCTGCCTAATCCATGTGTTTCTCTTCTTATCTAACAGTCTGATTCCCAATATAATTCGTTCCATTCTTCGCTGTGTAGTTCTTAGCTTCTCTTCCATTCTTTTGGTGAGTGCCCAAGTTTCACTTCCATAAGTCATGGTGGGGAGTATACATTGATTCATTATTTTACGTTTCAGACAAACTGGATATTGCTCTTCAGTATGCGACTATATTTCCTGAATGCTATCCATCCAAAATTTATTCTTCTCTTGACTTCCAGCCATTTATCATTATTACAGCTAATAACTTGTCCCAGATAAGTATATGACTCCACCTTTTCAATTACTGCTCCTTCAATCATTATTTCCCTTTCCGTGGCATACTTGTTCATCATTACTTTTGTTTTAGCCATATTCATCTTTAGTCCAAAATCCTTACTAACTGTGCATAACTGATTAAGATTTTCCTCTAATTCTTTGGGATCGTGGCTTATGACCACAATGTCATCTGCAAATCGTAAATGGTTTAGGTACTCTCCGTTCACATTGACTCCTTTCTGCGACCAGTCTAATCTTCTGAAAGCTTCCTCAAGGGCAGCAGTAAACAGCTTCGGAGATATTGTGTCTCCTTGTCGAACTCCTTTCTCGATTTTAAATTTGCTACTGTCTTTGTCTAGTCTAATAAAGGATGTAGCACTCTCATATATTTTCTTCAAAATCATAATATATGGAGTATCTATGCCTTGTCTTTCCAGTGCCCGAAACATTGCCTTATGCTGTATGGAGTCAAATGCCTTTTCATAATCCACAAATGCCAGGCATAATGGTGTTTTATATTCATTTGCTTTCTCCATTAGCTGTGATATTACGTGAAGGTGATCCATAGTTGAGAATCCTGTCCTAAAGCCAGCTTGCTCTTTCGGTTGATTCTCATCAAGTATTCTTTCTAATCTAAACATATCCCTAAAGAATGTCTTCACTGCAGCCTTAAGAGCTTGGGAAAAAAGATACAACACATGTATGGAACTTCTTGGGGACTATGCTGAATACTTATGAAATTTCATCCCACTATCATTTCTGTTGAATAAAATAAGAGATTCTATAATTGTTTCCTATCCCTCCTCCACTGAGTGAAAATGATTGTATTTACAACCAAAAACTTAGTCATGCAGTACCCATTGGTTTGAGAGTGACAATGCCGGATCCCTTACATAGATTCAAGTATATTTATGGAAAAAATAAAAAATATATATTTTTCCCCCATTATAAGTCAATAGTATGATAAGAATTTACATAATTTTGCTCTTCCTGATCCAATTGCCATTCTTTTTGCATTTTCATTTTTAATTCCTCTCATTTCATGTTTTGAATGTCAGAAGACGTTCAAAATCAAGGGAGGAGGAAATAATGTCTCTCTATTCTCAATAAACTAGTCTCTATGTTCTCAATGAACATAAGAGACTAGTTCACTTATTAATTGGACACTACATATATACTTTTTTTTTCATCCAGTCAAACAGACTTGGTGCATCATGGCCTTAGTTTCCCCTTGCACCATAAAAATCAAAATCAGCCAGTCAAAATGCAGATGCTATTTCAGATACACACAGTTAATACATTAGATTACAAAACTCTGAATGATATTTAGATTTAGGTAATTGACAGAGGTATTGTTTATGAAATTGTTCCTGGAGCTACGATACTGCATTGTTTAGTTAAGAATATTGTGCATATCAGTTATGCATGAATTGTATTATAGATGCTTTCACTGCAGTCAGCACAACTGTTATAAAGAGCACCTTCTTGAATTAAACAAATAAATATGTGGTCTGGTATTATTGATATTAAATAATGATAATTATTTTAATGATAAATATCAATATTAATACATTTTCATTTGCAGTTAATGAAAAATATTTTAAAGCAATAATTATAATGGATTATTTGAGATTCCACATGATTTGAATCAGAATAGAATGTAATTGCACTAAAATTTATCACAATTTATACTGCATTACAACTCTGAAACAGACTTTTAATTACCACAGGTATATATATATCAATCCTGAAACTGATCTTGATAATACATCTTCTTTTTCAAGAAATAAGAGGCAATATCTAACGTAATGAGAAAATTATATGTGAAAAATTTGTACTCTGCTATGAGCTTTTGGCATATGGTTTTATCTCTTTTAATATTAATACTGCTATTAAATGAATGAATTTTTAAAAAAGGCCTTTTTAAAGCTGGATCCTTTTCAATTTCTCTTCTTTTTTTTTCTTCTCAAGGAAAGGATCTACATAAAAAATAAGTTAAAAGTAATATCTTCCTTATATAACAATAGACATTTCCATTTTACTTTGTTGGAGTAACAGGTGCGAAAAACGTCTGAAAACTGACAAGATCCCTGTAATGGATATGGTAAGAGAGAATGTCACTTAACTTTCATCATTCATTCTGATCTTTTCCTTGGAAAAGAAGTAATCAAAAAGCACAAATATCAAAAATCAAAGTATCCAGCTTCAGAAAGGTCTTTATAAAAATTCATTGATTCTTAATAATATATTAATATTATAGTTTGAAGCTCCTACCACAATTGCTTTAAGGCGCCTCCGTAGCCAGGTGGGAAGGAGCAGCAGTGCATAGCACACGCTTCTTGATTAGACCGGGGTTCGAGCCCATCACCACCAAATACGGAGGATGCGGAAAGGTCAGGGAACGACCACCGCATATCCCGGAGCAATATGGCCTTAGTTGCTAATGCTCCTTAAATCCAAATAACAAACAAACAACAACAATTGCTTTAGCACAGTGGTTTTCAACCTTTTTTTAGTAACGGCACCCCTAAGTAATTTCTTTTATTTTGCGGCACCCCTACTCAATTTTCTGCCTGTTTGATCCGGCTCTCTCTCTCTGTATATATCCGTGTATATATATACAGTGAAACTTCTCCTAACGGACATCTCTCTACAACGGACATTTTCAAATTCCCCAACTCACCTCCATTGGTTTTAACGTGTTTGCAGCTTCTGTCTAGCAGACATTCTCTGTAACGGACGCGGACAGGCAATCTGCACTGTTTCGTTTAGATTAGCACTTAATTTGATCTCCCCATAACGGACAGTGGGCGAGCTCACGGCCCTTTTTCTAGGAACGTTTCTTCCACGTATTGCCTCAATCGTGTGTTTATTTTCTATTTCCGATTCTCTGAATTTCATCAAATTTTACGTCACGGTTCTAAACCCTTTTTCAAGAATTTTAAGGCACGTGTAAAACTTCTGATGAATTCAGTGTGTGCAGGGGGGGGGGATTTTGTCGGCCTTTCGTCTTTTCAGTTTTGTTCAGTGTCATGTGAAGTGCACAATGTCTTCTCGTAAACATTTAACTTTAAAAGATAAAGTCGAACTCATTAATGTGTATGATCGGCAAAAAAACAGTGTTCGCAATCTCGCTGTAAAATTCAGAATCGGGAAGACGCAGGTAAGCGACATCCTAAAGGAAAAAAATGAACTGCTCAAACAATTTTGGCAACACGGAAATGATCAGGTTCAAAAATCATTCCCGAAAACTGTTGGACTTCAAATTTGTCGCGCACGTGCTAAAAAAATTCCCATTAATGGGCCTATTATTAGGGAAAAGGCTTTGGAGGTTGCGAAATCTATGGGAGTAAATGAGTTCAAAGCTTCTGTGGGATGGCTAGACCAGTTCAGAACTCAGCATAAAATTTCTTGGAAAACCGTAAGTGGTGAAGGTGAATCTGTTGATACTGGGGTTGTAACAGAGTGGACCGTCAAATTGGAAGATTTATGTCGTGATTTTGAAGCTAAGGATATTTGCAACTGTGACGAAACAGGGTTGTTTTTTTAAAGCTCTTCCTGAAAAACAGAGTCTTAAAAACGAAAAGTGCCGGGGCGGAAAAATTTCTAAGTAACGCTTGACTGTACTATTGTGTACAAATATGCTGGGAGACTTTGAACAACCTCTTGTTATAGGAAAACCACAAAATCCTCGTTGTTTCAAGGGCATAAAGTTGAATCTTTTGGATGTTGACCGGAAGTCTAATAAAAAAGCGTGGATGACACGAGATATCATGAGCGAATGGATAAGTCACTTTAACCAAAACATGATTCATCAAAACAGAAAAATTATTCTTTTCATGGATAATGCTGCATCTCACCCGCACATTGAATTGTCCAACATTCAAATCGTTTTTCTGCCACCAAACACATCTGCAGAGTGTCAGCCCTTGGATCAAGGGATAATAAAAAATTTTAAACTTCACTACAGAAAATGTGTTTTAAGACATCTCATTGCAAACATGAACGATGTAACATGTGTGAGTGACCTTGCAAAGAAAATCAGCATCCTAGATGCGATTCAATGGATTTCCTCTTCAGTAAACGCAATTAGAAAACAAACTGTCATGAACTGTTTTGTAAAGTCTGGCTTCTCAAACGCAAAAATTGAAGTTGTGAACAGCAATGTGGAGCACCAAGAAGAACAAGAACTTCAACATCTATTGATAATGTACGATACTTCCGCTGCAAGTGACCCTGGCTACAAAGATATAGACTCAAACCTCACTACAGAAGATGGTGCTCTAGATATCAACGACATTATCATCGATATTTTTCAAGAAGTTCCTCATGAGGATGAAGAAATGGAAGGAGGTCATTCTGTCGAAGAACATATTAACGATGAACCACCGATGAAAATAGAAGAAGCGCTCATACAAATCAATCGTTTAAAAATGTTTTTCGCCGCTGAAGAAGATACTGAAGGACTTTTGATGGTTTCTTCACTCCAAACAAATGTTGAAAACAAAATTATCAGCCGGAAGAAGGTGCAGAAGAAAATAAGTGATTACTGTATGTATTTTTCTTAAGATAAAGTCATAATATGCATAGCACAATTGTATGTATATTATTTACAAAAATATTGTGCAAAATCTGTATATATTTTAATTTAATTTTACATTAAACGTTTAACGATTTTTCTTTCTTTCTTTTTTTTTTTTCTCCCTGAGACTTCTTGTTAGCGGACACTTCTCTCTAACGGACACATTTTCGTTCCCCATGGCTGTCCGTTAAAGGGAAGTTCCACTGTATATATATATAATATTAAAAATTATATATTTTATATGATATTTATTACAATAATATAATTATAAAAATTACATTTCATAATACAAATTACATATATACAGTATATAATTTTATTCTTTATATAGAAGCACTAAGTAAACATCAATTATAGATCACCACAAAGTTAAAAAGGTACTGTACACCATTTTATAATGAAATAAACATATAAATTAAAAAATAATAATAAGTTTAAGTAACTTAAACCCACATTACGTGACACCCCTGGAATGTTGTTGCGGCACCCCGGTTGAAAACCACTGCTTTAGCATATGGTTTTATTTTGATTTCTCAAGAAACAACACACAATTCCTTGATGGCATACTTGCAGGCTTAGCACATACCAGTGACAGTTAACGGTCTGTCTCAGAGTTGTAATGAACTATCTCTCATGATAGTTTTTTTTATCCACCAGCTACATTCTGTGTTTAAAAAAATATGGAGTCTCAGAGTATATCACAGGTAATCTATTATAATAAGCTGATTAAAACTGAGGTTTATCAATGAATTGTTGTTAATTAAGGCAATAAATATTAATATGATTATTACAGAAGATCCTGTTCCAAATGTAAGATTAAGGCTGTGCTCAGTGCTTCCAAGATTGAAGGCACAAATGAAACTCCCAACTGATGGAATTCTCCTCCAGGAGCTTGAAGCCTGTGTGCGCAAATTAATGACTGATGAAAAAGATAAAGATGTTGCTGCTGCTGTGCAGAATGTATGTGTATATAGGTGTATTTCATTTTTTTTTAATTAAATAAAGGATAGAATTAATTATTTTATATTTTAGATGTTTTTCAGTAACTGCAACACATTACAAAACTTAAATAAGTGCAACCTCGATCTAACTTGGGTGTCGGAAGACAGCTTTAGCATTATTAGCTAGTTATTACAAGTGAAATTAAAAAAAATTACTAGCTTTGGTCATTATAGTTAAATTTTTTACAATAGTATCCAATGACTAAAAGATATGAACTTTCAGTGGTATATATTCCTGTAACATATATTTTATGCATTCATTCTGAAATAATGAGGTAATTTAGTTAGAGATAAATCAGAGAATTTTTTTTTATTTTATCAAATAACTGTGATCAAAATTTTTTTAGTACATAAATCTTAAACTATAAATCAACAGGGATTACCTTTATTTTAGATATAGGAAGCTTCTTTTCCAACTCGCTAATAATTCTTGAGGATGGCAATATCTATTTTGTAAACTAGGTGGGAAGCTAGTCCGACTTAAGGAATGTAGAGAATAACCCCTCCCCCCCCATATCCAATTTTATTAGACCCCTAAATTTAACTCTCAAGTCCAGCTATAGGACCAAAATAAATAAGACGTCCCACCTGGTTTACAAAATAGATATCGCCATCCTCAAGAATTATTAGCGAGTTGGACTAGGAGAGTTGGAAAAGAAGCTTCCTATATCTAAAATAAAGGTAATCCCTGTTGATTTATAATATAATAGAATATAGGAATTATCGAGCACTTAATAGCTCTCAATTATCAAATCATAAACCTTAAACAAATGCAGTTCTTACATGAAACATTAAACAACAATACTACTGTATGCACTTTAAAAAACTTTAAAAATTATAGCTATTCCGTGCTTCCAAATGCAGCATTTTTTAGAGGGAAACCAATTTACAGTATGCAGCATATACTCTGACTGGCCACTTTACTAGGACCATGAGCTAATAGCATATTGGACCACCGCTGTTCAAAATTTCTGTCCAAATCCCTGCTCCGTCATGATGTAGGAGTCAACAAGGTGTCAAAAAGTAACACAAGGAATATTGCACCATTCCTGTAAAACTGTTTTCAGTTCCTGAAGCGAAGTGAACAGGGGTTTGTGCTAATGAACATGCTTTTCAGTGTTTAATGGGGCTGAGATCTGGTGATTCAGCTTGAGAGACAGATGCTCAAAATCTCTCCCATGTTCCTCAAAACTACTGTTTCGCCCATTTGATGCTGTGGATAGTTATGTTGTCATCTTGAAAGTACCTCTATCCATAGGAGTAAATATGCAGCATTACCAGGTGCATCTGATATGTAGCAATGTTCATATGTGTGATTATGTTCATGGGCCCTCTAGTGGTATATGACCAAGAGTATGCTACAAAAACATACCTCACTCTATCACACCCCCTTCAGCAGCTTTTCAAGGTGCTGTAATTGTGTACTGTCAGTACACAATTCCAGTAGTAACTCGTGTGGTTTCCTCCATATGTGCATTCTTCCATTGGTGCTGAAAAGTGCAAATTGAGACTGTTGGCTCACACAGCTTACCTCCCATCCTCCTGCATCATCCTTTGTGTTCCTGGCACCACTGCAACCATATTTTTCAGTTAGTGTCTGAGATCAGTGGCATACACAAAGGCCTCCTACTCCCACTGTGCATTCTATGTAGGGTTCTTCACATGGCGCAAGCACTGATTCCTTGTGATGTTCACACATTAAGTGCAGAGGTTAATTGTTCCATTGTTTGATGTTGTTACACTTGATTATCCATTCCATACCTCATGCTTCTCACTCCATCACCTTACATTTTTGGACACAGTTATGTCTGTTCAAAGATATTTTTTGGTGTTTTTCCATTCATTAAAGTCTCAATTGACACTTTTTTTAAACACTTGACAAGTTCAGTCATCCTCTTTCTGCTGTAGTACTTGCTAAAGGTGCACTGATGATAATACCTCTTTGGAAGTCCATGAGATCTTGTCTATTCCCCACTGCTAGTAAATTGATTTGGGCCCTGGTTAGATTACGCAGCTTTGTAGTGTTTTCCTGTACATCACACACGCCATGTGACCTTTTCAATCTACATTGATTGTTACTTACAGCAAAAAACCTCAGTGGTTTTAATAAATTTGCCAAGCAGTGTATATTAGGCAATAATTGTTTGACTACATAATAAAAGCCTCACACATATACTGTATATGTGACATCAATAAGATCAATGCCACAAAAAGGAACAATACAAGAAAATAAAATTATATGTTTTTTCTATCATTGTTTTTTCTTTACTTAAAGAAACATTAACATACTCATTAAAATATTTTAAATAACGTATAACAAAAGTGCAGAGAATTGAAAATAACTAAAAAGGAACGTTGAAAAATATGATTATTTTGACTGCAGTAGCCTACATGCAAAACACAGATTCCGTTTTATTTAAATAAAGAAGCCAGTTGGGGAGAGGATTGTACTAGAGATCCTTTTTTTGTTTTACAAAAAAACAAACTTTTCTCCAAGAAATCAATTTTTTTCCATTGAGACTGTTGTAGGGTTCTAACAAATGAAAAATATTATTTTTCATATTTGAATAATGTAGTCCTAAAAGTTATCAAGAGCAGAATGGTGACTGTTTTCGAATATTCCTTTCAAAATTGAGGAATGCAGAGCTGTGTAATTATCTCTCAATTACAAGGTAAAATTCTAACTTTGGGAGAAAGATTACAAGTACACAGAAAAAATTTTTTGTTTTGTTTTGTTCCTAACAGGCATCATTCAAGTTACACATTTAATGCATTCCTGGAAATTGCCACATAATTCTGTGTTTTATTTCTGTTTTTATAAACTCCTTTTATATTTACTTCAATTAATATTATTTATTCTCTGTAGATTTAGTGCTATATTATGTTAATTATTCCAGTGAAATGAACTTTAAAATATTTTGTAGGCGATAGAAGAACTAGACAGAATTGAAGTAGCTACAGAACCAGTGAGTTCAATTTTCTGTAAATTTGTTTCATTCAAATGTAAAAAAATTTACATACTCAAATTGCATGCATAGTATCATCAAAGTATTTTTATCCCTTAAGTGAAGTCAGCATTTCCAAGTTCTTAACTGAAGGTTAAGAACTTGCCTATTAATCTGATGCTTTTTCCTCCCAGTTTTTTTTTTTTTTTTTTTCTTTGAAAAAATAAACAGGCTATTTCATGTAAACTTTTGCAGAATAATTTTTCTATATGCTTAAAGATACTTAAATTTACATAAGAATTTTTACTGTATGCAATTAAAATAATTTGCTGCCAATTAATGATACCCAGATATGTATAGAAGTTTGACATTTGTTTCCATCAAACTGTGTTTTAACACTTGCTGATTTATTATTAATCTATTAATACAGAATATTATATTAATAATATTCAGTATATACATAGGATTGTATTAATAATACTATTTTATCTATATCTAATTAATTAAAATCTAAAATTTATTCAAACTGTTATTTTAATAATCATGATTTGCAGTAATATCAACTGTTAATGATTGCATGTTAAAGGCTACTAATTGGAATTTAAATATTTATATAGTCTAATGTTTTGGAAACTAAAATATTACATAACCACATTCTTCTGGATGAGAGAGAGCAATGGCAGCTGGCCCTTACCTTGTGCTACCAAAATACTGAAATTTACAGCTTCCAGTTTCCTACTTAATTTCCTGAGCTGGAATAGAAATGCAGGAGTTATTTTAAAGGGCTTAGTGTAAACTTCAATCTTTTGAAAGTATGGTAGGGAGAATTGGCACCTCTCCTATATACAGGGTGTCTCAAAAATACGCAGCATAACTTCAGGAATGAGTTCCTCATATGTAGACAATAAAAATATTTTATATCAACATAGTTCCGGAAATGCTTGGTTTCCGAGTTTTGAAGGTCTGTCTATGACACTTAACTGTTCACATCACCTTATAGTAATTGTTCAAAATGTCCACCTTCTACCTGAATACAGGCCTCACATCGATATCTCATGGACTCATGAAGACGATGCCAAATTCCTGGCATGTTTCGTATTGTCTCACAACCTGTCCCAACTCGATTACGGAGAGTTTCCACATCAGCTACCGGAGTCGAATATAACAATGACTTTAAATGTCCCCACAAGAAGAAATCTAGTGGGTTTAAATCAGGTGAGCGTGGAGGCCAGGCAGTTGGTCCACCCCTCTACTTCAGGAGTCGTAGATCTTGGTCGTCTTCTGTCAGCAGCATGAGGTGTAAAGGTCCCATGTTCACAAAGGCGGTGATGGATACCTTCAAACATTTTCCTGTCTGGACATCTTCATTTTGGGAACCTTTTGCGGTACAAATGATGAGCCTCCAGAGCATTGTCGTCTGCCAAACCATACATAAAGTGCATATCCGCTTGCTCCTGATTTGAGTACATGGTCGGAATGGAAAACTACCAGATTCTGTCAGTACCTTGTGATGAAGGACCTGCGGGGGATAAGACATTCCAGTTAATAACTCGGGAACCAAGAATTTCCGGAACTATGTTGATATAAAATATTTTTATTGTCTACATATGAGGAACTCATTCCTGAAGTTATGCCATGCATTTTTGAGACACCCTGTATAATTTTACTTTATAGAACTGTCTTGACCCTAAATTACAGTGTTTAATAATAAGTTAACTGCTATGCTTCTTAATGAGATGATGAAGAAGCTGCCGTGACATTAAGCTGTGTGAACATTTATATTCCAAATTAATAAATTTCAGTTCAAGGAAATATACCTTTAGACCTCTTTATTAGATCTTCTTAATGCTATGGGCTTAAAATTGAACACAGTTTTATAAATAGGTTAAAATATTAAAATATGGTGCTATATTTAATTTTTAAAAATAAAAAACAAGGCATTCAGAAATTTATCCATATCTTCTCTTAGGCTACTGGCTTGGATGGTGGATGAGTTATTATTTATAAAATGATAAATTGGCTTGAAGAAATCAATTCTGCCATCCAGTGACTTCTGTAATGGAATGACAGAATACTACTAAAATACAGAAGTCTTGTTGATCAAAATATGCATGCATATGTTGAACTGAAGTGCAAAAGGAATAGTATGTGGATTAACAAATATAAATCTTGAATAGCATAATCTGCATGATAATTTTAAAGTGGGACAAAATAAATGAACACTCGACCCTGTATAAATTAAATTCTGGATCTATTTATTATAAAAACACTTTATAGATCAGTTGGTTTGTGGATGTTCTTCCTCTGCTTCTTCACTGACTTCAGATAATAGAAATAAAGTGGTTTACTTCTTGTAATAATGAATGTTACTATTTAGAATTGTTTGATATTCAGTCATTTTAATTTGTATAAAAATAAATGGAGTTAAAAATACATTCACTGCAATATTGAGTAAATTGCCACTTACTTGCTATCCTTTATAGTACTGCCTTTACAAGACAATTGGGCTTACAATCCTTCTTTTCCTCTATTTATATACATGCATACATTAAATGGACATTGAAATAGGGCCACATCAGAAATAAAAGCTCAACAGACCAAATGCAGTCAATAGTCAGTGCATAGGTATGTACATGTGTACAGCTGACATGTAGTCTTACTTATGACAAGCATAGGAAGAGGCTTCAGTATGATAAATTTTATGAGGCATGATTGTTGGTGCAACGTAAGGAGGTGTGCCTATCTCTGAGTCAACACATCTAGTGGGCTGCTTACAACCTAACCTACTCTTGTGCAGTGTACCAAAAGTGGCAGATAAAGGAAAAAACCTGTGGTGCAAAATCATTGGAGATAAACAGGACAAAAGATGACTGCAGAAGCTCGTGTAGACCAACAGGAAGGTTGGTGGTGCAGCTGACTGCAGGGTACAATACAATAATATATTGCTATTCCTGTTACAAAGTACTCTGGTAGTACTTTGTAACAGGAATATTCAGCATACTTGACATCCCCCTCCTGACTGTACATTAAAGACATATACATCTCGCCTGGTGTCATGTAACTCTGCAGTTAGACAACAGATGATTAAAAGAATTGTGCTATCTTTTGTATCATACTACTAGAAGGTTTGTTTGTTTGTTTGTTTGTTATTTGGTTTTTAGGAGCATTAGCAACTAAGGCCATATTGCTCCGGGATATGCGGTGGTCATTCCCTGACCTTTCCGCATCCTCCATATTTGGTGGTGATGGGCTCGAACCCCGCTCTAATCAAGAAGCGTGTGCTACACACTGCTGCTCCTTCCCACCTGGCTACGGAGGCGCCACTAATAGAAGGGTATATGGGTGGCAGTAAAAACAAGAGGTGATGGATTCCCGCATGCATGGTGTAAATAATGCAAGTCGGTTTCAATAGTGTTCTGATTTGAGGAATGTTTTGCTAGGATGCTCTTGGTCCTCTGATAATTCTGCAAGAATGTTTAATGGCAGAGACTGATCATACCATCATTGCTGACTGTGTACATATATTGATGGTTCTCCTGTCCCATAACAGTGATGGCATTGTTCAGCAGGATAATGCCATCACTGTAATGGCATTATCTTGCTGAACATACTTAAGACTTCATTCTTGCTCAGTGGTCTCCCAGTTTCCCCTTACTTGAACTTCATTGAACAACCATGGGCTGAGGGCAAATGGACTGCCAGATGTGAAAATTTGTCACACTCCAATGTGAGACAGTTATGAGATGCTATATATATATAGCATGGTAAGCCACATCTCCTTGTGCACTCAAGCACTTTGTAACATTCATATCCCGGAGCAATATGGCCTTAGTTGCTAATGCTCCTAAAAACCAAATATAAAACAACAAACAAACTATGAATAATGTATTTTTTTTAAGTGTGTAATAATATATATTTCAACTAAGCAGTGTATAGGAATAAAAATTTCCATTCACAAACATAACTGTTATGTGAACCTTTAACTTAGAATTGATTAAAGGTTCACATTACTAAATAGTTAAATGAAAAATGTTTATAAAATGTCATTAAATACAACAGATTTTAAACTCCAAAAATTGAGCCGAATTTATGTGCAGCTAAATTGAGTAGAAATAGCTCTGATACTTTGTGGAAGAAAGAAAGCATAGTATAGAGTTTGAAAATCACTTGCTATAGCAAGACAGGCCATATGTTATATATATTATGGTGCCCCCTCGGCCTCGGCTTCTCCATTGCTTAACTTACAAGACATTAAGACTCAATAAAAGCGGAACGTGAAATAAGTTTGAAAATTTATAACCCTTTTTCTGTTTTCTTCCAGGAAAGACACCCACAGCTATATTAAATAAAAACTTTTGGTTTTTAATTTTTTTTTATTTAACAAAAACACTAAATAACAGTAAAAAATATAGGCAAAGATTTACCTATAGATTTATATTTATTTACTTTTTAAAACATTTTCTTCTAGATATTTTAATTGCAAAGTCTTTGATCAAGTCCTCAAAACTAATTTGGTATAACAAATCTGCTTCTATACCTAGCAGAGACAAGCATGAAATGTGTCTTGTAGCATGGCTGTTCTCTTGGGATTTTTAATGTGCTTTAGTTGAGAAAATGAGTGCTCAGCTGTACAATTTGTAACCATTAATGTTAAAAAAATACACAATGCAATATCTGCATTTGGAAATGCACAATCAATTTTGTCTTCTTCAATTATTTTATAAAGTTTAGCATGACTGAATATGGTTTTTACATTTTTTGTTGCAGTGAACTTATGGCACACTTATACGTGAAACTGCTAGAGATCAGCAGATAGATTATTGTCCAAGTCTTCTGGGTAAGCTTTAATTAGCTTTTGAGAGCAGTGAGAGTACCTTTCAGTCTCAGCAGATGAAGTGACATTATTTGGCACATCACTTAGAAAGGAAAATCTGTCTGCTATTTCTTTGTACACCTCTCCTCTTCTTAAAATTAAATAACAAAGAACACAGTATGCACAAGTTACAGCAAACACGATATGTGCAAGTGAGACACAGAGTAATGAGTTTCTGAAAATTTATGTTTTTTATATGATTGAATATTTGATAGAAGGGGAAACATATTTCAACATAATAACGTGAAAACTCAGAGAATTCCAACTATTGCAAATACAATAAGATCGAGTTTACTACCCATTTATAATTGATTGCACTAACAGAAAAGCCCAATAAAGTGGAAAGGGCAAATTGTTTTTATTGTTTTGTGGTTGTGACCTCCAGAAATGTGCTTTAGAAAAATATCACAAAGGCTATAACGACTAGCGAGTCACCAGCAGGGATTCACAAAAAAGGAATGGAGATGTTGAAAAATTATATCTAACATAATAGCAGAGTTTTCCCAGCACAAAAGCTCAAAAATACCGTTTTATGCTAGGGTTTCTCGCAATTCTCTAACCATGTTAGAGCAAAACGGTCATATATAAGTGCCATGCGAGGATTGCCATAATTTATCAATTGTGCTAGAGCAAAACCGTGTTGTAGAAATACCATATTATACAGGGGTTGCCTATAATAGAGAAAGAAGCATGTGAAACTTCACGCATTGCATCATCCAAAGTGGTAAGGTAAATCCAGCATGTTTGAAGTAATTGGCGATCACTTTTTCATCAACTTCATCCCATGCTGAAACACGTTGCCTGCAGGATGTCGGCACCTCCATAGCCAGGTGGGCAGGAGCAGCAGTGCGTAGCACATGCTTCTTGATTAGACCGGGGTTTGAGCCCGTGACCACCAAATACGGAGGATGCAGAAAGGTCAGGGAATGACCACCGCATATCCCTGGAGCAATATGGCCTTAGTTGCTAATGCTCCTAAAAACCAAATAACAAACAAACAACAAACAAGCAGGATGTCAATTTTGTGCTGAATTTTGCCTTCAAGATATACCACAATTTTGTTTAATAGCATTCTTCAACAGTTTTTCTTAAAACACTGAATTACACCTTGATCAAGTGGCTGAAGAACTGACGTCATATTTGGTGGTAGGTACTCAACAGCGATTGCATGTAGGTCCTTTACTTGACAATGAGAGGTGCAGTTATCCACAAACAGAAATTTTTTCTATTCTTCTCACTCATCCTGTGATCTAAGTCTCTGATCCATTCTTTGTAGATTTGTGGTGTCATCCATGCCTTTTGGTTTTCTTGATACATAGTCGGTAATTTCTTCAAAAATTTTAAGCAGTGAGGCTTCTGGGCTTTCCCAATGATTAAAAGAGGAAGCTTCTCTGTGCCAGACATGTTTGCTGCTAGAAGAATGGTAATCCCTTGTTTGGCCTTTTTTCCACCACATTTCTCGCCTTTAAAGGTAAGTGTTTTATCCGGTAGCAGTTTAAAAAAGAATCCAGTTTTATCAGCTTTGAAGATGTCATTGTGGTCTCATGTCAACAAAACTTTTTTTTAAATGACTTTCCTTCTATTCTTTTGTAGTGTCAATGTCCATGACTGCACTTTCGGCATGCACTTTTTTGAAAGTCAGACCACAACAAGTCTTTAATTTCTGGAACCATCCATCTGAACTTTTAAATTCTTCAATATCCACTCAATGTGCAAATGATTCAGCCTTTCAAAAGATTACCATCTATGGGGAAGTTTTTTACATGCATCATCTTTAGCCATTCCTAAAGTACCTTTTCAAGATCCAGATACTTCGCCTTTCATGCTCAAATCCTACCCGGCACAGCAGATTTCTCTAAACTTTCAATCATTTTCCGATCTTTTAGAATAGTAAACAGAGTACCCTTAGGAATGCCAAACTGTTTGGCGATTTCAGTCTTAGAATGCGCACCATTATCTACAGCTTGCAAAATCCTAATTTAATATGTGATTCGCAAAGCTATCTGCTTTCTTGGAGCCATACCAATAAACATACACTCTATGTAATAAAATGAACTTCTAGCTGATGTTCATTTCATTACTGCACTGCGAGAAAAGAGCATGGGGAAATCTTCAAAAATGATTTCTCACTGTCAGGCTGCAAGCTGGTCAGTTACTTCAATATATTTGAAGCATTCTGTCATTTTTAAATGAGAATATTGTAATAAAAATGTAAAAATTCAGATTAAGAGGTAGAAATTTATTGTCATTATAAAAAAATCCTTTTATTTTCAATGTCATTATACTGAATGTAAAATAGCATTGGATTAATGAGAAATTGGTAATGACCAACCCCATAGGACATTAAAAAGAGGGTCACTATAAAGTGCTTCGACTGTACTTAGTCCAGTTTTAACATCAAATTCAAAAATTTCAGTCGAAATATGACAAAAAAAAAAAAAAAAAAAGGTTGAGACAACAAACAGTCGAAACCTAATAATAATCACGATAAACTCTGGTGTTTAGTATTAGCATTGGTATTAGCAATGGTGCAAGGAAGCTACAGCTTATGCTGCACCAGCCAAAAAAATAATAAAATAAAATAAGAATAAAAGTAAAAAAATAATAAGAGAAAAGGAAATAGACAACCTATACATTTCCCTCCTTCTGTAGATAATTATCCATCTGACCTTTGAATTTTCCCAAACTGTCAGCCTCTACCATCCATGTAGGTAACTTATTCCAGTAATTTATAACTCACTGGCTAAAATAAAACTTCCTGTCTAAACATCTCCTCCTGTAACTTGAAATTATGGCCCCTTGTTCTAGAATCATTTATAACCATGAAAATTTTGTCTTCATTCATTTTGCTTATGCCTCTCAGAGCCTTAAACACCTCAATAAAGTCTCCTCTAAGGTGCCCAGTTTCCAAGCTCTACAACCCACATATTCGAAGCCTTTCCTCATATGGATGCCCTTTTGCCAGTCTCACCAGGTTAGTTACCCATCTTTGGACCCTTTCAAGAAGCACAATGTCTTTCTTTATGTGTGGTCTCCATACTTGAACACAGTATTCCAAGTGTAGTCTAACTTTAATTGAAACATACTATATATAAATAAATGGGGAAAAAAGGATTAGATTGTATGCTCAGTTGTCTTTTTGATATTTTGGAAAGTGGTAGAGCAATGGATAGTAACAAGTAATTTAACCTAATATCACATATACTTAATTAATTTATTTGAATTTTATTTATTTATTTTATTTTATTTTATTATTTCTTTATTTTTTCTTTATTTATATATATTTTTTGTTAGTTGTGGCGCATCGGCTTCTGTGGTCATAATGCACCTCCCAAAGTTTTTGCATTTTTACTCTGATCCAAGCCCAAGGCAGGATTCGAACCCGTGACCTTTGGGTTGCCAGGCACTTTACCCACCTGGCTAGCCTGGTCGGCTATTTATTTTCAAATTAAAATGACTGAATATTAAAACAAATACAAATAGAAACATTCAGTTATTCCTAGACAATAAATCACTTCATTTCTATTATATGCTTCTTCTGTTCTTCAGTCGCTGAAGAAGCAGAAGAGGCATATCCACAAACCTCTGATGGATAAGAGTCTTTTTATAAAAGACAGATTCAGAATTTATACAGGGTCAAATGCTAATTTATTTTGTCCAGTTTATAGCTCACCACCTTGATTTGCTAAAATCAAAATAAATTGTATACATACACAATTAAATTGCATACATTAAATACAGTAAAATCTGGCACTCTAAAATCTGAAATTCTTTATAACCCAAAAATATTAGAACAGCAATCAGGCACTTGTATCAATCATTGCATTTATCTTTACGAATCCGTGCAAAAAGAGTAAGATCTTTGCAGGACTAAATTGTCTTTTAATCTGTTTTTGCAGCCAGCAGAATTTAAACTGCACAGATAATGCAGTGATCTTAATTCTTGCAGCAGAACAACCTTTCCTTTGCAGTGAGTTTCGGCACCTCCGTAGCCAGGTGGGAAGGATTAGCAGTGCGTAGCACACGCTTCTTGATTAGACCGGGGTTCAAGCCCGTCACCACCAAATATGGAGGATGTGGAAAGGTCAGGGAATGACCACCACATATCTCGGAGCAATATGGCCTTAGTTGCTAATGCTCCTAAAAACTAAAAAAAATAAATAAATAGCAGTGAGTTTCCCTGATATTGCACTACTTTCGAAGAGATGATCTCTCCAAAAGATGAGACTACTATGACAGGCTGTTTTGGGACTGACCAATCCCTTCAGGTAATAGATGGTCTCTAGCAACAAAATAAAGACAGTACAGCTGTCAAGTTGTTCAATGTGATGTGGTGTGCAACTTGTTACAAAGGCAAGTTTGTTCTGCTGAGAGAATTATGATCATTCCATTATTCGTGCAGTTTAAATCCTGTTATCTGCAAAAACAAATGAAAGGACAAGATAATCATTATAGGCACCTCTGTAGCCAAGTGGGCAGGAGCAGCAGTGCGTAGCACATTCTTCTTGATTATACCAGGGTTCGAGCCCGTGACCACCAAATCCGGAGGATGTGGAAAGGTCAGGGAATGACCACCGCATATCCCCGGAGCGATATGGCCTTAGTTGCTAATGCTCCTTAAAACCAAATAACAAACATAACAACATAATCATTATAAATGTTTAGAGATGCAAATAAGTTCAGTTATTTTTACTTGGTATTTATTGAAATGCACTCCTCTAAAATTGCTGAACCACTAGGTATACCACTTTAAAATCCAGAAATTTTAAAATCTGGCACCTCTAAATCAGATTTTAAAGAGTTTACTGTATTATGAATTTAACAATATTTTTTGGATATCAAAACAGTACTAATACTGCTGCTACCTACAGCCATCACACATTCTCAGAGTGTACCAAAAAATAATGTTACAATTATTCTTGAATTGAGTTCTCTGTGAAAATAAAACCTCAAAGACTTATCTGGTAGCTGAATCATCCTGCACGATATCTTTAATTATGCTGTCTGTAGATTAAATATCAAGTCTGATTTCATTTGTAGGGGTCTAGAAGAACATCTTGTGCTGAGCCAGAAATTGATTTGGAGGATCTGCAGAAAGAAGAGGAAGAACGTAAGCTTTTGGAAATGGTTAGTAATATAGTACGGGGAAAAAATTATGCATTAAATAGCATGGCATAGATCTTATTAAAGCTTATTTTGACTTTTTATTTTATTCATAATTATTCTAAAAACAATTTATCTAGATGGCAACAATCCCTCTTTCATATAATGCAAATTAAATAATACAGAGAGTATTAAATTCTCAAAAAAAACCAAAAAAAAAAAAAAAACCCATTTAGTAGATATAGCAATTGTAGTAACAAATGATGCAAGGAAGAAGCAATCAAAAAAAAAAAAAAAAAAAACTACTTACATCACCTGTCCATCCCCTCTAATAATGTGTCTAATCCAGTAGTAACTGCATCACTTGTGCTACTCATGTCTAGCACGAGTCAAGGAAATGAATGAAAATTATGATTTTGTACTTTTCATTCAGTCAGTTTTCATATTTGCAGTTCATAAGAATTGCATTGGCAGTACCGTAGACCCTACTCATGCCGTCTCTCATTGGCATGAATTAGTGGCTTATTGTAGACTAATATAGAGGCTCAAGTCATATCTGAAAACAAATAATATTTATACATCTATTAATGACTTATTTATGTAAATATGAAATACTTCAACTCGTGCCAATGTCGCTCGGCTTGGTAAGAGTTATAATTTAAAATACTAGCGATAGGTGGCAGCTTGCTTCCTGTTTGCTTTCAGTTTGATGTTTTGCATGTTGGTTCACTGCATATATAGTGCTGTGATTGTTAAGAATTATTGTGTTACATATATTTATTTTTTTGAAATCATATCCAAGATGGATGATTTAGTGTTATCATTGAAAGAAAAACAATTTGGAAGATGAAATATTGCTGAGTGGAGAGAAATTATTAAGACAGGCCGTCCCAAGCCATTAATTAAGACAAAAGTAGGCAATCATTCATTTCGACATAAATGGTACAAACAAATGTGGTAGATGACTTTCATCAACCGGTGAAATACCACCACTTTGCTTATTGGAGGCTTGAAGTGGTGAAACCCATGTTTAGTCTTTAGAGCAAAGTTTCCCCCCCCCCCCCCGTACTTCTCCTTCAACCCATGCACGGTACTAAGTACTATAGGTTTTGATACCTTTCGTGTTTGGGGTTTTCATAAAAAAAAAAAAAAAAAAAGATTGGTTATGTGGAAGCCTCTTGAGTGAAAAATTGTACTGCTGGCCCTGTTTACTATTCCAGCCCAAGTCAAATCAATCCTGGACAGATACTGGTTATTCTAATTTTAGAAATATTTTGAGTGACAGCAATTATCATGCAAAATCTTCAAGCCATTTGAATAATTATAAGTGTTTGAAAACGTTTGGTCAGATAGACATGTGCCATTAGTAGTGCAGCAAAGCTCCAAAAAGAAATTATAATAGACAAGTTCAAGAAAATAGACAATATTTAAAGCAGTTAGCCAATGCAGTTTTATATTTATGTAAGCAAGAACTGGCACTACGTGGACATAATGAAGGAGAAGATAGCCTAAATAAAGGTAATTATCGTGAACTCTTAAATTATTTTGCTGGAATGGACAGTGTTTTTGCATCACACTTTCAACGAAGGAAGGGTCTAAACAATTTTCGTTAAAAACAATTTTCTAGTACAATTCAGAATAACTTGATAATTGCCATCGATAAGGTTATCGGCAGTGTCATTTGAAATGACATTGAAAATACCCAGTTTTATTCAGTGCAAGCAGATGAAACGATGGATTGTGCAATGCATGCCCAA
The DNA here is from genome assembly GCF_048544385.1 of Mastigoproctus giganteus. Lineage (NCBI taxonomy): Eukaryota > Metazoa > Arthropoda > Arachnida > Uropygi > Thelyphonidae > Mastigoproctus > Mastigoproctus giganteus. Next base: position 57,163,039 of record NC_143586.1, read on the forward strand.
CTATCTATAATAATTAGATATGTTTTGGGGTATCAAATACATGAAAGATTTTGGGGATTTTATGATGTCAGTGTAGATAAAAGTGCTGCAAGACTTACTGAAACGATAGGAACTGTGTTAGAAACCTTTAGCAATGCAAAAAAACAAGCTGGTCAGTCAAATGTACGATCGGTCAGCAGTGATGGCTGGTGAACATAACGAGGTTCAAACAAAGCTGAGAGAAAAGGTTTTAAATTCAGATATTTTATTCACTGCTATGCACATAAATTGAATTTAGTTTTAAGTAAACTGTCAGAGAAAGTTAATGGAGTAAAAGTTTTCTTTTCACAACTTTGAGTTTTCAGTAAATTTTCTTCAAGTAGTAAACGAAAAGCCTTGCTGAGAGAGTTTAGTGTTAACATGCCATTACATGCACGACAAGGTGGTGCTATAGAACTAGAACAGCGTCAACAAAAGACATTGTGAAGCTCTAATGAATTGGATATAATTGGATACTATGATGTGGTCACAAAGGAACTGAATGTCAAAAATAATTTTGATATCATACACTTGGATTTCAGGAAAGCTTTTGATACTGTTGCACATGGAAGACTGCTGTACAAATTGGAGAGGTATGGCATTAAGGGTAAGTTGCTACAATGGATAAAGGGATGGTTGAGTGGGAGATGATAGAGAGTGGTAATCAATGGACACTGCTCTTTTATGGATAAATGTTATTAGTGGAGTTCCCCAGAGTTCAGTATTGTGCCCATTGTTGTTTTGTGTATTCATCAGTGATATTGAGGCCCCGAGTGCCAAGCGATAGTGACAAGCGATTTTCTCAGTGATCTATAGAGTGCCCTTATTAAAGAAAACGTTTTATTTGATTTCTAGTGTCTTTTTCTATTTAATTTACTTCCAGTTGTTCTGTGCTTAAAGTATTAAGTAAGAACACAGAAAGGAAAACAACCTTTCTTTATTTAGTATATATATTTTACTAATAACAAACAACTAACTTCTACAACCGCTTGGTCACTGGTGGCACCGCTCCTGCCTCCACGTGGCAGGGCCGGTAACCTGGGGGATAAGACAACCCCCGGGGCTAAAAGGAGCAGAGATGGAAACAAGTGATTTTCCACGCTTAGAGCCGAAGAGCTCTCAATTAAATGAGACACATGACACTGACCATGACTCCTCTATCTCAAAGAGAATGAAGACAGACACTGGCAGACAGGAATTACCAGCCTTCCTGATTATACATTCTCTGTCAACGCAACCTGTCGGCAAGCTCTCCCCCTTCACCATTCAGAGATGCCTAGAACATGCTGCAGGTTCACCAAAAATGGTGAAACGTCTTCAATCTGGAGATTTGTTAATAGAGACCACCAATTCTAGACATTCTGAGCTACTATTACGTCTGACAACCTTGAGTGGAATCCCAGTTCAAATCACACCACACACCACCCTCAATTCTTCAAAGGGAGTGATCACTGAATGGGATTTATTGAACGTCCCCGAAGATGAAATAGTTCAAGAACTCAAAGAACAAAACGTCACTCAAGCAAAAAGGATCATGATCCGAAAAGATGGCAATTTAGTCCCTACCCGGAGTATAATTTTAACATTCAGTTCTCCAAATCTACCATCTTCAGTCAAGGCAGGATATTTAAACTGTCGCGTTCGGCCCTATATCCCGAACCCTCTAAGATGTTTCAAATGCCAGAAATTTGGCCATTCCCAGATAGCATGCCGTGGAGATGCAACTTGTGCAAACTGTGGGTGTAAAACTCATACACAAACAGAATGTAAGGCACCAACTCCACAGTGTCCGAATTGCAAAGGCAACCATCCCGCTTATTCCAAAGACTGCGACCTCTGGAAGTTGGGGAAAAAAATACAAAAATATAAAATTGAAAATAAGGTTTCCTATCAAGAGGCAAGAAAACAAGTAAAATTAAATATGCCGAAACACACCTATGCTACTGCTACACACAGTCACCAATCAGTAGCATGTCAGACTGAAGTGACCATTCCTCCAGACACATCGATCTCCAACTGGGCTCGGTTAGTCCTATCCAATGAACACCCATCTCCACCAAACGTAGTAGACCAATGCAGTAATACACCACTAACAGTTCCATCCCAGAGACCTCCCCGTTCTCAAACAGTAGATAATTTACAGCAACCAGATCCTGTTGAGGCAAAGCAATCTCATATATCAAGCATGGACACTGATGACATAACTAATCAGGATCTGCTGGAAATACATGCAAATGGAGATATGGAAGAAATTAATGACTCAGAACGCCCTACTTTTTTAAGAAAAGAAAAATTAAAACTCGAAAGAGGTAAACAAGCCACCCACAAAAAACAGACAGACTCAACTTCCACCCACAGAACTAAATAATGGAACAGATCATACAGTGGAATTGCAGAGGTTTTCGCAGCAGTATTGACGATATTTATGAATTAATTCACCATTTCAAACCCGCTGCTATGTGCTTACAAGAAACCAGTTTAACTCCACAAGTCTCCGTTTCAGTCAAAAATTATACCATCTTCAGAAAAGATCGATCTGAAACTAACAGTCCTCATGGAGGAGTAGCTGTTCTTGTGGAATCAAGAGTCCCTTCCAGGCAGATTCCTTTGAAAACACCATTAGAAGCTGTTGCAACCCGTATAGTTATCGGTATTACATTGACAGTGGTCTCGATATATCTTCCGCCAAACCATTTATGCACATTTCAGGATCTGGAAAACCTTATTTCGCAATTACCATCTCCAATCTGTCTATTAGGCGATTTTAATGGACATCATCCATTGTGGGGTTCACTGGTCTCAGATGGACGTGGCGAACTTATTGAAATGCTACTTGATAGAGAGAATCTGACACTGTTGAACACTGGCTTACCCACCTATATCCATTTTCCTACTGGGTCAAGCACTGCTATCGATCTCTCAATCTGCTCTCCGATCCTGTTCCCAACCATAGAATGGACAGTACACGACAATCCTCTAAACAGCGATCACTTTCCGCTGATTTGTAGCATTCAATCCACCCATTTCAAACAAACGCAAACAAAAACTCAATGGAAATTTTCCAAAGCAAACTGGACAAAATTTACCAATCATATATCTTTTGATGAGGATGTCATTACGTCTTTTCCTATTGACGCTGCCACCGAATATATTACAAAGCAGATACTAACAGCTGCAACAACAGCCATCCCAAAGTCTCAAATAAGAAACCATCGGCATACCAATCACTGGTGGAATGGTGATTGCAATAAAGCGAAAAAGGAAAAAAATGCAGCATGGAATACCTTCCGCAAATATCCCACCACTGCCAACCTTATTAACTACAAGAAACTGAGAGCCAAAGCTCGTTTCATTCGGCGAAAAGCCAAAAAAGATTCATGGGTAAAATTCGCCTCCTCAATCAACAAAGATACTGATACCCGAATACTCTGGGAAAAAATAAAGAAGCTAAGTGGAAAATATCATGTACCACCTTCTCCTATTATTAACTGGAATGGGAAGGAGATCTCCTCTCCTGGAGAGATTGCCAATGCCTTAGGAACTGTGTTCTGTGAATTATCTGCCTCAAGTGCATATCAACAGTCTTTCCAAAAAATTAAAGCCGGAATAGAGAAAAGGAAACTGAACTTCAAAGCTAACTGCCATTTACCCTATAACCAGCCACTAACAATTTCTGAACTGAAAGAAGTTTTGTATACCTCAAGAAACAGTGCTCCTGGCCCTGACGGAATTTACTATATAATGCTTCAACATCTCAATCAGAAATCACTATCTTTATTGCTTAAACTTTACAATCGGATATTCTCAGAACATATATTCCCGACCTCCTGGCAACATTCTTATATAATAGCTATACCGAAACCTGGAAAAGATCACTCGATTCCGCACAATTATAGACCAATTTCTCTTACCAGCTGCTTGAGTAAGGCTTTGGAAAAAATGGTTCACCATCGCCTCACATGGTATCTTGAATCCCGAAACATAATCAGTAATAATCAGTTTGGTTTTCGAAAGAACAGATCATCCCTAGACCTCATGACCAAAGCCGAATCCAACATAAGAAATGCATTCATCAGAAATCAACATCTCGTCATGATATGCCTTGACATAGAGAAGGCTTTCGATACCACATGGCGATACGGCATCCTAAGAGATCTCCATTCTATTCATATGAGAGGGCACTTACCATATTTTATTCAAAGCTTTCTTCGACATAGGTCTTTCCAAGTTAAGTACCGGCAGGTTTTATCTCAAACATATATACAAGAAGAAGGAGTCCCACAGGGCTCTGTTCTTAGTGCCACTCTGTTCTCACTACGAATAAACAATATTACAAACTGCATTCCAAACACAGTTGACTCATATCTCTATGCGGATGACCTTACCATATCCTGCCATTCCCAGAATATGAACTATATCGAGAGGCATCTACAAATATCCATAAACAACATTGAATTATGGATGGCACAAAATGGATACAGACTGTCAAGCCACAAATCAACAGCCATACATTTCTGCACAAAGCACAGAATGTATCCTGAACCCGAGTTGCACTTGGCCAATCACCCTATACCAATCGTGAACAGTATTCGGCTCCTAGGGCTAATTTTCGATAAGAAATTAAATTTTCAGGAGCACATAAAATATCTAAGAACCTCATGCGCAAGGAAAATGAATATACTCCGGGTAATCTCCAGTACATCTTGGGGTGCAGATCGCTGTACCCTGCTCCACTTATATAAGTCACTAATTAGATCTCGGTTAGACTACGGAGCACCTGTTTATGACTCAGTTAGGGAAAGCACCTTAGCGCGTCTTGCGCCCATCCAACATTCGTCTCTTAGGTTAGCCCTAGGTGCATACAGAACATCACCGGTTCAAAGTCTTTACGTTGAAGCTCACGAACCTCCACTTAGCATCAGAAGAAAAATGTTACTGATGAATTACTCAGCTAAAATTAAAAGCCTGCCTACTCATCCTGTTTGGCCACTCCTGCATGATCCTCTGTGGAAAACTCACTATAGAAATAAACCCAGAACAATTCAGCCTGCTGGTATCAGACTGCAGATTCTAGCAGAAAGCTGGAACATCCAATTCGATAATATCCTCAGAGAATCAAACGATCCAGATCCCCCATGGTCTACTCTCACATTTTCTTCTCATGAATACCTTGAGCAATGGGGTAAAAGTTCCATAGCAAATATTAACATCCAACAACTACATGATGCTCATACACAAAAGTACCCTGAATTCACCAAGATCTATACTGATGGTTCAAAGTCTGACAATCAAGTGGGTGCAGCTGCTGTCTTCCCTAATTCAACTATCTCATTTTCACTTCCAGTCGAATGTAGCAGTTATACCGCAGAGCTTCATGCCATCAAGCTTGCTCTTGAAAACATCTCACTGCTGTCAATAAATAAAAGTATAATATATACCGATTCACAAAGTGCTATTACAGCTTTGAAAGGTATTTCCTTACCCTCCAATCCTTTATTAAAACTCATAAAACATAAGCTGATGCTGCTTCATGAGCATAAACAAACTGTTATCTTTTCTTGCGTCCCAGGCCACAGTGGTATCCTAGGAAATGAATGTGCAGATGATGCTGCAAAGCATCCTTCTAATATAGCCTCAACAAATGATCTAGTCCCATATCTTGATTACAGACACAAAATTCAGAAAACATGCATGGAACAATGGACACTTCTGTGGAAAATGCAAACAAATAACAAGCTATTTCAAATAAAATCTGAACCACAATTATGGACTTCTAGCTTTCGTAAAAATAGAAAAGAAGAAGTAATCTTAGCCAGAATCTGAATAGGTCACACTCACCTCACACATCTCTATTTGCTTACAGGGAATGATCCTCCTCAATGTGCAAACTGCTCACAGCCACTTACAGTAAAACATATACTAGTCGAATGTAGCTTGTTTAACAATGCCCGACTAATGGCTTTTAGTTCCATCTCAGATCAGCAACAACCTTTGTCTCTCAATAACATCATAGGCAAAGAAGCAAATCTCTCTGAATTATTTCTCTATTTAAAACAAATTAAAGTGTATGATCATTTTTAACTGCTGTACAAGCAGTTCCCGTATGTAAAAGAAATTTATTTGGGAGGTGCAATATGGCCTAAGTTGCCCTTGCACCAAAAAAACACCACAACAACAACAACAACAACTTCAACCACAACAAAAGATCCTACACTTACCTCACTTTTAAACAATGAAACAAATGTCTCAAGCATTTATAACTTTCTCAAGATAATTAAATTATATCACCTCCTTTAGTTAAAAAAAAAAAAAAAAAAAAACTTTCTGGTCCCTTCTTTCCATTTTCTCTATTTGAGAAGAAATGACATGCATAGCTACCATATGCATGGCGCACTATGGCCATAGTTGCCGATGCGCCCAATAAATTCCGAAACAAACAACAACAAACAAACAGTGATATTGATGAAGGTATATCAAAATTAATGTCCAAGTTTGCAGATGATACAAAGATTGGCCGGGTTGTTAACGACAGTAAAGACAGTATGCTACTCCAACTGGATCTAGATAAGTTGGGCAAATGGGCTGAAAAGTGAAAACTGAAGTTTAACATTGACAAATGCAAAGTACTGCATATGGGTAGCAATAACCCAAGAGAAACAATGGAAAGTGAAAAAGACCTGGGAGTAATTGTGCAGTCAAATATGAAGTTCACTGAGCAGTGCAGACTGGCTGCCTGGGCAGCTCATGGAGCCTTGTCAATGATATATATAGGGATTTTTCTAGCAAGGACAGGTAGGTGATTATCCCATTGTACAAGGCAATGGTCAGGCCACACCTAGAGTATAGTGTACAGGTCTGGAGGCCTCGTTTTAAGAAGGATGTAGAGTTGCTAGAACGAGTACAAAGAAGGGCAACAAGATTGGTGAGGGGAACAAACGGGTGCTCTTACCAAGAAAGGCTTAAGTTCTGCAAATTGCAGCGCCTGGAGAGTAGGCACTTGCGAGGTGATCTGATTGAGGTTTATAAGGCCTTGAATAGCTTGAGCAAGCTGAATGCTGATAGGATTCTTCCTCTTGCTCAGATTACAAACCTGAGTGGGCATAGATTCAAACTGAGGAAAGACAGTTGTAGAATAGATGTGCAAAAATCTGCCTTTAGCCAGCAGGTAGTTGATTGATGGAACAGACTTCCATCTATTGTTGTGGAAGTTTATAGCTTAAATAAATTTAAGGCTGAGCTTGGACCAGCATTTGGAGTGAATGGATGGATGAAATGGGAGTTTTTTTTTTTGGCCGATGCATAAGCTTGCTTTCTTACATCGTATGCCTTAACTAATTAATGCTAATGCTAATCTCCATTACATGTTTAACTATTCCTCTCTGGAGGAATAGTTAAACCTGTAATTAGCTACAAATAATATGTAGTGTTATTTTGTTTATTAAACAAAGAATATGTACTACATGTTTAAATATTCCTCTCTGGAAGAATAGTTAAATATGTAGTACTTTGTATAAACCTCTGTTTAATATCTTCTGAAACAGCTCTGTGATTTTTAAGTTCAATTATATTCCTCCCTCCCAAAAAAAACTAGTTTCTTGGGAATATTGAGTATGATATGTCAAGTGTACTAACAAAAATGGCAACAGGTCTAAACCTGTTGCCAGATTAAACATTGCAACCTACAAGATGTATATCCTTTTCTAAATAATTAATGTTTAGTTTATATTGTTTCCTTTTGATATCATTAGTTATACTAATGACAGGTTGCATTGTTCATTTTTCATCATTAGGAAAAGCAGCAAGAAGATAAACGCTCAAGTTCTCCAACAAAAAGCTTAACAAGGCATGGTAAAATACCAGTGAGAAAGAGTAAGTCACAACAGGTTAATAGTTATATTTAAAATGATCATATAGAAAAGTAAAAATCAGCAAAAATTTTAGGTAGTGAGGATTAACAAATAACAAGCAAACATTTAAAAACAGGTGAATAATTTGAGCAAATACATTTTATATATTTTCGTCTTAAATGAAGTTATCTATAGTTATTTCCTTCTCTCTTTGTTTATTACTAATTTAAACATGGCCTGTTTGGGATTTTTTTTCTAATTCTGAAAAAGCTTTCTCTTATTCTTTCATTTTGTTCACATGTTAATCAAGCAGACTTGATTAACATGTGCACATATAAACAACCCTAAACATATGTTTTGTGGGATGTTGGTAGAAATAATAATTATCAGCATAGGAAATTGCCATTGAAAATTCTTGTTTCTATTACATTGTTGATGTTGTTGTTATTTTGGTTTTTAGGAGCATTAGCAACTAAGGCCATATTGCTCCGGGGATATGCGGTGGTCATGGGTTCGAACCCCGGTCTAATCAAGAAGCGTGTGCTATGCACTGCCACTCCTGCCCACCTGGCTACAGAGGCGCCTTATTACATTGTTGCTAGATTTCCTTGTGATGTGCATAAATGTCTGGTCCTAATTACCTAACACACTTATTTCAAAGTAAGTTAAACAAAACACTACCCCATGTTTTATCTTCTATAAAAATTGAAGATAAATTAATACATTTTTTTTTTTTTTTTTCAGTCAAGCAGAATTCACGACTTCACTTTGGCACTATGACAGACTAGACAGTTTGGCTTTGATTTAGTTTTCTAAAAACACGATAAATTTTAAGGCATTACAAATAAATACATGGCAAAATTAGTAAATCAGTAGGACTGAAGTAATGGCCACTAAAAATAAATTTAAATTTAGTTGAAGAAAAGCTAAAGATTATCAAAAGAGTTAAGAGTGGTGAAACAAAATGCAGTGTATTTTGTGAGTGTGGAATTCCAGAAGGAATGATCCATGGTTGGATGAAAGAAGAAGAATAATTGCATTCATTCGTAGACTGTAGTAGATGAAGTAGGCCTCCAAAGAAAGAAAACTAGACTTTGTGAAACCAGTGACATGGACTATTGCTTATACAAGTGATTTCTACAGAAGTGTGGTGAAGGAGTACTGACAAATGGATTAATTTTGAAAGCACGGGCACTTAAATTTCATAACTACTTGTTGGAGATGATGACACATTTAAAGCTTCTGAAGATTTGGAGATGGAAGGCTCATGGGATATCCCAGGTTAGTCTTGTAGGCAATTCTCCATTTGGTGACATTACAGCAGCAGAAGCATTTCTTGAATTTCTGCATAATGTGATTTAAGATGGTGAATTCACAAATGAACAGTTGTACAACTGTGATGAAACAGGGCTGTACTATAAACTTCTACCTGACAAGTCACTGGATATTAAAAAGGCACCCGACAAAGCAGTACCTTTTTAATATCCAGCCATGAAAACTAACAAAGAGAGAATTACTGTGTTGCTGTGTGCAAACAAGACTGGAAATCACAAGCTAAAGCCATTGTTCATCAGTAAAAGAAAGTCACAAAGTCCCCAGTGTTTTAAGCACATCAACGTGAAATCTCTACTTGTAATTGATAAAAATAGCTCCAACGCTTGGATGATGAGTAATATTTTTGCTTCATGAGTTTGAAAGTGAGTTTGTACCATCAGTGAGATGCCACTTGCTTTCCAAAAATCTTGAAGAAAAGGCTCTGTTACTGTTGGAAAACTGCCCGGCTCACCCTTCAGCTGGTGTCCTGAAATCAAAAGATGGCAAGACCAGAGTTACATTTCTGTTAAAGAACACAACTACACTAATTCAGCCCATGGACCAGGGCATTATTCAAGTCTTCAAAGCATATTATCGTGATGAGTTACTTACTTGTTGGTATTGTGAATTTAGAAATTAAAGTTCTAGAATTTCTAAAAACATTAACACTGAAAGACGTTGCATACAATATTGTATCAGCATTGAGAGACAGTAAGCTCAACATCAGGTGAAAACTTCTGGAAAAAATGTGTTGGAAAAGACAAGATCACTAATAACCTTGAATTAGCAACATTTTCAGTACAAGAAGCAAAGGCTGCTTGTAACATACTTGGTGGCAGTCTTGGAGCAAATGATCTGGCTGCTTGGATTGAGGTGGATGTGGAAGCTACAGTTGTGTGTTACATGGGCAAGGAAAAAATCGTAGCCTCTGTGAAGAGTGGAAAGACAATCGACAAAGGCCCTGAGTGCCAAGCGAGTGACTATAGCGATTTCTAAGTGATATTAAAGCGATTTTCTCAAAGAGCGGCTGATAATTATAGTAGTATCCTTCATTTTTCACAGTTATTTAATTTTGCTGTTCTAAAGTAAAGAATTTAGCGTACCTAACAGAAGGGAAAGACACCTTTCTTCTTGTTCTAGGATTATTTATTAACGCACTAACTACTAACCTTCCTTTATCGCTTGGTCACTGGTGGCACTGCTCCTGCCTCCACGTGGCGGGGCTGGAAATCTGGGAGAAGAAAGCCACCCTCCCAGGGCAAAAAGGAGCAAAGATGGACAAAATTAAATAGTCCACTTATGGATCTTTTGATCCAGACCTAGATAAACATGATCGAGATCATGATGACACAGCATCCCATGCTAAACGACAAAAAAAAGAAGGAACGGATAATACCGTACCTCTCTTTTTAATTCTACACTCCTCCACAGACCAACCATTGAGTAAGCTTTCCCCGTTTTTGATACAAAAATGTCTTGAAAATGTGGCTGGCCCTCCAAAAATGGTTAGGCGATTGAGATCCGGAGACTTATTAATTGAAATGACCGAACGTAGACACACTGAGAGACTGTTAAAAGTATCTACCTTTGGTGGAATTCCCATGAAGGTTACCCCACATGCCACCTTAAACTCCTTTAAAGGGTAATATCAGAGTGGGATCTTTTAAACATATCGAAGGATGAACTTGTCCAGGAACTACAAGATCAAAATGTGGTACACGCAAAAAGAATCGTCATCAAAAAAGATGGAGAGCCTGTCCCTACTCGGACAGTGATACTCACATTTAAAACACCGAACCTGCCTACCACCATAAAAGCTGGTTACCTTAGGTGTCAGGTAAGACCTTATATCCCGAACCCAGTCCGGTGCTTTAAGTGCCAAAAATTTGGCCATTCGCAAACTGTATGCAGGGGAGTTCCTGTCTGCCCAAATTGCGGGTCCTCAGATCATAATCAGAGTGACTGTTCTGCTGCAAAAATGACGTGCGCGAACTGCAAAGGTGACCACCTGGCATATTCCAAAATTTGTGAAAAATGGAAAACTGAAAAAAAAAAAAAAAAAAAGTAAAATACAAGGTCGAGAATAAAGTCAGCTACCAAGAAGCAAGAAAACTAGTTTCACCTACTATAAACAAAAATAGTACTTATGCTAATGTAATAAAAAAATACCAAACAGTCTCCACTCAAACAGATGTCACAGTTCCCATTACCAAGTCAATTTCTGATTGGGCTAGAACTGTCCTCTCTGAGCAACAACCAAGTGTGCATAAACAACAACCCAAACTCTCAGACCAGGCAGATAACACTCCTCTGACAATACTAGCTGCATCTCCTCCTCAGATATGTGCTAATACATCCGATATTACAAACCCAAAATCAAAGAAAAATACCCAGGACATAATCGTGGATACAGATGGCATAACTATACATGAAGAACCAATTTTAGAAATCTATGCTGAAGAAGAAATGGATACTGGTCGACCAGTTTTCAAAAAGGACAAATCAAAATTCGAACGAAATAAGCCAGTCACCTTCAAAAAGCAGTCAGATACAGCTCCATCAATTAAACATAAATAATGGCCTGTGTTTTACAATGGAACTGCAGAGGCTTTCGTTGCAACAGAGATGATATCCATGATTTAATTAACCGGTATTCTCCAATTGCTCTTTGTCTTCAGGAAACTTACCTAACCTTGCAAATTTCTCCTTCGATAAAGAATTATTGCCTTTATCGAAGAGATCGTAATAGAACAAATGCTGCCCATGGTGGTGTAGCAATCCTAATAAATTCAAATATCCCAAATAAACATATTCCACTTCAAACTGAAATAGAAGCTGTTGCTGTTCATATAACTCTCTGTATTTCAATGACAATTGTCTCAATTTACCTACCACCAAACCATACTTACTCCTTAAAAGACCTTGAAGATCTCTTCATACAGATACCTCCACCCCTCTGTATATTAGGGGATTTTAACAGGCACCACCCCTTATGGGGTAATCCTAAACTAGACAGACAGGGTCGACTAATTGAAAGCTTTCTAGAGTTGCAAAACCTTACCATACTCAATACTGGTACACACTCACATACAACTCCCAACTGGACACACCTCAGCAATAGATCTCTCAATTTGTTCTCCAGTGCCGGTCCCAAGCATAGAGTGGCATGTTTCAAATGATCCTATGGGCAGTGATCACTTTCCAATAATTGCAATTTTTTAATATCAAAGACTCCTTCAAACAAACCCCGCAGGAAATGGAAATTTGTTCGAGCAGACTGGGCAAAATTTTGAACATCGATCTCTCTTGATGAGAAAAAAATCCAGCTCCAGAATATTGATAATGTAACAGATTACATCACGTCACATCTTCTAAAAGTGGCCAAGGACACAATACCATTATCAAATCCCCCTGGTCGCAAGCATTACAAAGGGTACTAGGAAAGTTTTGCAATATGACGCAACAATGAATCACAGGAAGCTGCTTGTTGCTGCATGTTGAGACATGTTCATACGTGCATAGTAGCCGCCGCGCCAAGTCGATGGGCTCAGTTATTCATTAGTAGTGAGAGTGTAAAGTGCTTGCGATGGCATCGTGGTCACGAAATGAGATAAGGACAGTTTTGCGGTATAATTTCGTGCGTGGTTTAACCATAGACCAGTGCTTAGAAGAAATGACTCTTGCACTAGATGATGATTGTCCACATCGTACAACGATATTCAGGTGGTATAGAGAATCCCAAAGGGGAAATTTCACTCTGGAGGATTCTGAGAGGCCGGGAAGGCCACGAACGTCAGTTACGGAGGAAAACGTTACTGCTGTGAGGAAAATGCTTGACGAAAACAGGCGAGTGACCTACCAACAGATAGAGGATACTTTGGGCCCAAATGCACCAGTAATTCGTTCGATTCTGCAAGATCATTTGCACGTGAAGAAACTTTGTTCTCTCTGGGTGCCGCATCAACTGACTGAAGAGCAGATGACACGACGTGTGACTTGGTGCCAGGAGATGTTAAAAAAGTTTGATAAGGGACAATCTCGGTATGTGAACAACATCGTGACAGGTGACGAGACTTGGCTGTACTATTACGATCTGCCGACCAAGGCTCAAAACAAAGTTTGGGTCTTTGATGATGACGACACACACGTAATTGTCAGAAAATCCCGACCTGTAAAGAAGAAAATGATAGCTGTATTTTTCAAATTGAGTGGAATTGTGGAACGTGTCATTTTGGACACGCAGAAGACAGTCACAGCTAAGTGGTATACTGAACAATGCCTGCCTAAAGTCATTGGATCTATGAAGAACCTGCGGCCAAAGTCAAGAATGGACACCTGGTACCTCCATCACGATAATGCTAGAGCTCACCGCGCCAAAGCCTGCACCGAATATTTGACCACGACAGGACTGAAACTTCTCGAGCACCCTCCCTACAGTCCAGACCTTGCTTCCTGCGACTTTGCACTGTTCCCACATGTGAAAATGAAGCTAAAAGGGAGGCGGTTTTCCTGTGATGAGGACCTTCTACGGGCTTGGGACAACGAGTGTGCTTTACTCCCTAGTGAAACTTGGCAGAACTGGTTTAAAAGATTGGTTTCGGAGGATGCAGAGGTGTATTGAATGTAGAGGAAATTACTTTGAAAAAATTAAATAAACAAAGCTGTATTGCAAAACTTTCCTAGTACCCTTTGTATATTACTGGTGGAATGAGGAATGTACAAAAGCAAAGAAAGCAAAAATTAAAGCATGGAATTTATTTCAGCAATGTCCAACCAATCTCGTTAATTATAAGAAGCTAAGAGAAAAAGCACAATTTGTACAAAGACAAGCCAAGAAAGAATCCTGGACCCATTTTGCATCGACCTTTAACAGAAACACTGATCCGAAAACTATATGGAAAAAAATTAGACAGTTATTTGGTAAGTTTCCTACTATACCTTCGCCAATCCTCTCCTGGAAAGGGCAAGACCTGTCCAGTCCCTTAGATATTGCTAATGCTTTGGGCAATATGTTTGCTGAAATCTCAGCAGCATCAGCCTTTTCTACATCATTCAAACAAATTAAAAACACCAAAGAAAAGCATGCTATTAACTTTCACACTGCCCGCCTTCTTTCATATAACAAACCTCTGCAATACTCTGAACTTTTGCATGCTATTAGAACAGCCCACAATGGTGCTGCAGGGCCAGATGGGATTTATTATGTCATGCTACAACATCTTGATGACAAAGCTTTGCGCTTGCTCCTGGTTTTTTACAATTGCATATTTTCAGAAAATGTTTTTCCAGCTTCCTGGCATCACTCTACTGTTTTGGCATTTATAAAGCCTGGGAAAGATCCAACCAACCCCCATAGCTATAGACCGATATCTCTCTCAAGCTGCCTCAGCAAAATCCTAGAAAAGATTGTCCACAGAAGACTCATCTGGATCATTGAGTCAGAACATGTAATGAGCCATAGTCAATATGGCTTTCGTAAAAATAGGTCATGCTTAGATCTTATGGGCAAGGCTGAATTCGCCATTCGAAATGCCTTTGTTAAACATGAACATCTTGTAATGGTTTCAATAGACATAGAGAAGGCTTTTGACACCACCTGGCGGCATGGCATACTTGGTGATCTATACGCCCTTGGTCTGTGGGGCAACCTTCCTATATTTATTCAAAACTTCCTACGTACTAGATCATTTCAAGTTCAGTACCAACATGCCCTCTCTACAATGTTCATGCAGGAAGGTGTTCCACAAGGATCAGTACTGAGTGCCACTCTGTTTGCTCTTAGAATAGATTCTATTACAAGACAGCTTCCAAATTCAGTCGAGACTTATCTTTATGCAGATGACCTTTCCATTTCCTGCCATTCCCAAAATATGAGGTCTATTGAACGGCAGCTTCAGATATCACTTAATAAAATACAACAGTGGGCTAGCCTCAATGGCTATTGGCTCTTGCAGCAGAAAACAGTTGCTGTCCATTTTTGTAGGCAGCAAACTTCATCTGGATCCCGAATTTCAAATTTCTAATGTCTCCATCCCGGTCACTAATAATATCAGATTTCTAGGATTAATCCTTGATAACAAGTTAAATTTTAATAACCATATTAAAAATGTACGTACTTGCTCTCTAAAAAAGTTAAACATACTCAAAGCTTTATCCGCCCAAACATGAGGTGCAGATCGTACTTCTCTTCTCTGCTTTGGCTATACAGGTCATTAATCAGATCCTGCCTTGATTATGGAACTCCCATCTATGATTCTTCCAGAATGAGCGCATTACGTTGGCTTGATCCCATTCAACACAGTGCTTTGAGGATTGCACTTGGTGCTTTTAGAACGTCGCCCACACATAGTCTCTATATTGATGCTCACGAGCCCCCATTATTGTTACATAGAAAAACACTGTTACTAAAGTATGCTGTTAAGATACAAAGTTGTGCCTCGCATCCGATTCGGTCATACTTGTTCAATCCACCACTAGAAAACCTCTTCAGAAATAAACCTAGCATAGTAAAGCCAGCCGATCTTCGCCTCCTTGAACTGATGGAAGTTTGGAATCTTTCCTTTCATTCCGTACAACAGGTAGCAACCTGCTGTCAACCACCATGGGCTTCTCTTCCTCTGGTGACTTGTGACACTTATCTCTGCCAATGGGGAAAAGGATGTTTTACAAGCATCGAATATCATACAACTTCATGCAGTTCACACTCAAAGATATAGTGATTTTTCCCCAATTTATACAGATGGCTCTAAATCTAATTCAAACGTTGGAGCAGCTGCAATTATCCCTTCCATCTGAATTCAGTATCTTTTCAGCTGAAATATATGCAATTAAACTGGCCTTACAAAATCTCTGTGCTGATCAATCTTTAAAATCAGTTATTTACACCGATTCACTTAGTTCAATCATGGCTTTATGTAATTTCTCAGATAAAGTTCACCCTGTTATAGACGAAATACGAAGCACATTACTAAAAATTGAAGAACGCCATCAACAGGTCATGTTCTGTTGGATTCCAGCACATTTTGGTATTTTGGGCAATGAACTGGCTGATAAAGCTGCAAAAAATCCAACTAGCTTAGACTTAACTAATATCCCTGTTCCGCCATCAGACTTTGCATTAACTATTCAAGCTGCATGCTTGTCAGAATGGACAACAATCTGGCACTCTCAAACAAATAATAAACTCTTTCAATTTAAACACTATCCGAAAATTTGGCGCTCCAGTATCCGTACATCAAGACGAGAAGTAGTCCTATCAAGGGCAAGAATAGGTCATATCCATCTAACCCATCTTTATTTACTTAGAGGAGACGATCCACCACAGTGTCCACATTGTTATATAAAGCTGACTATTAAACACATACTCATTGACTGCCCCTACTATAGACAAGACAGAACATCAACCCTGTTATCACTGGTAAATCTTAATAAACCAATAACTTTAGAGAATCTCATTGGTGACAAGGCAAATATTTTTGAATTTTTCAACTTTCTGAAGCAGATTGGATTTTTTAATCTTTTCTGATTTATAAAAATTTTTGATTTCCCTATATAAAAAATGAATAGGAACATTATAGCCATAGTAGCTTATGCGCCATTAAACTCCCATAAGAACAACAACAACAATCGACAAACAGAAGGCAAGTGACATAGGAAGTGACTCAGAAGATAATGTAGATGACTCATGTAAGTAAAAATTAACAGTGCTTGAAAATACAGTGGATTCCGGTTATTTGGGCCACCGGTTAATCGGGGCAGCCATTTATTTGGGGCAAATCTTAAAAAACAGAACTGAATCGAGAAAATAGCCAGAGTTTACTTCGCTTAATTGGGACAAAATGCCGTTTAATCGGGGCAGGAGACCGCACTACTGGAGATTACTCTAAGATTTTCTGACTGTACCACGTAGTTTGGTCAGATTTTTGGAGGTCACAGCCATAAAACAATAAAAACAATTAGCAGTCACCTGTTTATTGAGCTTTTCTGTTAGTGCAATCAATCGTAAACGGATAGTAAACTCGATCTTATTGAAGTTGCGATCATACTGACAGCTGGAATTCTGTGGGTTATTATGGTAAAATGTGTTTACACTTCCATGGAATCTTCAGTCATATAAAAAAAAAATAATTTTCAGAATCTTCTCTTCATTCCTATTTTTAAAGCTTTGTAACTCGTTACTCCGTTCCCACTTGCACGTATTGTGTTACTTGCAATTTGTGTGTGCAATGTTTTTTTGTTATTGATTGCTTATCTTTTTACTGTTTTAAATTTCAGCCCCCACCAACAAATGTCAGTGAACAGAAATGTCAACTAGTTTAGTTAGTATGTACATATTACAGTACGTATTAATTATTCCGATTATCACATATATTCTTCCGAATTTCCCGTATCATTTAATTTTTTAATTGGTAAGGTAATAAAGGGTAAATTTGTGCTTAATATATCTTTACTTTTATAGCCTGTAGATAACATTCCTCCTATTTTCGCTAATTAGAATCGCTGTTTAATAGAATTAAAATTCAATTCACAAACGTGATCATAATGACCGGCGCTTACTGCACATCGTATAGTGAATGGTACTTTACTATGGTGAGTTCGTTGTAATGTGATTTGATTGTACAGTGAACTAATTGTAAAGGGGGGGTACATTGTATTTTTAACCTCTGTATTTACTTAATACTTCGGATAATTGGGGCAGCCGCTTAATTGGGCCAAAATGCACTAGTCCCGATGTGTCCCAAATAACCGGAATCGACTGTATTAATGAGATGATGGCATGGCGTGAGCATCTTCATTTATTGCATCTGACTACTATTAAGAATTATGTACTGAAAAATCGCTGTCATCAGTTTCTGCAAACTAAATTACACGACTGTTTCAGAACAGATGCACAAAATATAAGTCCATAACAGCATTGTGTATTAGTAGAAAGTAAAGGGAATAATATAACCTTTAATACTTTGTCTTTTAGTCTGTACACTCAAAAAACATTAGTAAATAAATTATTTATTTATTTACTTAAGTGTATTCATATTAAAAAAAACTGGGGGAAAATGTTAAAATATTTTTGGCTATGATGTGCTTCACTTATAACGTTGGTATTAAGGTTTTGCTTGACACCTGCATTATAAACAAACTATTTGACCCCTCAGACTTCACTGTCATACTGCATAATCTATTTAGCAAATTGTATGGAAAAAACAAATTTATAGATTAAATCTAGTTTTAATGCAGTATTGTTAGCTGTAGACATGTGTAGAACCTTTGTATATTAGTGATATGGTGCAAATGTCATATCTCAACCCATGCATGCTTCGTGTGCATTGTTATGTAAGACTCGTGGACATGGTGTCACTTGTAAAGAGATATATATAGAAAGAAAAGAGACGAGGAAAGAGTATACGGAAGAAGAGATGGGATACACTTAAATAGAAAGGGTGCAAGAATATTTACTGATGCTATTGATGCAGTGTTAGGTGGGTCAGAAAACTGCTAGCATGGGGGAATTCACAGACTAAAAGATTAACAGTAACCGCAGGCAGAGGTGAAAGTGATTCTTGCACTGCTTCTATTGTAATGAGGGCATTCTAGAGAGCAAGTTTCTGGGGATTTTAAGTCATCATGGAACAAGTAAATACATGGGCTGTGTTAAGATAACTAAAAGTAAGTAAGGACAGGTGCATGTAGACCAATGCTAGAAGTATAGTAAATAAATTTGATGAATTTGAAGCGCTGATCAAGACATCAAAGGCAGATATTGTTGGGATCAGAGACATGGTGCAGAATTGGAATTTGGGGAGTACAATGTGTACAGAAAGGATAGACAAGGGAGGAAGGGTTACGCTGTTAATTAAGAAACACAAAATCTAAGGAAGTGTATCCAGTTGATATGGGTGGACAGGCAATGTTGAGTCAGTTTTGTGTGACATAAGCACTGGGAAAGGGAAAATGAGAGTAGGAGTGTGTTATAGGCCCAATGACTTTGATAAGTACAATGTCCAATTGTGCAGAGAAATAGAGTGGGCCAGTAAATCAGAATGTCTTGCAATGGGGGATTTTAACTTTCCAGATATTGATTGTAACTTGTGGGTTTGTCACTCACACGCTAGCAAGATTTTTGTGGATTTATTGGAGGATTGTTTTCTACAGAAACATGTTCGAGGGGCAACCAGAGGGAGTAATACTCTTGATCTGATTATCAGCAGTGATTATTCATGCAATGAGGCTTGTGGCAGAGAAGATAAATGCATGGGATGCATATAAATTATCAGGCAACACAGTTGTTGTTGTTATTTGGTTTTTAGGAGAATTAGCAACTAAAGCCATATTGCTCCGGGGATATGCAGTGGTCATTCCCTGACCTTTCCGTATTTGGTGGTCGCGGGCTCGAACCCCGGTCTAATCAAGAAGCGTGTGCTACGCACTGCCACTCCTGCCCACCTGGCTATGGAGGGACCATAGGCGACACAGAAGCCTATTTAGTAGATATAAGCTAGTCTGTAATCAGGTCACAGAGGAGGTTAGGCAAGCGAAGGCAAATGAGAAATGTTTGGCAAAGGATGCTAAGAAAAACAGCAAGGACTTCTTTACTTATATAAACTATAGAAAGAAAGGGATGAATCCTATTGGTTCACTTGATATTAATAGTTCGAATGTTGATGATACTGCTCAAATAGTTGACAAACTGAATGAATATTCTGCATCTACATTCACACATGAGGAATTCTGTAAGGAAGGAGAGGATAGAAGTTTACCAAACTCTAACAGGGAAGTAAATGATTTTGTAATAATGGAGAGCAAAGTGGAAGAGAAATTATTGAAGTTAGACATAAAAAAGGCACCTGGGTTGGATGGAATCTATCCAGTTATATTGAAGGAGGCAGTGAGGGAAGGAAGCAAATCCCTAGCCATAATTATGAGAGCATCCTTAGATTCAGTTCCCCATGGACTGGAGATTGCGAATATATCCCCAGTTCACAAAGGGAGTTCAAAGAGTGATACAAATAAATATAGACCTGTTAGTTTAACTTCTATTCTGGGGAAAATAATGGAAACACTGGTTAAAGAAGTGATGCAGGATCACCTAGACAAGACTGCAGTAATAATTCAGACACAGCATGGGTTTGTTAAGGAGATGTCTTTTCTGACCAATTTGATTGGATACTGCGATGTGGTCACAAAGGAACTGGATGCAAAAAATAATTTTGATATCATATACAGTAGGCCCTCAATTTAACGGACTAATTGGGAGAAGGGGTATCCGTTGTTGCCAAAAGTCCATTAAATCAAATTTATGTTTAAAAAATATATTATATAATGAACTTACAATGTACAGGATGTATTAAAATGTTATTATAATATATAAGTATGAATAAAATATTATTATTATAATGTACATTGAGTAATTTATACATGCCACTAAAACATCTGTTAAAAATATAAAAAGAAATTTACGACAGGAACCGAACTTTATTTTAATTAAACACGTCAAAAACTATACAATGTAACTCATGGAGTGTTTCCACCACTTTTTTTTTTTTTTTTTTTTTTTCTTAAAGCTCACACAAAGTTGTTTTCAATGTGAACATTAGTTTTTTTATTTAAATCCATTTTAGATGGAAAAAATACTTTAAAATTCTTAAACTCCATTGAATAAAATACATACAAAAAAACATTAAAAAAGATACATAATATTCAATATTAATATTAACTTAATTGAAAGAATCACAATTTTCAGAGTTAGAAACAACTGTCATATGGAGGGAGAGGTGTTAATTCCTTGCTAGTAGAGGGTTCTGGTGAAACCGATCCAGTTGATGAAGTGGTCTTGAAGAAATCATCAAGCTTCAGTTGCCTTACACCTTGGTACTGCTTCCTTATTACTGTAGATAGAAATTCTCTAAAATGTTCATAATACTGAAGCACATCAGGGCCTGATGATTCAATGTAATGTATGATGTCTTATAACAGACAATTTTAGATGAGGTGCAACTGATTCTTTGTCATCATCATCATTGTCCTCTTGTTCTCCATAAAGAACATTTTCCGCAATCTCTCCCTCAGAAAAAATTTGGTAGCCCGGATCACCTTCATCATTTTCGAGCCACTGTTCCACATCATTCTCAGTTGCATTTTTGTTGCCGGCTCTCAAAAGAGTGTCTGGAAATTTAGACACCTCAACTCCCTCAAAGTCCATTTCAGATTATACGTCATACAACAACTTCTTCCAAGCATTAGCCAAGGTAGTAATCTTCATATCTTTCCATGCAGCTATTAAGTTGAAGATGGCAGGTCTGATGTTGTATGCATAGAAATTTTGCAGTGTCCTGTGCCTCTTGTATCTTCTTCTGCGTCTTCTGTTTCTTCCAAAACAACCATCACCTCTTCCAAAAACTTCTTCTTATACAACCTCTTATATGCAAAGATTACACCCTGATCCATCGGCTGTATCAGTGAAGTAGTGTTAGGAGGCAGAAAAACACATTAATTCTCCCATCTTCACTGCTAACTAACCTCTCAGCATTAGGGTGAGCAGGTGCATTATCTAGCAGTAAAATAGCCTTTATTTCATTAGAAGGAATTTTCAACACTATCAGATATAAATAGGTTCTAAATTTTTTTCTTTAGGACAAATTTTTTATCCGTTAAATCGAGGGCCTACTGTACTTGGATTTCAGGAAAGCTTTTGATACTGTTGCAAATGGAAGACTGCTTTACAAACAGGAGCAGTATGGCATTAAGGGCAAGTTGCTGCAATGGATAAAGGGATAGTGGGAGATGGCAGAGAGTGGTAATAAATGGACACTGCTCTATGTGGACTAATGTTATTAGTGGAGTCCCCCAGGTTTCAGTGCTGGGCCCATTGTTGTTTTGTATATTTATCAATGAAAGTATATCAGGCTTCAGGCTTAATGTCCAAGCTTGTAGATGATACAAAGGTTGGCAGGGTTGTTAATGACAGTAAAGACAGTATGCTACTGCAACAGGATCTAGTTGAGTGGGAGTAATCCAGAGATGGTGTCTCTGGAAGTTAGGCAGATGGGCTGAGAAGTAACAACTAAAGTTTAACACTGACAAATGCAAAGTACAGGTAGTTCTTGACTTTACGAGTTAATTCGTTCTTAGCGCACGCTCGTAAAGCGGGAATTTATTTCCCATAGACATAATGTTAAAAATAGGAGTTATATTCTCAACAATGAAATTAGTTTGCTAATTAGTTTGTTTAAACAATGATTGATTTATCGAAAGAAATGAAAACGTAACCTGTAAAATCAAGCAAATTATAATAATAGAGAAATTATTTACGACTTACAATGTTAAAGAATATTTATTCTTCATCATTATCATTGACTAAATGCACACACATTAATCACTCATTGTTGGGTCAGCACTCATTGTTTTTTTTCACAAGGAGTCGTCGTCTTCAGAAATGTTTCAAGAGGCATTTGTTTCCAAGATAATCTTCTCTTTTAATTATAAATTTCACTATTGCATGCATAAGCATTTTTTTTAAGGGCACACACAATTTGCACAACTAACATGTTACTCATGTTAGTTGCAATAAACTTGTTACTCCACGCGAATGCGTGGAGTAACAAGTTTATGAAGCTTAAAAAAGGAATGAAGACAAGATTCTGAAAATTTATTTGTTTTTTATACGATTGAAGATTTCAGTAAAGGGGAAACACATTTCACCATAATAACGTAAAAAAACCACACAATTCCAGCTATCGGTATTTTCGCAAATACAAGATCAAGTTTACTACCCGTTTATAATTGCTTGCAGTAACAGAAAAGCCCAATAAACCGGAAAGTGCAAATTGTTTTTATTGTTTTATGGTCGTAACCTCCAGAAATGTGCTTCAGAAAAATATCACAAAGGTGTTTAAAATTGGTTCTTATAACGGAACATATGATAACGATGAACGGGTAGTGTATTTTAATGATTTGAATTGGTAACTAATACAATTTTCAAACCACGCTCACGACCTTTTAATATGGCCTTAAGGTCATGCTCGTAACCTTAAAAATGACATTTTAGAGAGATAAATAGCTTAGTTATACAGCAAAAATTTCAACTTACGAGACCTTGAAACAAATTACCAAAAAAAAACAATGTGTTATTGGGTTCACATTGTGATATTTTCACGATATGATGGTGTCTCTGGAACTGATTAATATTGTAAAGCGGGGTACATTATATTGTATAGCTATGCACATGGTTTGGAATGTGGTATTTATTTTCATTTGTTTTTTTACATTCATTTTTTTCAATTAATGTTCATATTTTCGATTTTTTTGATACTTGATATTTGGGAAAAAAAACTCATAAACCCGGGAACTCATAAAGCAAGAACTGCCTGTACTGCATATGGATAGCAGTAACCCAAGAAAAACGTACCAACTGTGTGGTGCTACACTCGTGGAGGTGGAGAATGAAGAAACCTTGGGGGTAATTGTGCAGTCAGATATGAAGTTCTCTGAGCAGTGCACATGGGCTGCCAGAGTAGGTCATAGAGTTTTCTCAATGATATATATGAATTTTGCTAGCAGAGAACAAGGTGATTATCCTCTTTTATATGGCAATGGTCAGGCCACACGTTGAGTACTGTGTACAGGTCTGGAGGCCTCATTTTAGGAAGGATGTAGAGCTGCTGAAATGAGTACAAAGAAGGGCAACAAGATTGGTGAGGGGAACAAAGGGGTGCTATTACCAAGAAAGGCTTCATTTATGCAAATTGCAGCATCTGGAGACTAGGCTCCTGCTAAGTGATCTGATTGAGGTGTATAAGGCCTTGAGTGGTTTAAGCTGGCTCAATGCTGATGGATACTTCCACTTGCTCAGATTAAGAACCTGAGCTGGAACAGACTTCCATCTCTTGTTGTGGAAGTTGATAATTTAAATAAATTTAATGGTGAAATAGACTAACATTTGGAGTGACCGGATGAATGAAATGGGCAAGTTTTTTTTTTTTTTTTTGCTTTATTTTTGCTGATGCTAAATAAGCTTGCTTTCTTGCATCATATGCCTCAACTAGTGCTAAGAGTAACAAATATTATACAGTTTAAATTAAATTAACCAGCTAAATTTAGAGAATGAAAAAGTATAGAATTTTATTAAGTGTTCTGTATAGTTATAATCTTAATAATTAACTGATAAGAGATAATTATATTTACTTTTCATGTCTGTTAATCACAGAAAAATAAAAACAGTTTGATTAAGAAAAAAATTTGAACACACATGAAATGTAATGCACTGTGCACATTAACTAACTTGTTGTTAGTGGTACTCACAAAGAATAGCCAAATAATTGCTGTTCTCTTCGTAATAGAACTTAAATTAACCACCCAAGTGCAACTCTTAATACAAATGTCATGGTGAATTTGTGTCTGTTCTGGTATCACTTGTTCTTATAATTTGCAATAAAATAACTTGCAGTATAATTTATAGTTCTTCTATATGGTGCCATTTTCCCCTAATACTTTACAGAGCTACGTTTTTTCAATGCATTTCTTTCTGCATTGCTTAACTATTGTTGATTTTAAAGCTCAGCTCTGTGCAGTTAGTTATTTCCATCTACAAGCCTTAAAAATTATGCAGTTCAGTTACCACCATTCTGTATATCAAAAACTTACTAAAATATTTTAATATCTAATTAGATTAATATTTTGTATTCATAACTAAGGAATGCAGATGACTTACATGACTCAAATGACTCTGCATATAGCCTGAGGCTTTTATGTTACTCTCATCTTTTAAATTCTCTGGCATGCTGTTATGTTAACCAGTAATGAACATAAGCTTCTTAAATACTTAAAATAAAAACAACTACATCTAATGAGATAATTTTAATACTCCATCAGGTAGTACTTTGCCGAAACAGTCAAGGAGTAAAGAAACTAAGAAAAGTGCAATTACACCCAGGGTCTCATCACCATCTAGTCCTTCCAGAAGTAGTAATAACAAAGGTAAAACTTTTGTCATTCTCAGTAATAAAGGATGAGTTTTTTTTTTTTTTTTTTTTTTTGCAAGATTGAAGCCAGAGGTTCTGTCAAGAACCTCTGGCTTCGCTATATGGCAAAAACTAATAATATTCAATAAGGTGGTTTACTAGCTCTATATTTCTTACCTTATACAAGGGTATGTAAAATATTTTGTATACCATTTCATTTATATCTTATTTGCACTACAAGGAAATAAAATTTCGAGAGTAAAAAAAGTTTTTTTTTTTTTTTTTTAAATTGCTGTTTATGGTTTTAACAAGAGATGTATCTATTATGAAAAAATTTTAAAATCTTTAATTTTCTGACTAATGTTAAAAATAACTAAACTAAACTAAAAATTTCTCTCTACTCCAAGACACATATTAACAGTTTTAATATGTGTAACACTAGGATTATTTTAATATAACAAAATTAGTAGATTGAGGAATATCCTATCCTTTAGTTTATTTTGCAACCTGCAAGATTTTAAATACCACAAGTAAGTGCAATTTTCTTATTACTAAAGGTAGAATAAAACAGAATATTATTAAATATAAATAAATAAAGTTTCTCTTTGTACTCCTGGATGACCACATAGAATAGGGAAGTTCACAAGATAGAAACATGAAAATTGCCTTATGCCATGGTATTATATGGATTTGAGCACATTAAGAAGCATGGGTAACTCTATACCATTCAGCTAGTTATCAGAGCTTCTCTAATTGACATTATCTGCTATGTGATGAGAGACCAATAAGACTTGAATAGGCTGTCATAGCAAAATCCCTTTTCTAGGCAACTTGTAGTAAAGGAAGTTGGTTCTATCTTGAGTCTTAAAGCCGTAATATTTATTCGTGGCATTTGAAATCCTGTATTAAATAACTTGTTGATTACTAAAAAACAAACAAGTTATTCAGTATTGATGAATGCTGCATTTGTTGTTCTTGGTTAAAAATATAAATAAATAAATAAAAACATGTTGGGTTTTTCTCATTTTTTGCGTCTACAAACATAAAGTTGACCGTAAATGTTTACCAATTCTATTATGCTTTTTAAATAAATAAATAAATTTTCTGTTTATACTCCAGGAAATCCTGGTCAGAGAATTTCTTTGAGTGTCTTCCATAGTTTCAGCTTGTTACTTGCAGTAGAAGATATATCTAAATAAAGTGAATCCCATATGTAACTTCCAATCTCTAGAAGTTGCAATATCGGATTCATTTCAGATGCATAATGCCCTTTTTAATATTCATCCCATGGTTGGTCTTAGAGTTTATGGAGCCCAGGTGCAATAGTTAATATTGAGGAAAAGGATAGTAAGGAATCCTCCTCTTTTGAGTGCCCCTTTGGCCCTTTCCAGTTTGGGGCACATTACACTTACTGTAACCCCACCCTTTCTAAGTACTGAGCCTTATTCATCCCTTTTTCTCACTTGCTGTAAACTACAACCTACTTTGTTCATTTTTTCTTACTTGCTGTAAACCTTTTAAGTGTGGTCTCTGCTGTAAATTTCTATAGACTTCGATGAGGCCAATCTTTTCTTATATGACGTCTGGGAAAGTAGCATTTTTGTACTCACTTTAAATTACATGTCTTGCACGTGCACATCCACCCATCAGTTGTTATTGTGCTTCACTCTGCACTAGGGTTATAAGAGCTGTTGTAAAATATATATTTGTGATACTAAAATTGTCCGAGAAAGAGAGTTGAGATCAGAATATTTTTGATATAATGCTGTAAGTGGGGGTCTTGAGGTGATATTTATTCAGTGGAAGAGTTTCAACAGTTAAGTTGATTTTCAGTTATACGGTTTGGTCAATGTGCTGATAGAATTTTCAGAGCAAGCATTTCTAACTAGTAGTTGTTACTGAACATGGCATGTTTGTCATACAAGGTGTGGCTAAAATGAAATGAGAATCACTGCTTACCAATGCCTTACTAATATGTGTGTCAACAACATTCATATCATGCTGTAGCTTGTTTTTTTTTATTTTTTTTTTTTGTACAGATCAGTTTTTGTTTTGTTGCAATCAGTTAAGTTTTGATTAAACCATGCCTCTTTAAGTGAATCAGTGTTTTAACCCTTTAGTGGAAAAAAGAACAACTGTAATTTAGAGCAAAGAATTTTTATTAAATTTTTAGCGAAACTTGGTAAAAATAGTGCAGAAACGTTGGAGACATTACAGAAAGTGTACAGTGAGGAAACCATGAGTCAGCCACATGTGCATGAATGACACAAACGGTTCAAAGAGGGATGGGAAAATATCCACGATGACAAGAAGACAGGAAACCCACCACATCAACAACAGACAAGAATTTTGAAAAAATTCGAGAGATCATACACTAAAACTGTTAGATGAGCATTTGATTAATTGCAGAACAGTTACACATTGCCAAAGAAAGAACAGTAAGAACAATTTTTACAGAGCAGTTGGGCATCATGACAATGGGCTGTGTCATTCCTCTGTCACAGTGAGAGGGTTTTTAATGAAAAACAAGATCACAACATTGGAGCAACCACCATATCTAGCCAGATATGGGCACCTGTACGTAGTGAGGGACCTTCCAGTGATGCTACTAGTCTTCCAGATTAGTGTCACTGGGATACAACATCCACAGCCTAGGTTTCAGGCCAACACTATAGGAATCTGATGTATTTGCCGTGTGCTGCGACTTGTGGAAACTCGGAAAGGGGGATCCTGGTGGTTGAGGGGCCTAGCTTCAACACACAACTTTGGCCCCTGCTTCAAAAAGATGGGTGGTCCTGGAAGCCTCAGCCAGGATCAATTGGCCAGTGGGTTTGCCTGCAGTGGTCAGCCATGTCAATGTTAGGCCCCTACCCTCATGGTCCAAGGGACAGGATTCAGGCTGGTGTCTGGGTAGCCCTTGTGTCCCACACCTGAGTGCATGTATTGCTTGCCGGGCGGTGAGCACGGGCACTGAATAAAATAAAAAAACTCTATGAATCTTGATAATGTTATTTCTTCAGGAGCCCCAACACAGTGCTTATCAGAAAATAAAAACCATGAAACAGAAACTGCTAATGCAGCAAATGACCCTGAACAGAAGTACTATCTAGTCCCATTCCAAGATTATTAATAATCCACTCAAAAACTGAGAAACTTATTGAGAAAATGTTGCCCTTTTTTTTTATACAGAAGGGTTTAGAGGGATTAGCAGGTGCCTGGAAATCAGTTAAGAAGCTTCGTTCTGGGGACCTCTTAATTTAAACAAAAGGCTCAGACACTCTGAGCAGCTATTTCAAGCAACATCAGCCGGAGCAATACCAGTTACCGTGACACCACACAGAACACTGAATTCATCAAGAGGTGTCATTTCAGAGTGAAACCTCCTTGAGGTTACTAGGGGGGAAATCTCTGAACTGAAGCCACAGGGAGCTTTAAAAGAATTTCCACATGTAGGAATGGGAAGTTAGTACAAACCAGAAACATCATCCTTATGTTTAATACTCCAACATCTCCTAATTTGATAACAGCTGGTTACAATGTACCCAGCTGTTATCAAATTAGGAGTTTTTGTAGATTACTACTTAATATACGTAAAACCATTATTTCGTTCAAATCTTGCAGCCATTGTTTTTGTATAGAGTGGTAGGTTATTCAAATTTGTAATTGTGTTAACTATATAGCTCTAACGTATAATTATATATAGCGTAATACGCATTACTGTTTCTATTAGATAGCGTAGTATTGACATTTAATTAATTAAATTTATTGATCTTATTAATTTGAAATATCATGCCCCAGACTCGAGCAGCAAAGCAACGGGCACAAAGTGGTAGAAGTGCTGTGACTCGGGAGAGAACTGAGGGGGGGCGATTCTCCAACACATCACAGCCAAAAAAAATGTGCAACTTGTGAAATGTTTGCCGAACTCTCTGGAACAGAACATGATTTTGCCATGGGGGATGTCTTTGTGGGTGCGCAATGTAAGGAGTGTAAGGAAATCAGGCGACAACTCAGCATTGTTATGGGCCTATATGAGAGCTTGAAGGACAGGGTGGATGCCCTCGAAGGATCTAAATTGAGGGGCCCATCAAGCTCTCAGCTGCTCACATCAACACCAGAGCTTGCACTTGGTCATCGCACGACACAGCGGCATCCCCAAGGCAAAATGCACTGGTCCCACAGGAACTAGTAGTTGTCGGTGACTCTATTGTCAGGGAAACGGGGAACATAGTGTGTAAAAAGGATAGGTGAAACAGGACCAGGGTATGTCTACCATGGGCAAAGGTTGATGACGTTGTAGAGCAGATATCACCTTTTAAGGGCACAAAAGGTGATATAGTTGTACACGTTGGCACTAATGATATTAAGAGTAGGAGACCGGCAGAATTACTTAACAAGTACAGGTCACTGTTGAACAAAGCCATGAATTAGGGTTGAATTTGAAAGTGTCTGCAATTCTGCCCAGACACGATAAGAGGGAGTATATGTTGAGAGCCTTGTCGATCAATTCGGCCCTGGAAAGATTGTGCAAGGCTCAAGGGGTATAATTTTTTTCAGCCTGGTCTGTACTTGTTAACAGGAGAGACTACTTCTACAGGGATGGATACACTTAAATAGAAAGGGTGCAAGAATATTTGCTGATGCTATTGAGGCAGTATTAGGTGGGTCGGAAAACTGCTAGCTTGAGGGGATACAAGGACTAATAGTTTAACTGTAGCCGCAGGCAGAGCTGAAGGTGATTCTTGCTCAACTTCTATTAGAATAAGTAGCGACCTGGAGCAAGGGGTGTTGGGGGTTTCAGGGACGGATGGCAGTCATTGTGAAATAGGTGGGTATATGGGATGTGTTAGGGTAACTAGGAATAGGTGCATGTATGCTTGATTGTATACCAATGCTAGAAGTATAGTAAATAAATTTAATGAATTTGAAGTGTTGGTCAAGACATCAAAGGCGGATATTGTTGGGATAGCAGAGACGTGGTGTCACACATATATTAGGAATGCAGAACTGGAATTTGGGGAGTACAATGTTTACAGAAAGGATAGACAGGATAGGAAGGGAGGTGCTTTGCTGTTAATTAAGAAAAACATAAAATCAAAAGAAGTGCACCCAGTTGATATAGATGAACACTGCACTGTTGAGTCAGTTTGGTGTGACATAAGCACCGCAAAAGCAAAAATAAGAGTAGGAGTGTGTTATAGGCCTAATGACTCGAATGAGTACAGTGAACAATTGTACAGAGAAATAGAGTGGGCTAGTAAATCGGAATGTCTTATAATGGGGGATTTTAGCTTCCAAGATATTGACTGGAACTTGTGGGTTGGTCACTCACACACTAGTCACACTTTTGTGGATTTATTGGATGATTGTTTTCTGCAGCAGCATGTTCGAGAGGCAACCAGAGAGAGTAATACTCTTGATCTGGTTATCAGCAGTGATCATTCGTGTATTAACAATTTGCAGATAAAGGAACCACTAGGTGGCAGTGATCACAGTGTACTGATGTGGGATTTACTTAAAGATTTAATTACCATCAGGGGTAAAGGATTTTTGCTTCCGTAAAGGTGAGTACAGTGGTGTCAGACAGTTTTTAAATTCTGTACAGTGGGATCAACTGACAACATTACCAACAGTACATTCTCAGTGGGAAGCGCCGACCGGGCTAGCCGAGTGGGTAAAGATACCTGCCCGGCAACCCAAAGGTCGCGGGTTCGATTCCCGCCTCGGGCTTGGATCAAAGTACTGCAAAAACCTTGGGAGGTGCAATATGGCCACAGAAGCCGATGCGCCAACAACTACCAAATCAAAAAAAAAAAAAAAAAAAAATCAGTGGGAAGCATTCAAGGAATTAATCGTGGATGCTACTAAAAGTTTCATACCTATTAAGAAATATTGTTCAAGGCTTAGGCCTAAATGGTTAACAAATGAACTAATGAGACTCGTAACAGAGAAGAAAAATGCATGGGATGCATATAAATTATCAAGCGACTCAGAAGCGTATGGTAGATATAAGCTAGTCTGTAATCAGGTCACAAACGAGGTTAGGCAGGCAAAGGCAGATTACGAGAAATCCTTGGCAAAAGATGATAAGAAAAACAGCAAGGATTTCTTTACTTATATAAACTCTAAAAGGAAGGGGATGAATCTGATTGGTCCACTTGACATCGATGGTTCGAGTGTTGATGATCCTGCTCAGATAGCAAACAAACTGAATGAATATTTTGCATCTACATTCACACATAAGGAATTATTAAGGTTTGAAAATGGCAGAAGGTTATCAAATTGTTGCAGGGTACTTAATGATTTTGTAATAACTGAGAGCAAAGTGGAGGAGAAATTGTTGAAGTTAAACATAAGAAAAGCACCTGGGGTGGAATGGGATCTATCCAGTTATATTAAAGGAGGCGGCAAAGCATCTAAGCAAACCCTTAGCTATAGTTATGAGAGCATCCTTGGACTCAGGGGAGGTCCCACGGACTGGAGATGTGCAAATGTATCCCCAATTCACAAAGGGGGATCAAAGGGTGACACAAGTAATTACAGACCAGTTAGTTTAACTTCTGTTCCGGGTAAAATAATGGAGTCACTGGTTAAAGATGCATTGCAGGATCATCTAGACAAGACTGCAGCAATAATTCAGACACAGCATGGGTTTGTTAAGGGAAAGTCTTGTCTGACAAATTTGATTGGTTATTATGATGTGGTTACAAAGGAACTGGATGCAAAAAATAATTTTGATATCATATATTTGGATTTCAGGAAAGCTTTTGACACTGTTGTGCATGGAAGACTATTGTACAAATTGGAGAATTGTATTAAGGGTAAGTTGCTACAATGGATAAAAGGATGGTTAAGTGGGAGAAGACACAGGGTGGTAATCAATGGGTGCTGCTCTTCGTGGACTAATGTTATTAGTGAAGTCCCACAGGGTTTGGTGTTGGGTCCACTGTTGTTTTGTATATTTATCAATGATATTGATGAAGGTATATCAGGCTTAGTGTCAAAGTTTGCAGATGATACAAATGTTGGCAGGGTTGTTAATGACAGTAATGGCAGTGTGCTACTGCAACAGGATCTAGATAATTTGGGCAGATGGGCTAAAAAGTGGCAACTGAAGTTTAACCTTGACAAATGCAAAGTACTGCATATGGGTAGAAGTAACCCAAGAGAAAAGTATCACCTGTGTGGTACTACACTTAAGGTGGTAGAAAACGAAAAACACTTGGAAGTAATTGTGCAGTCAGATATGAAGTTTTCTGAGCAATGCAGACTGGCTGCCAGGGCAGGTCATGGGGTTTTGTCAATGATATATAGGAATTTTGCTAGCAGGGAAAAGGAGGTGATTGTCCCTCTGTATAAGGCAATGGTCAGGCCACGCCTTGAGTACTGCATACAGGTCTGGAGGCCTCATTTTAGAAAGGATGTAGATTTGCTTGAGCGTGTACAGAGAAGGGCAAAACGATTGGTGAGGGGAATGAAGGGATCCTCTTACGAAGAGATGCTTAAGTTCTGCAAATTGCAGTGGCTGGGGACTAGACACCTGCGAGGTGATCTGATTGAGGTGTATAAGGCCTTGAATGGGTTGAACATGCTGAATTCTGATGGGATCCTTCCACTTGTTCAGATTACGAACCTAAGGGGGCATAAATTCAAATTAAGAAAAGACAGATGTAGAATAGATGTGCGGAAATTTGCCTTTAGCCAGCGGGTGGTTAATTGCTGGAACAAACTTCCATCTGTCGTTGTGGAAGTTGATAGGTTGAATAAATTTAAGGAGGAACTGGACAGGCATTTGGAGGGAATGGTGTGATTTTTTTTTTTTTTTTTTTGGCTGATGCTGCATAAGCTCATACACTTGCTTTCTTGCATCACATGCCACTACTACTACTACATTCCAAACCCACCACAATGTTTCAAATTCCCGAAATATGGACATTCACAGATGGCCTGCCATGGAGCACCTGCTTGTGCTTGGTTCGGTGCAAAAGACCATGAAAGCAATGCATGTACAACCACCAAACCCACTTTTGTCAACTGAAAAGGTGAGCACCCTGCATACTCAAGGGCATGCCACCAGTGGAAACAAGAAAAGCAAATGCAGAACACAAGGCAGAGCTGAATACTCCATATTAGCAGGCTAGAAAACGTAATGCCAATAAGTAGCAATAAGCCCACTTATTCTCAAAAAGGCTGCAGTGAAGCAATCTGTTGGAACTCAAGCAGACGTGACAATCCCGCCAAAAGAATCTTTTGCTTCCATTGCATGTTACTTATTGAACACTCAAAAGCCAGCACCAAATAATCAATCAGTTACCACTACCATATCGATACCACTAACTGCTCCACATCTACCTAAATCAAGTAAGATGAAAAATACCAAAAAGCTTGACTCTTTGCCCACAACAAATGAAAAATGGAGATAGTGGTGAAGGAAATAAATGAAGATGTGGTCTTGAAATGTTTTGCAGACAAAGATATGGACAATGGGCAACATCCATACTTCCCAAAAAAAGGATAAATTCAAGACTGAGAAAGAAAAGCCCTTAGCCCCTCGGAAGTCCCCAGAACGACCAAGCAAATATACATAATGTCCACATTCAAATTTCTGCAGTGAAACTGCCATGGTTTCCATCAAAATAGTGAAGACATCAAGATCCTTCTTCTTACAGGAGACATATTTAAAGGCAAATGAGGACCCTTACATGCATGGCTGCACTATTCTGTGGAAAGACAGAAATGCAGATGGACCTGCCCATGGAGGGGGTCACCATTCTTGTGGGTAATCATATTCCTTTCCAACCTGCGATACTGATCACTACATTAGAGGCTGTATCTATTTACCTCATAGTAGGGTTCTTTCTAACTATCTGCCCAATCTATTTTCCACCTGCAAACGATATCACCCAGGCAGAACTTGATCTCATTAAGCATTTTCATCCCCCTTTCTCCTACTAGAGGATTTTAATGGACATAATACTCTGTGGGGTATTGCTTACATCATTGAAATGGGTTGGTCTATAGAGCGTATGCTGGAAAACAACTACCTTACTCTTCTAAATTTGGGATCTAATACATTTCTCCATATTACTTCCATTAATCTTTTCATCTGCTCTGCTTCCCTCCTTCCTGTGTGTACATGGGAGATTGAAGAAACTGCTTACGGTAGTGATCACTTCCCCATAATATCCACCCTTTGCAAAGGGAGACCATGCCACCCGTCTAGGATATCATGGTTGAAGATCATTCGTGCTGACTGGAATGCCTTCAAACATCTGGCAATGTTATACAACCATAGTTAGCAAGGAGCCAATTAACAAAGCAGTGAAGCACATCACAGAAAGTATTGTCCAAGCACTGGCAATTGCAATTCCAAAGACATCAAATAAGTTACCATCTTTTCCTAAACCATGGTGAAACACAGAATGCACAGCAGCAAGAAAGGCACAAAACAAAGCATAGGAGGATATTCCATCAATATCCCACCATGAAAAATCTAATCATGCAGGCGCCAAAGCTCATTAAATTAGACGTCAGAGCCATAAGGAATCTTGAATCCACTTCATGTCTTCTGTCAGCCAGGCGGCAACAGCAAAAGTCATCAGGGACAAAGTCTGTAAAATGAAGGGGAAATACATATCGCACCCTTTATTAATCCTGGAGCATAATGGACATGCAATTGCAGAGCCAATTGCAAACAGTCTTGGGTAGGCATTCACTAAAGTGTCTGCCAAAATATCCTACACTCCAGAGTTTCTGGCCCTTAAATAAAAATCAGAAAAACAGCAATTAAAGCTGTCTTCAAATGGCTGTAAATCCTATAACCAGCCTTTTACACAGTGGGGACTGAAAGTGCCACTCTCTCTATCCCAGAGCCATCGGGCCAGATAACATCAATTATAAAATGATTAAACATCTTTCTTCAGAATAATGAAGAGAAAGCAATATTTGTGATGTGTTTATGTGAAAAAAATTTTAAAAGTCGGGATTATTTCCAGTAAAAAATGTGTTATAGACAAGAACACATTTTTTACTGGAAATAATAACATATCTATAAACATGAGAGCAGCAGATTTTTTGTTGCAACTGAGTTTCTGCAGAGCAGTGTTTACTAAATTGGAAAGTAGTTTAGCAGCAGCATATTATAATCAGATAAACTATGCATAGTATTTCCAGTCAGGAAAAGTTATTATTAGCATTAGTAATGGCAAATGATATAAGATAGTAAGCTTATACATCAGAAAAAATTAAACAAAATACACTTCCCACATCACCTGTCCACCCCTTCAAATAGTTTGTCTAGTTCTTCCTTCAGTTTATTCAAATTATCCACTTCCACAGCAACACCAAGAAGTTTATTCCAACAATCAACCAACTGTTGCTGAAGGGAAACTTCTGCAGATCTGTTCTGCAATCATCCTTCCAAGTTTGTTAACATATGAGAAAAGGAGTAGGTAAAAGAATAGAAACTTGGGGCAAACTCCAGCATCATCTCAATTGAGAAATTAGAAAACCATCTACCGTCATCCTCCATGGTATTATAGTGGTTTGCCACTTGCCACCCATTTAGAGAGAATGGAGAAATTCTTGAACACCTCTTCAGTTGGGGCTGTAGTTAGCCAATCTCAGGCAGAGGGAGTAGGGTTCTTCCATGAGTTATGCTAGGTTTTTCAGCCTGCACAACATGCAAATCCAGCCATGAACCAGACTTGTATGAACATAATACACACATAGTGCAATATGACTTTAAAATGTAGTGCACTCTTTAAATAATAACCATCTGTCATCAAATTTAGTGAGTGGTCAAAGAACAGCTCAGCCAGCCAATTGCAAAAATTGTCAGTCAGACCATCAGATGGAGGCCCCGAGTGCCAAGCGATATTAGTGACCACAGCGCCTTTCCAGAGTGATTATCTAGTACGCTTAATTGTAAATACGTTTCTCCTGAGTTTCGAAAGTCCGATAACTCCTGAATATTATATTTAAATAGATATATTCAAATACTATAACCTAGAAAGGAAAGCCACCTTTCTTTAATCCCTCTTTTTATTTTTAGTTACTACTAACCCTTTTCTTCGCTTGGGTCACTAGGCGGCACCGCTCTTGCCTCCACATGGCGGGGCTGGTAACCTGGGAGAAAAAGACAATCTCCCGGGGCCAAAAAGAGCATATCATGAGTAAATCAAACTCAGACTTATCTGGGCTGCCAGACGCAATCCAGATATCAAAAAAGAAAGACAGTTCCACAGCAGGAACGGCAAAGCGCCAAAAAACTGAGCCAGAGACATATCCAATTCCAACCTATCTAATCATCCATTCAACTGGTGAGAATGCAGTTGGCAAACTCTCTCCCTTTAGAATTCAAAAGGAATTGGAAAGTAAAGCAGGATCTCCAAAATCCGTAAAAAGACTCAGATCAGGAGATATTCTCATTGAGACATCTAATACCAAACATTCTGAGCGACTTCTGAAAACAAATTTCTTTGCAGGTCTCCCAGTAACTGTAACACCCCACAGATCACTAAACACCTCTAAAGGAGTGATCTCAAACTGGGACTTACTAGATGTAACTGAAGAAGAAATGCTAGAAGAACTGAAAGAACAAGGAGTTATTCATGTCAAGAGAATCTCCACGAGAAAAGATGGTAATCTGATCCCTACCCGCAATCTGATCTTGACCTTTAACACACCGAATCGTCCATCATCCATTAAGGCCGGATATCTGGTATGTAATGTCAGACCATATGTCCCAAACCCGCTACGGTGTTTCCGATGCCAGAAGTATGGACATTCCCAAACAGCTTGCCGGGGAACCCCTACTTGCGCAAAGTGTGGTTCAATCGAACACGATTGCGAAAACTGTAATGCTCCTCAATCAGTATGTCCAAATTGCAAAAAAGATCATCCCGCTTATGCCAGAATATGCGAGCGCTGGAAAAGTGAGAAACTTATCCAGAAATATAAAACTGAGCATAATGTTTCTTACCAAGAAGCAAAAAGAATCATCTCACCACCAATTCATGCAGACAGACCTACGTATGCCCAAGCCACCAAAAAATTCCAATCAACCGGATCGCAAACTGAAATAACAGTACCTCCAAAACAGTCTTTCTCAAATTACGTAAAATCTTTGTACAGTGCAACTCAAACCCAAGCAGTAAATACACCAATTACCATACCACAAGAAAACATACACACTCCGGATGAAGGATTTAAAGAAAAACATATCCTAACTTCTAGTCACCAACAACAAATGGACACCAAAGAAAAATCAGCAGATGACCCTGTTCTTCAAATCTTTGTTGAAGAAGATATGGACACCGAAAGGCCTTCCTTCCCAAAAAAAGATAAAAACAAAAGTGAAAAACAGAAAACCTCAACAACCCGAAAACGCTCAGAAAGTCTAATAAGAGATAAACAATGAACAGAATAATACAATGGAACTGTCGTGGATTCCGCGCCAATATCGATGACCTATACGATCTTTCCTGTAAATACTCACCAATATGTATTCTGCCTTCAAGAAACTTATTTAAAACCCCAAAATACACCAAAACTGTCTCATTATAACATTATTAGAAAAGACAGAACCAATCAGAATATCGCACATGGTGGCGTAGCTATTTTAACAAACCCACATATTCCTACCAAACAGGTCTCACTGAATTCTCCCCTCGAGGCAATAGCAGTCCGTATAGCTGCTGACATCCATATGACAATCTGCTCCTTATACATTCCACCAAGCTATACCTTCCAGCAAAATGATCTCAACAATCTTATAACTCAACTCCCAACACCTTTCCTCATTCTGGGAGACTTAAATGGTCATCACACTCTTTGGGGTAACAACAACATCGACCAAAGAGGAAAACTAATTGAACAGTGTCTAGACAATAACAACCTCCTTCTTCTAAATGACGGTTCACCTACATACGTTCACCTTCCTTCAGGAACAAGCACTGCAATAGATTTGTCTATCTGTTCTGCAACCTTATATCCTATTCTAAAGTGGACGGTAAACAACGATCCGCTACATAGCGATCATTTCCCCATAATAATTGAATTACTTAATAAGCCCCCTCATCATCCTACTAAAATTCCGCATTGGCTTACTGATAAAGCAGATTGGCAGTCCTATAAAAAATTAACCAAGCTTGATCCCGAAATAATCCAAAATTCCTCAACTGATGAAGCAGTTGACTATGTCACCAAAATGATATTACATGCAGCAGAACAAACCGTACCGAAATCCTCATCAAAATTACCGATTCATCCAAAAACCTGGTGGAGTGATGAATGCC
The DNA here is from genome assembly GCF_048544385.1 of Mastigoproctus giganteus. NCBI lineage: Eukaryota > Metazoa > Arthropoda > Arachnida > Uropygi > Thelyphonidae > Mastigoproctus > Mastigoproctus giganteus. Next base: position 57,201,469 of record NC_143586.1, read on the forward strand.
TTGTGGCAAAAAAAATGCAAAGCAAAGCTTGGAATTCTTTTCGCCGGAGTCCAACTACAACCAATCTCATTCAATATAAGCGTGCTAGAGCAAGAGCGAGATATGTTAGACGCTGCAATAAAAAGGCTGCTTGGATCCGCTTCACTTCGACTATTAATCAAGCAATGCCTACACATAAAATTTGGAAAGCAATCAGAAAAATGAGTGGCAAATATAAACCGATACCCCTACCCATCATGGAATGGAGAGGGCAGAATGTAAATGATCCTGCTGGAATTGCCAATATACTAGGTGAAACCTTTGCAAAAACATCAGCAATAGAAAGTTATACACCGACTTTCAGAAGATTAAAAACAAGTTTAGAGAAACAAAAGTTAAACTTCTCTTCAAAAGGAGATGAACAATACAATTTACCTTTTACCATTCACGAATTACATAGAGCTTTGTCAACATCTAGACGCAGTGCTGTAGGACCAGATAACATTCACTATTCCATGATTCAGGAACTAAGTACCGAATCATTACAGTTACTTCTTCATCTATTCAACAGACTCTTCCTGGAAGATAAATTTCCTAATCAATGGCATCACGCTACGGTCCTTGCCTTCCCTAAACCAGGTAAAGACCCTACAAATCCCACTCATTATAGACCAATCGCCTTGACCAGTTGCATTTGCAAAATTCTCGAAAAGATGGTGAACCGCCGACTGATCTGGTACCTTGAAAATCTCAATCTGCTACATTCTGCACAATACGGTGTCCGACAAAACAGATCTACACTAGATATACTAGTCAGACTAGAGAATTCCATCCGTAATGCATTCCTCAGATCGGAACACCATGTGTTAGTCTGCTTTGACATCAGTAAGGCCTATGATTCCACGTGGAAGTATGGAATACTCCGTGAATTACATCGTCATGGACTTCGGGGTCACCTCCCGATTTTCATACAGAATTTCCTATGCAAGCGTACATTCCAGGTTCGATTCAAAACCTCACTGTCCCAAGTATTTTCCCAAGAAGAAGGAGTTCCTCAAGGCTCTGTACTCAGTGCTTCACTTTTTATAATTGCAATAAACTCCATTGCCGGACAAATTCCAGACACTGTTGATAAAGCACTGTTTGTAGACGATCTTAGTATTTGGTGTCATGCTAAAAATATGAATACTATTGAGAGACAGTTGCAAGTGGCAATAAATAAGATCTGTTCATGGGCTCAGACTAATGGATTTCAACTTTGTCCAGAAAAAACATTTTGCATCCATTTTTGCCGCCAACGCAAACTCCATCCCAATCCAGAGCTACAACTGAATCGCCAACCAATAGCAGTTCATCCGAGCATACGGTTCTTAGGAATCACTTTAGACCAGAAACTCACTTTTGTTGAGCATATCAAAAGACTAAGAAACTCATGTCAACAAAAACTAAATATCATCCGGGTTCTCTCTGCAACTAATTGGGGAGCTGATCGCCTTACTTTATTACGGCTATATAGAGCATTAATAAGATCAAAACTTGACTACGGAGCACCAGTCTATAGTTCAGCAAGACCTAGTGCCCTTCGCTGGCTTGACCCTATCCATCATAGTGGAATACGCGTTGCATTAGGAGCATATCGCACGTCACCAATACATAGCTTATATGCTGAAGCACACGAACCTCCTCTCTCGATCAGGCGACAACAACTGATACTACGTTACGCCTATAAAATTAGATCTATGCCAGAACACCCAAATTGGCAGATACTTTTCTCATCACAGCACACCATGTTATACCAAAACCGGCCTAATGCTAATCGTCCTTTGGGTATGAGAATAAAACGCCTCTTAGAAGAACTAAATCTAACCTTAGACAATGTGGCACATAGCCTCCCATCCTCTCTTGCTCCTTGGAATATCATTCTGCCCTCATGTGATTTACATCTGCATGAATGGAATAAATCTACATTGCATAGAGAAAACTTCTTGCAGCTATACCATGCAGTAGTGAACCAGTATCCTAGCTTCTCCATAGTACATACTGATGGATCAAAGAATGATGTCCACGTTGGAATCGCCGCAGTTTTCCCAAACATCACATTAGCTTATCAGTTATCACGTGAGTTCAGTATATTTTCCGCAGAACTAATAGCAATTCAGGTTGCACTGAATCATATCGAGTCTTCCGATATCAACAACAGCATAATTTTCACAGATTCCTTAAGTGCACTTCAAGCACTAAAAAACACAATGAACATCACCCACCCAGTCGTGAAAAGAATAGTCAGCTCTCTGCATACCTTATCAGTACTTGGGAAAAACATACACTTCTGCTGGGTCCCAGGACATATGGCAATTCCTGGAAATGAACTAGCGGACAATGCTGCCAAATTAGCTCACCTACCACCCGAGAACAAGTGGAAAGTGCCTCATCAAGACTATCGAGCAATAATCCTGGAAAAATGCACGTGCCAATGGCAGTTATTATGGGAAAATCAGCCAAACAATAAACTTCGAAGTATCAAGCCAAACCTTGAGCGATGGCCTTCCAGCTTCAGTTCAATCCGACACCAGGAGGTAATATTGGCTCGTCTGCGAATAGGACATACAAATGTAACTCATGGTTATCTTTTAAGAGGAGAAACACCCCCTCAATGTCATCACTGTAATACAATGCTCACAGTGAAACACATTCTGGTTGAATGCACAAAATATACGAGAGAACGCCAGAATCTTTACACTTCATCCACAACAAAAGATCTTACACTTACCTCACTTTTAAACAATGAAACAAATGTCTCAAGCATTTATAACTTTCTCAAGATAATTAAAGTATATCACCTTCTTTAGTTAGAAAAAAAAAAAAAAAAAAAAAACTTTCTGGTCCCTTCTTTCCATTTTCTCTATTTGAGAAAAAATGACATGCATAGTTACCATATGCATGGCACACTATGGCCATAGTTGCCGATGCGCCCAAGAAATTCCCAAACAAACAAACAAACAAACCATCAGATGGAGACTTGCTAAGAAGACCTTTATGACAAATATAATATTGAAAGCCTTAGAAGTATTGAGAGTACTTGAGTTTCTCCAAACTTTTCCATGGGTCCATTGTTGTTTTTACTATTTATTAATGATTCAGTAATGACATAGGCTTAATATCTAAGTTTCAAGATGATACAAAGGTTGGCAGGGTGGTTAATGACAAAAACTGGGGTATGTTACTTCAACAAGACCTGGATAAATTAAACAGATGGGCTGAGAAGTTCCAAAAGTAGTACATATGGGTATCAGCAGTCCTAGAATAACATACCAGCTGTATGGTACAACACTCAGGGTACTAGGGAATCAAAAAAGACTTGAGGGTAATTGTGAAGTCAGACATGAAGCTCTCTGAGCAATGCAGGTATGCTACTAGGACAACTTATGAGGTTTTGTCAGTAATATACAGGAATTTTATCCAGCTGTGATAAGGGGTTGATTATCCTGTATGAGTGGATGGTTTAGGCCACATAGTACTGCATATAGCCATCAAGTTTGCCCAAGAATATATTCTCCATCTCTCTATCAAAAAAAGTATAATATATACGAACTCATAGAGTACACTAGTAGCCTTACAAAACACCACCTCACTAACCAATCCTTTAATAAAAACCATAAGGAATAAGACACACGTTCAGGAACACCAGCAAGTAGTCATCTTCTGCTGGATCCCAGGCCACACTGGGATACCAGGAAACGAATGTGCAGACTATACTGCAAAACATCCATCCAACCCAGCATCTTCATGTTTTTGCATTCCATATGTTGATTACAGAGCTAATATACAAAGGGTATGTAAGGAACAATGGACACTTCTATAACAGACTCAAATGGATAATAAGCTATTTCAAATAAAACCAAAACCACAGTTATGTACCTCTAGTTTTCGTGTAAACAGAAAGGAAGAAGTAATCTTGGCCAGAGCACGAATCGGTCACAGTCAGTTTACTCACCTATTTCTCCCCACAGGAAATGATCCTCCACAGTGTACACACTGCAACTGTCCACTCAGTGAAGCACATTCTTGTTGAATGCACCCTATACAAACATGCTCAGCAACTCTCATTCAGCTTTCTTCCAAATCTAAAAGAACCTTTGACACTCTCTCATATCATAGGCAACAATGGTAATCCCATAGTTATTCTGCTTTCTTAAACGAATAAAATTATATGATCATTTCTGACTGTTTCCATAACAGTCACCATTGGTAACTTCCAATGCAGATGGGTGCAATCACTGATAGGTGCAATATGGCCTAAGCAGCCTTTGTGCCAAAAATAACAACAACTGCATATAGATCTAGAAGCTACATTTTAGGAAGGATGTGAAACCATTGGAACAGGTGCAGAGAAGAGCAATGACATTAGTGATGAATGGGTACTTACACCAAGAAAGACTTCATTTCTGAAAATTGTGGCATCTGGAAACTAGGCACCTGCAAAGAAATCTGATTGAGATGTTTAATGGTCTGAATGGATTGAGTAAGCTAAATGCTGATGGATCCTTACTCTTGCATAAATTTAAGTTGAGGAAGGGCAGTTGCAGGATAGACATGGGGAAATTTACTTTTAGCCAGTTTTTGATTATTGGAACAAACTTCCATCTAGTGTTGTGAAGTGGGTAGTTAGAGAGGAATGAACAGGTGATGTGGGAAGGTTTTTTTTGGCTAATACTGTATAAATATGCTTCCTTGCATCATTTGCCAATACTAATACTATTTGTTCCATGATGAGTACAGCAAGTCACCCCTCCTCTCTCTCTCAGGGTAATTCAGAAATTTTTTTTTTGGCTGGTGCAACATAAGCCTCAGGCTTCGTTGCACCATATGGCTAATAATAATAGTAGTGGATTAACAATCTATACTGGTTGACTGTTAATCAAATGGAAGTTTAAAAGCAGGATATTTTAAGTGCATAGAAAAAAAGTAATGTTGAAAGATTTTCATGTAAAAATCATATTTAAAGCATCTAAATTACTGATTAATCAACAGTAATATCAAAATGCAAATGGAAAAATTTAGGCCATTCAATGAATTTCATCAAAAAAAAAAAGTTTTTTGAAGAATTATTTTTGGTAAAATTCTCAAACACACACATGCATGCATACAGAAAGAGAGAGAGCATGTGCACAATCATTTTAAAGTTAAGAACTGTTTTTGTAAGATTCTAAAGATCTTTACAAAATAACATGAATTAATAATTCGTTTACCTAGGTCCCAGATCACAAAATAAAAGGTATTCCTGTCCATCAGTCAGTACAGATGGATTTAAATTTAACCAGAAAGAGATATTAAGTAAGGATCAAAAGGAAAGCACATTCTTGTCTTCTCATATTACAGTTATTTCATCTGTAAAGTCAAGCATTCCATCATCAAGGCAAGTATATTTTTTAATGTTATACTTTAAAGATGACATTTGCAATTTCAGATTTTTATATGTTTATGCATTTTAATATCATTTATAAATTCCAAATGAATGATCGTATTTATTATTTCTGGAAAATTTCCAGAGCTGGGAAATTAAATGATTAATGTAAAAGGTCAAGTTTGGTATTTACTAGGTATTTACTAGGTTTTTTGGTATTTTACTGTGAACAGAAAATTGCTATTTAAAAAAACTTTTTAATACAGCAATGCATCAAAGGAGTAAAATTATTCAATGAATGAGGAGAACTGATTGAAGTATTTAAGGCTTCAAATGGATTGAATAAACTAAATGCTTGTGACCTTATTTTTCCTTGTGTACCATGCATAAGGGGACATAAATTTAAATTGAAGAAGGATGGTTGCTAGAAAGAACATTTACTTTCAGCCAAAGTAATCAATTGTTGGAACAAACTTCCACCTTGTGTAGTGGAAGCGGGTAGGTTGAATAAATTTAAGGCAATAAATTTTAGACAAATAATTAGAGAGGATGGACAAATGATGTGGCAGTTTATTTTCTTTTATTTATTTATTATTATTTATATATATATATATATATTTTTTTTAGCTGATGCTTGCTTTCTTACATCCTTTTCCATTACTAATACTGATAGTAGCTATAAAAATTGTTTGTGGTTCAAGAAATCTAGGGCTACAGAAGTATAAATGTACTCTATATGACCTGAGTGTGTAGAAAGTTCCAATGATATTTCTGAATTTCTCAAATATTCATAAGCAAATTGTCAGTTTAACAGAAAAAAAAAAAAAGAAAAGAAAGAAAACAGAATTACATGCAGGTATCTTCATAGCAAACTGTTTTCGTTTGAAATTAATTTTTATACAGTTTGAGCAAAATTAAAAGTTAGCTCAATTCTCAGTTTGAGCAAACTGAGTTTGCTACTAAATGTACTGATCTCATATTATGGAGACACTCCACTAAGAGTTGCTTGGTATTGCTCTGTGCACTTTAAATAAAGTGTATAGTGCAGTACCAGTGGAGAAGTATGTATGTATATTGCTATTTATTAAAAATATATACTATTGCCTAAATTCATTCAGCTTTGAATAATTTTTGTTTCATCAAAACATTTTCCAGAACTCATTTCTTTCACTCATTTGTTCTTGAGGTTAAAAATAGCTGAAGAATTTTTATATCAGGCTTGATGATTATTTATCATTCCCATTCTCTTACTATTTAAAAAAAAAATTTTCTTTTTTTTTTTTTTTTTTTTTTTCAACAACTCGTGCAAGAGTTTTTAATTATGATTTCACTTACAGAAAACAAAGTCCGGTAGCTATATCCAGGATCCCATCCCCTCATCAAGGAGTGAAACAGATTCCCATACCTGATCGTTGTCCTTCACCTATGCCTACGCTTCCTCCACCACCACCAGGTTTGGATCATCTACCTCTGTATCATCCATCTCTAGTTAATCTTTCATCACTTGTTGATAGTCCCACTTATCCTACAGTGTCAAAATCCCAAAGAGTTCCTTCTCCACATCCCACATACATTGGAGGGTTAGAAATAGATGAAATAATACCAAATGCATTGCATGCTACAATTCCTTTGTCTCCAACTGCTGCTAAAGAGAGAAGTATATCACCCATTCCATCAAACAGTAGGACTAAAACAAAGTATGTTGGTACTCCTGTTCCATCCCCAGGTATGTAGTTATATATATTCTTTTTATGCTCTGAGTAGTAGTATTAGTAATATGATAGTAATATTTCTTAAATTACTGTAAAAATATAGAGAAGATGGAAAAGTAGAATATGTATGCCAGATGAATACATTAAAATGGTAATGGGATTTTGATAACAAAGAGTAATACTAAAATATTATAATGCTTGAAATTTATTTGATGAATAACCCTACTGGTGTATTATAGAAGAAAAATATAAATTTATTAAGAAAGAAAAAAACAGTTTTAAATAAGAAAATGTGCTACACTGTGCAGAAAATAATTTATTTAATCTTAATAGAGATACTGTATATTGAAACTCCTTCCTCTGGATCTCTTCATGGTATTCTCACACACAAAAACAAAACAAAAAAAAAAAAAAAATATATATATATATATATACATACTGCATTAGTTAAAAAAATGCAAACTGACAAATGTCAAAAACACTGTACCATATGTAGGAAGTAGCTGTTATTACAGTGAAGATTAATAGACATTATTTTAATGAATGCCAAATTAGATTGGATATGACAAGATGTTAAACTTATTTTTTGGTTCAGGTGGTTTTTGAAGTTTGTTTATCCTCATCAGTCTTTGAAGGTAAAATTATTACATCTGTGAAACATTGAAGGAGGCTTGGCTGTATTATAGTGGGATTGCACTGCTGCTGCTGTTGTTGTTGTTATTTGGTTTTTAGGAGCATTAGCAACTAAGGCCATATTGCTCCGGGAATATGCGGTGGTCATTTCCTGACCTTTCCGCATCTGGTGGTCACGGGCTCGAACCCCGGTCTAATCAAGAAGCATGTGCTACGCACTGCTGCTCCTGCCCACCTGGCTATGGAGGTACCTCACTGCTGCTGTTGTCATTTGATTATTAATGGACCACTGATGAAGCCCCCCATGGAGGGAATCATGCCATATAGTTATCTTTTTGTTAAGATTAAATGAATTAATTATTTTTACGAATTTGCATCATCTCTTATTTATACAATTTTCTGTTTCAACATGCCTTTTGACAGTTTATTAGAAAGATGGTTTTATTACAATTGTACTATTTTATTATGACTTTATTATGATTGTATTATAGCCTATTCAAAATCTAGTTTGGACTGATTAATAACTGCTTTACAATTGTTGCGAGCTTTGATATAGGCAGAAAATGAAACTGAGGAATTAGAAACAAGCCAATTATGGTATGCAACGTTCTTCTCTTGAACAGCCTTAGCACATTTATTGGAAAACCAAGGTTTAGATAAAGGACGAGATTTTAAAGTGGCGTGTGGGATAAAGGATTCCATTCCTACAAGAATAATTTCACTGGCACGATCTGCGCAAACGCTAACATCAGAAGTTTTGAAACAGTAATCCGACCAAGGAAAAGAAGAAAAGAAATCTTGCAGGTCATCCCATTTTGGCATTCTTGTAATGCCAAACACGAGGTTTGGAATAGCCATGAGATAAAGGCTCCTTGGAGAAGAGACAATCACCAAGTTGTGATCTGAGGTACCTAAAGGACCACTCACTTCATCCATGTACTTTGAAGGGTTGTTTGTGAGAAAAAGATCAAGCATGTTGGGCTGTATGGTTAGGATTGTCTGGTATTCTGGTAGGTAAAGGAAAAATCTGTGCAAGTTCATTAGTAATTGCAAAAGATTCAGCATCTCGATCAGCTGGGTCTGTGTGACTAGAAAATGGAAGCCAGCTGGAGTTGTGAACATTAAAATCACCAAGGAAAATTACCTCACTGTTAGGAAATTTGGACTGGAGAAATTCAAGTTGCAAAGAGAGGAAGTCAAAGAGTTCCAAGTGATTAGTGGAGTTGAGAGAACGGTAGAGACAACAGATGAATTTCACAGAATGAGGTAGAGAGATTTTAAGCCAGAGAAGGTCGAAAAGAGGTGATTCCAAATTACCAAGTCTCTGACAGGGAATATCAGAACGGACATATGCACAAGTACCACCTTTGAGATGAAAGGAATTGTACAGCAAATTTGGGCAACTGAGATGAGCAGGGGTTGAATCAACCGAGAACTGAGATTCTGTCAGAAAAAGTACATGGGGTTTGGCAGATTGCAAGTGGAAATGGACATCGTTGAGATTAGAACTGAGACCACATATATTTGTGAAATGGACTTGGAAGTGTTTGGGAGGTTTAGATCTTTTCGCAGATAAGCTTACTCTATTAGTTTGCCAATTCATGGTATATTCCATAGTAAGAAAAGTGGGAGGGACATGCTGTATGAAGTAATGAAATTTTTGGATATGGCGTACACATGGTAAGAATATACCCCGATCCTTGACATAACGTGGCTTCGACAATGCCCCTGCATACATGCTACTTGGACTCCCCCCAGTCACTATCTGGCAGAGTAGAGGTAGCAAGGTTATACACTAGTTGATCTGGAAGCCTCCTAGAGATTTACCAATAGGTTCGGTCCAGTGTACTAACTAGCGGCCGGCCTGCAAACACCGTTTTAGGGCTGTGCCCTCAAAATATAAGGAAGTTTGGATCTCGCCATGATGTCCATTATAACCTCAAAAGACATCAGGCATACTGCATGATGGAAGAGATGGGGAAGATTTGACTGGAACTTGGCTCTGGAGACTAAACATGGGTTCCACCACTTCAAGCCTCCAATAAGCAGAGTGGTGGTATTGCACTGGTTGATGAGGGTCATCTACCGCCTAGTATTGCCTGGTAACACAGAGGGTGTTACCAGGCAATACAAGTAATTCTAGGTGGTCACCCACAGTGTGCTTGCGCATGGGGGTTATACTCAGGAATTAAGAAGTATTAGTATTAAAGTGGAATGATGCAAGGAAGCAAAGCATATGTAGCATCTGCCATTTAAAATAAACAATAAAATGTTTCTTTAGTTTTATATTTTATCAGTTCTTCCAAATATTTATCTAATTCCTCTTTAAATCTACAGAAGTTCTCTAAGTGAACAAGGCTAGCTGGTAATTTGTTCCAATAACTTGTGAAAGTGTTTCTTACATCCAAAATATGCCCCTATCATTAAGTTTACTCATCCACTTTAAAGCCTTAAGTACCTTAATGGGATTCATATATGGTAGGAGTGTCAAATGTACGGCCGCAGGCCAGATCTGGCCTGCATATTCTGGAAATACAAAATTATTAAAATGTGGTTGTAAAATTAAAGTATAAATACTATAAAACTAGTATATAAAATATAGTAAATTAAGAAGGATGGTTTCAGAGCAGCTTTATGAAAATTTGCTTTCAGCTAGAGAGTAATTGATTGTTGGAACAAACTGGAAAATCCATATGGTGTTGTAGAAGTGGGTAGTTTGAATTAATTAAAGAAGAATTAGATAAAGATGGATTAAGATGGACAAATGATGTGGATAGTGGTGTTTTTTTTTTTTTTTTTTAAGCTTGTTTCCTTGAATCATTTGCCATCACTAATATTAATATAAATGAAATAATTTTATTATTTTTTCCCAACTTGTAAAAATTCCTTATATAATTGAAAATAAATGGAAAATATTTTTGAAATCAACATAGTTGAAATATGGAGGAAATCACTTATTAAATCCAAAACAACTGTTACAAAGTTTAAATTTGCAGTACTATGTTATGTAATGTTTATTATGAAGATTTGTTTTATGTTTTGTTTTGAAATATTCATATGCTTTCTTATATTAATAGTAAAGGTACATTTTTATATTTAGAAATTCCACGCAGATCAATCACTTCTCCTTGTCCAAGCCCAGTGTCACCTTCACCAGGCAGTAGAATACCAACTCCAACATCTACTCTCAGGTAACTGTCATTGAAGACAATTTGTAGTTTATTCTTTTTATGCAACTAAATAATAAAAATATGCTAAAATAATTTTGCAGATCCTGATGCCTTGAAAAATAAATATTAATTACTGGCAATTAATATAATATTAATTAGCAAGGAACATCAGAACAAAATCATCTTTTATTTAATGATCGCTGCGATCATGTGAAGATAATGAAATTTCAGGAATAGATGGCCTTTGAAAAATGTTAAAAAGCAAAAGTTTGATTTTATTCTTTAAAATTTTACTGTAAAGCAAAATTTTAAAGCATGTGAACTTGGTTATTATTAGCAGGTTTGCCCTTTTGTATCAATACTTTTGTAAGCAAAGTTAGTGACAGCATTTTTATTTTGTTAATTAAATGATAATATATCACTTGGTTAGCAACAAATTCAAGGTAGACAGTTAATGCAATTATGCCAGTTATTAGTAATGATCATATGGTGCAAGGCAGCCTAAGGCTTATATGCTGCACCACCCAAAAAAAAAAATAATAATAAAAATAATTAATAAAAAATTAAATTAAATTAAATAAATAATTAATAAATAATAAAAAAAGGAATTAGACAACCTATGCATTTCCCTGCTCCTGCAGGTAACTATCCAGTAATTTATAACTCGCTAGCTAAAATAAAACATCCTTCCTGCAATCCTGTCTAAACTTCTCCTCCCATAACTTGAATTATGGCCTCTAGTTCTAGAATCATTTATAACCGTGAAAATTTTGTTTTCATTCATTATACTTTTGCCTCTTAGAGCCTTAAACACCTCAGTCAAATCTCCTTGATTTAAAAATATTGTCCCCCATGTCAAGTTTCCTTCCCATTTGCTCCAATCAATTAGAGGCAAATTAAAATCAACCATAATAAGACATTCACACTTACTTGCCCATTCCACTTGCATGTAGAAGCTCTCGTTATAATCGTCACAATCACCTGGCCCATAGCTTACTCCCACTCTCATTATACCTTTGCTTCCAACTATCTCACACCATACAGATTCTATACTAGCATACAAAATGCCTGAACCCACGAAACTCATCATCCCCTATCTCCGGGTGGCACTATGTTTCCGTAAGTCCTATTATGTCAGTGTTACTTGTCCTAACCATCAGTTCAAATTAACTAATTTTATTGACGACACTTCTGACATTACTGTATAAACAATTAAGACTTAGTTTTCTTGTGTAGTTAACTACCTTAACACATCACTTGAAGTTATTTAAGCTTGCTTCCTTGGCTTTAGCTACCCACTCATTTGAAACGTTTCTGCCCTCAGAAACATTTCAAATGAGCAATTTATATTCAGGAACTCTGTCATTGGGGACAAAAAAAGTTATCATTCCATTGTAATAAAGCAGTGATTTCCAACTTTTATTTCATCATGACACACAACAGAATTTCATGTATGTGTGATACACCTCAATATATTAAAAGTATTGTGAACTCCTACAAATTTTTTGTGATACATTTCCCAGTTCTTAGTGCTATATCAGTATATCACAATACATTGGTTGAGAACTACTGCTGGTATAAAGCAAATAGATAGGCCACATCTTGAATATTTGGGTTGGAGCCCTCATTTTAGGAAGGATGTGCATCTAGTGAAACAGAAAAGAAGACTAAAGATTAGTTATGAATACAATAAGCTGCCTGATTATTGTTAGCAAATGATACAAGGAGACAAGCTTATACAGAATTAGCAAAAAAAAAACCTGCCTGCGTCATTTGTCCATCTCATCTAATAATTTGTGATCTTTCTCTAAATTTATCCAAACTACCCACTTCCATTAGCATTTAGCATTAGCATTAGTAGAGGCATTTGATGCAAGAAAGCAAGCTTATGCAGCATCAGCCAAAAAAAAAAAAAAAAAAAAAACCACTTCCACTTCACCCCTCTGTTCGTTCAAAATACCTGTCCAGCTGAGCCTTAAACTTATTTAGGCTATCAACCTCCACCACAAGGGATGGAAGTCTGTTCCACCAACCAACCACTCGCTGGCTAAAGGCAAATTTCCGCACGTCTATCCTACATCTGTCTTTCCTCAATTTGAATTTATGCCCTCTCAGGTGATTATTCTGAGCTAGAGGAAGAATCCCATCAGCATTGAGCATGCTTAAACCATTCAAGGCTTTAAAATAAAATAAATAAAGTGCAGCCATTATCAACCCACTGCAGGGTGGAAGCCTCCTCAACAATTCATGCTGAAGGAAATGGACCATAATCTGCCACGCTGGTCCAGTGCGGGTTGGCAGATCGACCGTATTCAGCAGGCAGGGGCTTGAACCCCGGTCTACTCAAAGAGCGTGTGCTACTGCACTCCCGCTCCTGCCCACTCGGCTACGGAGGCCTATATTCAAGGCTTTATACACCTCTATCAGATCACCTCGCTGGTGCCTAGTCTCCAGACACTGTAATTTGCAAAACTTAAGCCTTTCTTCGTAAGAGCACCCCTTTGTTCCATTCACTAATCTTGTTGCCCTTCTCTGTACTCGTTCCAGCAGCTCTACATCCTTCTTGAAATGAGGCCTCCAGACCTGTATACAGTACTCTAGGTGTGGCCTGACCATCGCCTTATACAATGGAATAATCACCTCCTTATCCCTGCTGGAAAAATTCCTGTATATCATTGACAATACTCCATGAGCTACTCTTGCAGCCCGTCTGCACTGCTCAGGGAACTTCATATCTGCCTGCACAACCACCCCCAAGTCCCTTTCATTCTCTACCACTGTCAGTGTTGTACCATAGAGTTGATACGTTGCTCTGGGGTTGCTGTTTCCCATGTGTAGTACTTTACATTTGTCAATGTTAAACTTCATTTGCCACCTCTCAGCCCATCTGCTCAACCTTTCCAGATCCTGTTGCAGAAGCATAGTGTCAGTAGTGTCCTTGACAACCCTGCCAACCTTTGTATCGTCTGCAAACTTGGACATTAATCCCGATATACCATCATCAATATCATTTATAAATACAGAAAACAATAATGGACCCAACACTGAGCCCTGAGGGACTCCACTAATAACATCAGTCCACGATGAGCAGTGTCCATTGATTACCACTCTCTGTCTTCTCCCCCTCAACCACCCCTTTATCCATAGCAGCAATTTGCCTCCAATGTCACACTGCTCCAATTTGTGTAGCAGTCTTCCATGTGCAACAGTATCAAAAGCCTTTCTAAGATCCAAGTATATAATATCAAAGTTATTCCCTGCATCCAGTTCTTTTGTGACTGCATCATAGTATCCAATCAAGTTGGTCAGGCAAGACTTCCCCTTAACAAAACCATGCTGTGTCTGAGCTATAACTGAAGTCTTGTCTAAATGATCCTGCAGTGCGTCTTTAACCAGTGCCTCCATTAATTTTCCTGGAACAGAAGTCAAGCTCACAGGTCTATAATTACTTGTGTCAGCCTTTGATCCTCCTTTGTGAATTGGGGTCACATTTGCACATTTCCAGTCTATGGGTACCTCCCCTGAGTCCAAGGAAGCTCTCATAATTATGGCTAAGGGTTTGCTTACTTCCTTTGCTGCCTCCTTTAATATAACTGGATAGATCCCATCCACCCCGGGTGCCTTTCTTGTGTTTATCTTCAACAGTTTCTCCTCCACTTTACTCCCAGTTATTTCAAGATTCTGTAACTTACTGCTAGAGTTGAATACACCTCTGGCATTCCCCTCGCTGAATAACTCCTCATGTGTGAATGTCGATGCAAAATATTCATTTAGTTTGTTAGCCACCTGAGCAGGATCATCAACACTTGACCCATCAATATCAAGTGGACCAATCTGATTCATCCCTTTCCTTCTAGAGTTTACATAAGTAAAGACACAACATCAAATGGAAGTTTATTCCAACAATCAATTAATTGCTGGTTAAGAGGAAATTTTTGTACATCTCTCCTGCAACTACGGAGGGTTGATTCGGCCTTTTGATAACGATTTTGACATTAATCCTGCTTGTGATGTATGGCAGGAATGTAAATTTTTTTCACACAGGCGCAGTCCCAAACCTTATGAACAGGTGCATCAGTTGTAGAAGTTGTTTTAATGTTGATATGCCTCAGAAATTGGACCCATGGTTGGAAGGTTATATAACCACGCTTTCCAAAGAAGGGTACAGTTATGTGAAAATTATTGATAGGTGCAAGTCGAAAAATTTTAGTGTATCGAAGTTTGGTATCCATAAGGTTTTGAATGGCAAAGGAAAATTCCGCGAAGCTGCTGCAAGTGGGCAGCAAACACCGAAGAAACTGCAGCCTGCTCCAAGTCGAACAAGGGAGGTAGTACGAAAAGTGCAGTCGCTTGTTGTTGGTGAAAATCCAAAAACCCAAAGAGCTATAGCGTCACATGTGGGAACCTCCCAGTCAACCGTTTGTTGCATAATCAACGAAAATTTGCAATTGGAGAAGAAGCACAAGGCCCGTGTACAAGGCACTCTTAGGTGGTAAAACCACCTAAGAGCAAGGCACATTGCAGAGCGGTGGGTCAAAAACTGTAAGAAATATATGTGGCATCTGAAAGGTGGAAATTCGTAGCAACATTGGATGAAGCGTGGATATACCTCTCCGATTGCAACAAAATTCGGGAAATTTATTACCATCCACAGGGTGACAAGGCCTTTCCAACATGGCCATGTCAGTGCAAGGAAAATTTTGGCCAAGGTTTTATGGTTGTAGCCTTCCGATTTAGAATTTTCCATTGTTAACAGCATCAATTGGTGCCACTGAAAATAATCTAAAAACTGTTTAAAGACCATTGCAATTATCTTTACAAAATCAAAATCTCTTCCCTTTACACTCAACAGTAATTATATTGTTAAAAAAATCTAACACCTTAAATAAATGCACTGATTACTGCCACCTAATGGTTCCTTTACCTGAAGATTCTTAACATGAAAAGTCACTGCTGCTAATCAGATAAAGTTTAGTGCTTTCTGTTGTTGCCCTGCTAACATACTGCTATAGAAAAGAGTTATCCAATAAATTCAGAAATGTTCTGATATCAAGTGAGTGACTAGCCCATAAGTTCCAGTCAGTGTCTGGATAGTTAAATCATCCATTATAAAACATTCTGATTTACTGACCCACTCTATATTGTTTTACATCACTATAGTAATTTGTCCAACAACATACTCCTGTTCTCATTTTTATTTTTCCATTACTTGCATCACACTAAACTGACTCAACATTACAACAGCAGCTCATGTCCACTGGCTACACTGCCTTAACAGAGGAGGACTGGCCATAAGAATTACCGGGGAAACCCTGAAGGCCGGTTGAGGCCAGTGTGGTTTTTAATATTACACTCTGACCTCCGATACATTCTGTTTGTTGACTAATATATGAAAACTAAATGCACAAAAATCATAATAAGAAAAATATGGATCTTTCTTATCCACAGTAATATATGAGTCAAATCGTTTGGAAATGTTTTTTTTTTTTTTTTTTTTTTGTTTGCATGTATAGTAGTTGCATCAATACTATTAGAGATTGTTTGATAAAAGCAGCACCATCAAGTTGCCATTGCAGCTACTGTACATATTCATACAAGGTAGCGTGACTGTGGCTGCTGTGTTGTGGTATGACAAGCACGACTTCCCAGTACATTATGTGGGAGAGGCAGTTGTATACACCACTGAATTGTGGAATG
Source organism: Mastigoproctus giganteus (assembly GCF_048544385.1). Taxonomy (NCBI): domain Eukaryota; kingdom Metazoa; phylum Arthropoda; class Arachnida; order Uropygi; family Thelyphonidae; genus Mastigoproctus; species Mastigoproctus giganteus. Next base: position 57,218,064 of record NC_143586.1, read on the forward strand.
TTAGCATTAGCAAAGGCACATGATGCAAGAAAGCAAGCTTATATAGCATCAGCCAAAAAAAAAAAAAAACCCCTTATTTCACCCATCCACTCGCTCCAAATGTTTATTAAGTTCTGCCTTGAATCTATTTAAGCTATCACTTATACGACAGATGGAAGTTTGTTCCACCAGTCAACCACCCGCTGGCTAAAGGCAAACTTCCGCACATCTATCCTACAACCGTCTTTTCCTCAATTTGAATTTATGCCCTCTCAGGCGATTATTCTGAGCAAGAGGAAGAATCCCATCTGCATTGAGCATGCTCAAACCATTCAAGGCTTTATACAACTCAGTCAGATCACCTCGCAGGTGCCTAGTCTCCAGACACTGTAATTTGCAAAACTTAAGCCTTTCTTCGTAAGAGAAACCCTTTGTTCCATTCACTAATTTTGTTGCCCTTCTCTGTACTTGTTCCAACAGCTCTACATCCTTCTTAAAATGAGACCTCCAGACCTGTATACAGTACTCAAGGTGTGGCCTGACCATTGCCTTATACAAGGGCATAATCACCTCCTTATCCCTCCTAGAAAAATTCCTGTATATCATTGACAAGACACCATGAGCTATTCTTGCAGACTGTCACAATTACCCCCAGGTCCTTTTCATTCTCTACCACTGCCAGTGTGGTACCACAAAGTTGATATGTTACTCTGTGATTACTGTTTCCCATATGCAGTACTTTACATTTGTCAATGTTAAACTTCATTTGCCGCCTCTCAGCCCATCTGCTCAACTTTTCTAGATCCTGTTGCAGGTGTCCTTAACAACCCTGCCAACCTTCGTATCATCTGCAAACTTGGACATTAAGCCTGATATATCATCATCAGTATCATTTATAAATACAGAAAACAACAATGGACCCAACACTGAACCCTGAGGGACTCCACTAATAACATTAATCCACGAAGAGCAGTGTCCATTGATTACCACTCTCTGTTTTCTCCCACTCAACCATCCCTTTATCCATAGCAGCAATTTTCCTCCAATGCCACACTGCTCCAATTTGTGCAGCAATCTTCCATGTGCAACAGTATCAAAGACTTTTCTAAGATCGAAATATATGATATCAAAGTTATTCTTTACATCCAGTTCCTTTGTGACTACATCATAGTATCCAATCAAATTAGTCAGACATGACTTCCCCTTAACAAACCCATGTTGTGTCCAAGCTATAACTGAAGTCTTGTCTAGATGATCCTGCAATGCTTCTTTAACCAGTGCCTCCATTCATTTTCCTGGAACAGAAGTTAAACTAACAGGTCTGTAATTCCTGTGTCTCCCTTTGATCCTCCTTTGTGGATTGTGGTCACATTTGCACATCTCTAGTCCATGGGTACCTCCCTTGAGTCCAGGGAAGCTCTCATAATTATGGCTAAGGGTTTGCTTACTTCTTTTGCTGCATTTGAGTATATGATGAGAGCCCTGTCAATCAATTCGGCCCTGGAAAGATTGTGCAGGGCTCAAGGGGTAGAATTTTTTTCAGCCTGGTCTGTACTTGTTAACAGGAGAGACTGCTTCTACAGGGATGGGATACACTTAAATAGAAAGGGTGCAAGAATGTTTGCTGATGCTATCGAGGCAATGTTAGGTGGGTCGGAAAACTGCTAGATTGGGGGGATACAAGGACTAATAGATTAACAGTAGCCACTGGCAGAGGTGAAAGTGATTCTTGCACTGCTTCTATTGGAATGAGCCGCAGCCTGGAAAATAAGATGCAGGATATTTCAGAGACTGCTGGGAATCATTGGGGTACAAGTAAACACATGGGTTGTGTTAGGGTAGCTAAGAAAAAGAACAGGTGCATGTATACTTGTGTGTACACCAATGCTAGGAGTTTAGTAAATAAATTTGATGAATTTGAGGTATTGCTCAAAACATCAAAGGCAGATATTGTGGGGATTTCAGAGACGTGGTGTCACACAGATATAAGAAATGCAGAACTGGAATTTGGGGAGTACAATGTCTACAGAAAGGATAGACAGGATAGGAAGGGAGGAGGGGTTATGCTATTAGTTAAAAAACACATAAAATCCAAGGAAGTGAAGCCAGTCGACATCGCTGGACAGTGCAGTGTCGAGTCAGTTTGGTGTGACATAAGCATTGGGAGATCAACATTGAGAGTAGGAGTGTGCTATAGGCCTAATGACTCTGATGAGTATAATAAGAAACTGTTCGGAGAAATAGAGTGGGCCAGTAAATCAGAGAGTCTTATAATGGGGGATTTTAATTTCCCAGATATTGACTGGAATTTGGGGGCTGGTCACTCACACAGTAGCAAGGCTTTTGTGGATTTATTGGATGATTGTTTTCTACATCAGCATGTTCGGGAGGCAACTAGAGGGAGTAATACTCTTGATTTGATTATCAGTAGTGATTCTTCATGCATTAAGAATCTGCAGATAAATGAACCACTTGGTGGCAGTGATCACAGTGTGCTGAAGTGGGAGTTACTCAAAGAGGTAACTACCATTAGGGGTAAAGGGAAGGGGTATTGCTTTCGTAAAGGCGACTACAATGGACTGAGACAGTATTTAAATTCTATACAGTGGGATCAACTGATGATATTGCCAACAGCAAATTCAAAATGGGAAGCATTCAAAGAACTTATCGTGGAAGCTACTAGGCTTTACATACCAACTAAGAAATATTGTTCAAGGTTTAGGCCTAAATGGTTGTCAGATGAACTAATGAGGCATATGGCAGAGAAGAAAAATGCATGGGATACATACAAATTAACACGTGACACGGACGCCCATGATAGATACAAGTTGATCTGTAACCAAGTTACAAAGGAGGTTAGGCAGGCGAAGGCAGATTACGAGAGATCCTTGGCAAGGGATGCGAAGAAAAACAGCAAAGAGTTCTTTACTTATGTAAACTCTAGAAGGAAGGGGATGAATCAGATTGGTCCACTTGAGATCGATGGGTCAACTGTTGATGACCCTGCTCGGGTAGCTAACAAACTAAATGAATATTTTGCATCGACATTCACACATGAGGAGTTATTCAGCGAGGGGAATGCCAGAGGTGTATTCAACTCTAGCAGTAAGCTAGAGAATCTTGTAATAACTGAGAGCAAAGTGGAGGAGAAATTGTTGAAGATAAACACAAGAAAGGCACCTGGGGTGGATGGGATCTATCCAGTTATATTAAAGGAGGCAGCAAAGGAGGTAAGCAAACCCTTAGCCATAATTATGAGAGCTTCCTTGGACTCAGGGGAGGTACCCATTGACTGGAGATGTGCAAATGTGACCCCAATTCACAAAGGGGGATCAAAGGCTGACACAAGTAATTATAGACCTGTGAGTTTAACTTCTGTTCCCGGAAAATTAATGGAGGCACTGGTGAAAGAAGCACTGCAGGATCATCTAGACAAGACTTCAGTTATAGCTAGGACACAGCATGGTTTTGTTAAGGGGAAGTCTTGCCTGACCAATTTGATTGGATACTATGATGCAGTCACAAAAGAACTGGATGCAGGGAATAACTTTGATATTATATACTTGGATCTTAGAAAGGCTTTTGATACTGTTGCACATGGAAGACTGCTGCACAAATTGGAGCAGTGTGGCATTGGAGGCAAGTTGCTGCTATGGATAAAGGGGTGGTTGAGGGGGAGAAGACAGAGAGTGGTAATCAATGGACACTGCTCATCGTGGACTAATGTTATTAGTGGAGTCCCTCAGGGTTCAGTATTGGGGCCTTTATTGTTTTCTGTATTTATAAATGATATTGATGATGGTATATCAGGCTTAATGTCCAAGTTTGCAGACGATACGAAGGTTGGCAGGGTTGTCAAGGACACTACTGACACTATGCTGCTGCAACAGGATTTGGAAAGGTTGAGCAGATGGGCTTCGAGGTGGCAAATGAAGTTTAACATTGACAAATGTAAAGTACTACATATGGGAAACAGCAACCCCAGAGCAACCTATCAACTCTGTGGTACTACACTGACAGTGGTAGAGAATGAAAGGGACCTGGGGGTGGTGGTGCAGGCAGATATGAAGTTCTCTGAGCAGTGCAGACGAGCTGCAAGAGTAGCTCATGGTGTATTGTCAATGATATATAGGAATTTTTCTAGCAGGGATAAGGAGGTGATTATTCCCTTGTATAAGGCAATGGTCAGGCCACACCTAGAGTACTGTATACAGGCCTGGAGGCCTCATTTCAGGAAGGATGTAGAGCTGCTGGAACGAGTACAGAGAAGGGCAACTAGATTGGTGAATGGGACAAAGGGGTTCTCTTACGAAGAAAGGCTTAAGTTTTGCAAATTACAGTGTCTGGAAACTAGGCACCAGCGGGGTGATCTGATAGAGGTGTACAAAGCCTTGAATGGTTTGAGCATGCTCAATGCTGATGGGATTCTTCCTCTAGCTCAGAAAAATCACCTGAGAGGGCATAAATTCAAATTGAGGAAAGACAGATGTAGAATAGATGTGCGGAAATTTGCCTTTAGCCAGCGGGTGGTTGGTGGGTGGAACAGACTTCCATCCCTTGTCGTGGAAGTTGATAGCCTAAATAAGTTTAAGGCTCAGCTGGACAGGTATTTCGAACGAACAGAGGGGTGAAGTGGAAGTGGTTATTTTTATTTATTTATGTTACTTTTTTTTTTTTTTTTTTTTTTTGGCTGATGCTGCATAAGCTTGCTTTCTTGCATCAAATGCCTCTACTAATGCTAATGCTAATGCTAATGCTAATCCTTTAATATAACTGGATAGATTCCATCCACCCTAGGTGCCTTTCTTGTGTTTATCTTCAACAATTTCTCCTCCACTTTACTCTCAGTTATTACAAGATTATCTAGCTTACTGGCAGAGTTGAATACACCTGTGGCATTCCCCTCCCTGAATAACTCCTCATGTGTGAATGTCGATGCAAAATATTCATTTAGTTTGTTAGCTACCTGAGCAGGATCATCAACAGTTGAACCATCGATATCAAGTTGACCAATCTGATTCATCCCCTTCCTTCCAGAGTTTACATAAGTAAAGAACTCTTTGCTGTTTTTCTTTGCATCCTTTGCCAAAGATTTCTCGTAATCTGCCTTCACCTGCCTAATCTCCTTTGTAACTTGGTTACAGACCAGCTTATATCTATCATAGGCTTCTGTGTCACATGTTAATTTATATGTATCCCATGCATTTTTCTTCTCTGTCACAAGGCTAATTAGTTCATCTGACATCCATTTAGGCCTAAATCTTGAACAATATTTCTTTGTTGGTATGAAAAGCCTAGTAGCTTCCAAGATTCTTTAATGCTTTCCATTTTGAATTTGCGGTTGGTAACATCATCAGTTGGTTCCACCGTATAGAAGGCATCTCCGTAACGAGGTGGGAAGGAGCAGCATTTCTTAGCACATGCTTCTTGATTATACCAGGGTTCAAGCCCGTGACCACCAAATGGGGAAAGGTCAGGGAATGACCACCGCATATCCCCAGAGCAATATGGCCTTAGTTGCTAATGCTCCTAAAAACCAAACAACAACAACAACCACCACCGTATAGAATTTAAATACTGTCTCAGACCACCGTAGTCACCTTTACGAAAGCAAAAACCCTTCCCTTTACCCTTGATGGTAGTTACCTCTTGGAGTAAATCCCATTTCAGCACACTGTGATCACTGCCACCTAGTGGTTCCTTTATCTGCAGATTCTTGATGCATGAAGAATCACTACTAATAATCAGATCAAGAGTATTACTCCCTCTAGTTTGCTCCTGAACATGCTGCTGTAGAAAACAATCATCCAATAAATCCACAAAAGCCTTGCTAGTGTGTGAGTGACCAACCCACAAATTCCAGTCAATATCTGGAAAATTAAAATCTCCCCTTATAAGACACTCAAATTTACTGGCCCACTCTATTTCTCTGCACAATTGCTCATTATACTCATCAGATTCATTAGGCCTATAACATACACCTACTCTCATTTTTCCTTTCCCAGTGCTTATGTCACACCAAACTGACTCAACATTGCATTGTCCACTCACATCAATTGGATGCACTTCCTTAGATTTTGTGTTTTTCTTAACTAACAGCATAACCCCTCCTCCCTTCCTGTCCTGTCTATCCTTTCTGTAAACATTGTACTCCCCAAATTCCAGTTCTGCACTGCTTATGTCTGTGTGACACCATGTCTCTGATATCCCAACATCTGCCTTTGATGTCTTGACTAGCACTTCAAGCTCATCTCCCCTCGACTTGGGCACCTGTACGTGGTGAGGGGGCCTCCCAGTGATGCTGCTGGTTTTCCAGATTAGCATCACTGGGATCTAATGCCCATACCTTGGTTCCAGGGTTACATCATTGGAATCCGGGATGTGCAGCCGTGTGCCGCGACCCATGGATTTCGGAAAGGGGGATCCTGGTGGTTGAGGGGCCCAGCCTTAATACACCACTTTGGCCCCTGCTTCGACAAGACGGGAGGTCCCGGACCGGCCCGACTGGGATCAATCGGCGGGTGGTTTTTACTGCTAAGGTCAACTGCATTCCAATAAGTCTCCCTCCCTTTGGTCCTGGGACGGGATAAAGACTTATTGGTAAATTGGGTATGGTGCTCCTAAACAAACTCGGCGTCCCATTCGTGTGCGCAGTACCTGCTAGTTCACGAGTGGGCGTCCCCTCGTAGGGCTCCATGGTGGGTGAGGTACTTAGGCATCAGACACTTTCTCTTTACTCTTATCAGTAATTTAAATCCCTCTTTTTTCTGGGGCCCCAACAAGGCCCCTACCTAATCGATCGTCGGATGAAAGTGAGAGCAATTCTTCTAAAAGAGCCAGAACTGAGGAGAAAACACCATCTGTGACACCTCTTTTCCTCATTCTCCATTCCACCGGAGAGCAGTCAATAGGGAAAATGTCACCTTTCTTTATCCAGAAAGGATTAGAAGGGATGGCAGGTTCACCCAAATCCGTAAAACGGCTGCGTTCTGGAGATATTCTAATTGAAGCATCAAAGACAAATCAAGCAGAAAAAATTTTGAAAGCCACATCTATAGGGGGAATACCCATCATTGTAACCCCTCACAAAACTTTGAACTCTTCACGAGGTGTCATATCAGAGTGGGATCTTCTTCACGTTTCTGAAGAAGAGATCTGCTCTGAATTAAAAGAACAAGGAGTAACAGCTGTCAAGCGAATATCCATGCGTAAGGATGGGAATCTCATCCCTACCCGAGTTCTCATCCTAGCATTCAACACCCCACGGCCTCCAAGTTCCATCAAGGCAGGGTACTTGATGGAACTTGGAGGCCCAGTGAGGATTTACATTCCAAACCCACTGAGGTGTTTTAAATGTCAAAAGTACGGCCACTCACAAACAGCTTGTCGTGGTAACCCTGCCTGTGCTTGATGTGGTGCTAAAGATCACGAGAGCAAGGAATGTATAGCTCCTAAGCCAAATTGTATTAACTGCCAAGGAGAGCACCCTGCATACTCTCGAGCATGCCAGCGGTGGAAGGACGAAAAGGAGATACAAAAATTAAAAACGGAGCTAAACATCTCCTACCCAGAGGCTAGAAAACGCATACAACCAATAAATAGCGGGAAGCCTTCATATGCTCAGAAGGTTTCTGCGAAGTGCACTACCGGTACACAAACAGAGATGACTATACCACCAAGAGAGTCATTCATACCGATTGCACGCTATTTATTAAGCTCACAAAAGCCCACCAAAAAAACGCAGTCAGCTGCTACTCCTATATCCGTACCTCCTAGTGCTCCACCACTACCAAAACAAAGTGGTAAAGAAAAGCTAAAAAGTTCGGAAGAGCCACCCGTAACACCAGAAACAATGGATGTAGTGACTAAGGAGGTACCAGATGAATCAGTCTTGGAACTCTTTGCGGAGAAAGAAATGGACACAGGACAGCGTCCATTCTTCCCCAAAAAAGATAAATCCAAGACTGACAAAAGTAAGCCCTCAGCACCTCGGAAGCCGCCTGACGGACCCATAAGCCAAAATAATGGCTAAATTCCTACAATGGAATTGTCATGGATTCCGGCGAAATACTGATGACATCAAGGCCCTCCTGCAAAAGCATGAGCCAGTTTGCTTTTGCTTGCAGGAGACTTATCTAAAGGCAAATGATAACCCCACCATGCATAATATAACACTTTTTCATAAGGACAGAATTATGGATGGTCCTGCTCATGGAGGAGTGGCTATCCTTGTGGGGAACCAGACTCCAGTTCAGCCCTTGCTAATTACAACTAGCATAGAGGCTGTTGCAATTCGCCTTACAGTGGGATTTCTGCTAACTGTCTGTTCAATTTATTTGCCACCTGGGACTGACATCTCCCAGGAAGACCTTGATGATCTTATAACGCAGTTGCCTCCCCCTTTCTTACTTCTCGGGGATTTTAATGGACATAACACCCTGTGGGGTAGTGCTAACATCAATAGAAGGGGACGAGTCATAGAGCGTATGCTAAATGACAATGACATTTCCCTTCTAAATATTGGAACAAACACTTTCTTCCACATGCCTACCCGTACGTTTTCTGCCATTGATCTCTCTATCTGCTCCCCTTCTCTACTCCCTTCACTCACTTGGGAAGTGGAGGAGAACCCATACGGAAGTGATCACTTCCCTGTGATAACCTCATTACACAGTGGGAGACCATGTCTTCCTTTCAGGTTACCACGGTGGAAGACTGATCAGGCTGACTGGACTGCCTTCCAACATCAGGTAAGTTTTGACTTCAGTACCGTCAGTCAGGAGCCTATCGGTGATGCAGTAACGTACATTACAGAAAATATCGTCCAAGCAGCTGCCAATACCATACCGAAAACATCTTCCCGGTTTCCACCTTTTCCCAAGCCATGGTGGAATCCACAATGCACAGCAGCAAAAAAGGCTCAAAACAAAGCGTGGGGGATATTCCGCCGATATCCTACCACTGTTAATCTAATAGCCTTCAAGCGTGCACGAGCCAAAGCACGCTACATTTGCCGTCAGAGTCAAAGGGAATCATGGATCCGTTTTACATCATCTATTAACCAGTCTACCAACTCTAAGGTAGTCTGGGATAAAATCCAAAAAATGAAGGGAAAATATACATCCCACCCTTCATCGATCCTAGACTATAATGGATGCACTATTGTAGAGCCCACTGCAATAGCCAATGCCCTTGGGGAAACATTTTCAAACATCTCTGGGATATCCTATTCCTCAGAGTTTCTGGTCCTGAAACATAAAAGAGAAAAAGAGGCACTAAATTTCACACAGAAAGGCTTTTTTCCCTACAACCTGCCTTTCACTCTGCAGGAACTAAAAAGAGCTCTCTATCATTCCAAGGCAAGTGCTGTTGGACCAGATGGCATCCATTATGAAATGCTTAAACATCTGTCACCTGCATCTATGGATCACCTGCTTGTTCTGTATAACAGAATCTATATAAAACAGCAATTTCCGGATTCCTGGCGCATGGCATTTGTGCTTGCATTTGCAAAGCCAGCAAAGGATCCTAAACTCCCTACTAATTACCGTCCTATAGCTCTGACTAGCTGTCTGGGCAAAATCCTGGAGAGAATGGTTAATTTTCGATTAATGTATTTAGAATCGAATGATCTCTCCAGCATCCATTGCGGCTTCCGAAAAAAGAGATCAACTCTTGATCATTTAATTAGACTGGAAACATCCATCCGGGATGCTTTCCTAAAATGCGAACACTTGGTGTCAGTGTTCTTTGACATGGAGAAGGCGTATGACACAACTTGGAGATTTGGCATTTTAAAAGATTTGCATAGCCTTGGTCTTAGAGGGCAACCCCCCATTTTTATAAAAAACTTTTTAGCCAATCGATTTTTCCAAGTTCGTCCTCACTCTCTCGTCCCTTCTGCCAAGAGGAGGGAGTACCACAAGGATCAGTTTTAAGTGTCACGCTTTTTGCCATCAAAATAAATTCCATCACTAAACAACTTCCTCCAACTGTAAACAGTGCCCTCTATGTTGATGATTTTAGCATATTTTGTCAGTCATGCAACATGAGGGTTATTGAAAGACAACTGCAACAAGCCATCAATCGCCTTAATTTCTAGGCACTTGCAAATGGCTTCAGGTTCTCGCCAGAGAAGACCGTTTGCGTACACTTTTGTCGTAAGCGTAATCTTCATCCTGAACCTGAATTAAGGTTCGGACAAAATGCTATTCCAGTAGTGTCAGACACAAAATTCTTGGGACTTGTGTTTGATAAAAAGTTGACCTTTCTCGAACATATTCGTCAACTTCGTACAAAATGCACGAGGGGACTAAATATTCTTCGCTCTCTCTCCTCCACGTGTTGGGGAGCAGACAGGTGCACCCTACTACGTATTTACCATGCACTTGTGCGATCCAAATTAGACTACGGGGCCCAGGTATACTCCTCAGCTAGAGATAGTGTCCTTCGATGGCTGGACCCTGTCCACCATCAGGCTATCCGTATCGCTACTGTAGCTTTTCGAACATCTCCTGTCCAGAGCTTATACGTCGAAGCAAACGAACCATCGTTATCCCTTCGACGTAAGCAGTTGTCTTTAAACTATGCTTTAAAGTTGAAATCCCTGCCAGGCCATCCTATCTGGACATCCGTATTTGAGCCACTTTGGGAAAACTTGTACAATACCCGTCAGACTGCCAACCGACCTTTTGGTATTCGTGTCCAAGAGCTAATCAGAGAGTTTAACATCATGGTAGACAAGGTTGCACAAACACCAAAAGAAACTCTTTCACACTGGCATGCTCATACCCCATCGTGCGACTTTTCCCTTAAGAAAAGGGGAAAGTCTGAGACCTCATCATCTGTCTACCAGCAGCTCTATTCTGCACACCGAGCTGAGTACTCAGACTTCCTGCCCGTTTACACAGACGGCTCGAAGTCTGAATCGTGCATAGGATCTGCTGTTGTGTTTCCGGACACTATAATATCTCAGCAGATTCTTCCTGAATCCAGCATATACACTGCAGAGCTGTATGCTATAGAGCTAGACTTGGATCATATTCGAACTTGTCAGTGCCAAAGTTCAATAATATATTCTGACTCTTTGAGTGTATTACAGGCTTTATTATCTCTGAGACACAACTCTCATCCAGTTCTCTGTCGGGTTCAACAGAAGATACGTTCTCTTCATGAATACAAGTTTGATATCCGCTTCTGCTGGATTCCTAGCCAGATTGGGATAAAGGGAAATGATTTGGCTGACACGGCAGCCAAATCAGCAACACCCACTAATAATCGTTGCCTGTCAGTCCCCTATACAGACTACAGGCAAATAATACGCAACAAGATGTATTCCCAATGGCAAGAACTATGGCAGAGAGAGAGAACAAATAAATTATACCAAATAAAGCCTGTAATAGAAACATGGCAGTCTAGTCTGCACAGGAATCGGAGCGAGGAAGTAGCTCTTGCTCGACTCCACATAGGACACAGTCATCTGACACATTCTTTTCTGCTGAGGGCGGATGACCCTCCAATGTGTGAGTCTTGCGACACCGTTTTAACTTTAAAGCATATTTTAATAGATTGCGTTCATTTTACCCATGTTCGCAATATACATTTTACCGCTTTTACTCATCTGACTGAGCCTTATACACTCAGTCAGATTTTATCAGACAATGACCACGTGTCGGCAGTTTTTAAGTTTTTACAAGCTATTAATATATATATACGCATATATAAATAACAATTTGACGAGGTAACCTTTTTAAAGGTTACCAGAATTTATCTTTGATGATATTTTAATCCTTTCCTGGTGCAGTATAACCTTAGTTGTTTTTGCGCCAATAAAACCAAAATCAAATCAAATCAAGCTCATCGAATTTATTAACTATACTCCTAGCATTGGTGTACATGCAAGTATACATGCACCTGTTTCTACTCTTAGTTACCCTAACACAGCCCATGTATTTACTTGTTCCACTATGACTCCCAGCAGTCCTGGAAATCGCCATTGCCTTGCTTTCCAGGCTGCTGCTCAATTGCATTTCAATAGAAGTAGTGCAAGAATCACTTTTACCTCTGCCAGCAAATACTGTTAATCTATTAGTCCGTGTATCCCCCCAAGCTAGCAGTTTTCCGACCCATCTAACTCTGCCTCAATAGCATCAGCAAATATTCTTGCCCCCTTTTTATTTAAGTGTATCCCATCCCTGTAGAAGCAGTCTCTCCTGTTAACCAGCATGTTAATCCCTTTAGCTCTTAATTTGTGTTAGTTGGACCACCCATGGATTCGAGAATCTATATAAGCTTATACCGGAAAACTAAAATTTAGTTTAATTTAACAGTTGATGTGTAAAGTTAGCATGATATGTAAGAGTACGTATCTTTATATAAATATATATTTAAATAAATTTAAATGTATAAAGATATTTAAATTTATATTTAAAATTCATTAAAAAATTAATGATCGATAATTACTCTAGTTATTTGTAACCCCCCCCCCCCTAAATGGGCACACTTTCTCACAATATTGCCATAAACACTAGTGTGAGGCCACCACAAGTTTTCCCTGGTAAGAATTTTGAACCCAGTCTGCCTCTGTTCCTTAGATATTATGTGCTTATTAATCAAGGGCATGACCCCCCCCCCATCCTGTCTGCCCTTTAAGTACACACTGAACTCATCATATTCAAATTCTGCATCCTTTGTATCTGAGTAATGCCATGTTACCATGTTTCTGATATCTGTGCAATGTTTGCATTTGATGACTAACAAATACAGCAGACTCTCGATTTACTGGAATCAGATTAACCAGGATACTTCAAGACTCCAAATTAAAAAAAAAAAAAAAAAAATCAACCAAAAATCATAAAATTCAAATAACTAGAATAGAATATAAACAGATGTTTTGCAAGTTGTAAATAAGTGACAAGAAGCAGCATTATAAGTCGTCATTGGGAGATTAATGTATCAGTTATCTTGCAACCCCCACTGTCTTCACACCATTGCTCAAAAAAATAAAAATAATAAAATATAAATAAAAAAAGAACAAATGTTTAGCTTGTTTTAGTGCATGTCGATTGTTGTGTTCTGTTGCACCGCAAAAAGACAAATTTTGTGTTGTTATTTATGTCAGAGATGTCAAATTTTTTTATAGTAAATATTTTTTTTGTTTAGAATTTATGAAAATGATGGGTAAATGCAAAAGAGTTGCACTTTCATTTTAACAAAAACTTGAAATTATTCAAAAGTTTGAAAAGGATGCATCCGTTAAATCTTTAAAGAACCATTATAATGTTGGTGACCAAACCATACGCAACAGCATAAAAAAATAAAGGGAAGCTATTAGATTTAAAATTGACATCGCAAAAAATAAAGGGAAGCATCGTATTGGACAAGCACGAGTAGTACATGGTAAGTTTTTTCGTTTTTTATCTATCACCATATTTTTTACGTAGGTTGCTGAACATTTTTCAATACAGTAAGTCCCTGACTTATGCAACTACGGATTTACGTCAATTTTTTTCACCTTTTTTTTTTTTTTTTATTTAAAACAACAAAAAATAATAATAATAAGCAATCAATAATGATGATCACAACACACACATGGCAATTTTCATCTAATGTGATTGATTATGTGATATGACAGTTAATCATTTTTGGTTTTTATTAATCATGATCAATAACTGGGCATTTCTCATTTTTAGTTGACATGAAGTTATTACAGAGAATTATTAACCAAAAAAAAAAAAAAAAATTGTGGCATTTATAAATCAAAAAGTACATGACAAACTTTGCTGAGGATCAAACTCTTGCTATGAATTGTGGGGAAGTGAATGATGCACTTTAATCAAAAAAATAAAAATAAATAAATAAAAGTTCAGGATGCAAGTTTAATGTTCATAATGCTTCATGAAATATCACGTGCAGTCGATCAGAATTTGCTATGCCTGCTTGACGCTATCATTTGCACTGATAGTGTCAAGCAATGCACCATGCAGCTTTATATTTGAGTACATCTTTAGAAAATGTCCCTAGTTCAATAACATAATAATTGTTCTGTAAATCTTATGCAGAGTAAACCACTTAACTAATTAATGTAGTAACGTTTTCAATTAATTTGTATCTCTTAATAAGCATATTATACATTTTTAATTCCAAAAATAAAAATATTGCTGAGCATATTAAAAGTCTATTTTAAATTGTGCAGAAATGGAAAGTGCTCTACTTTGCTAAAATTGTATACATTTCTTTTTCATAGGAGACGATCTATGATTGGCAATTCTTGACCACTGTTGCAAGTTGGTAGTATTGAAGAGTTATGGAAAGAAAATGTACCATTTTGATAAGTTTTGTTATTTTTGACGCACAAACCCGTATTCTTACTTAGGTAAGTTTCCAAGCATGAAGCTTCCATGTGAAAACTGTTGTAATAATTCATGTTGTTAAAAGATGTTGGAATTACTGTACAGTGCACTTTTAAAGGCAGTGGATGTGTTTTGAAGTATGGTCATTATTAGTGATGTTTATAAGCAGATGTCAGTTCCACATGTTTTAATAGTGGATATTTTAAATCTTGAACTGTATCCACCAGATAAGTATATGAAAATTGGTTATGTATATATTTATATATATATGTTTTGATGTACGTCATTGAAATTATGTAATTTTATAACATCCTAATTATTGTGCACTAGTTAAAGTTACAATTGTATTTAGCTTGTGCCAATGAGTTATTTCATATGTTTCTAAAAAATTAAAATTCATTAGAAGGTATGCTTTAAAAGCAATATGAATGTTATTTGATAGAGAAATAATTGCTTGTATTAGATTGTCTTCGGTTACTACCATTCCATTTGAGATTTTTTTTGCTATGTAGCATTGAAAATGCCAGCAGTTTGTGCCTCACTTTTCTTCATAAAACCATATTTAAGAAGTAGTCATATGGTTCTAGCCACCATTAAGTGTTCCAAGAAATATATACTAGATGTACTGAAATGTCTGTTTCAATAGGTATATATGTATGTGATTTTTTTTTTTTTTTTTTTAATATTCTGTAGGATTAAAAAGAAAAGAAAAAAAACTGTAATGCATGCTGTGATATGCACCGTGTATTTTAACTATAAAGATGTATATGTGTATCATTGATCTTTAAGGATAATGAGAAAGACTGCTCAAGTTTTCTTATGATTTTAATCATATAATTTATAAAGCAACTTTAAGTGTTTGAACAGATCTCAGTAATTTTAATCAGTTCCAAAAATTAGCTAAGCTAATTATTTGCATAATACTTTTATGGGCATATTTTATATGCAGAGAACATATTGGATACACACAGTGCCAAAATTGTGAAGGCTTAATATTATCAGAAAATTGGAGATATATATAGATCCAGTTTTTATTATCTTGTATTTAGACATTGATCATTTTATGTTTATATTTTAGATTATATTTTTAAGCCTGTATACATCCTAGCCCATTTTTGAAACTTCCTTGATAAACTACTTTTATTTTTATTTGTTCAGCAGAAGTGAGATATGTCATACAGTAACAAATGGCAAAGAATTTTTTTGCAGCACATAAAGAAGTATCAGAGCCTGAGATACACAGGCAACTTAAATTGGTCAGAGATAACTGCACTAGGTCATGATGAGCAACCTTTTTTTTTCCATGAGGGCCACTTTATTAGATTGTCTTCAGTTACTACCATTCCATTTATGAGATTTTTTTGCTATGTAGCATTGAAAATCCTGTGCTAATAAAGCTATAAAGTGACATCACATGCATGATGTCTTGTATGTTGTCATCATGAGTTATATGCTTGGTTAAATATAGATGGTCTTTTTTGAAGGTCATTAGTATATTTATTTTTCTTTTCATCATTTTTGGGTTTAGTTTAATATTGTCACATTTAAGTTTTTATAATACTGGATACCAGAATCCAGTATGGAGGTGTAATGTCATAATTAGCAATCTTCAAAAACTGCTCTACAAAATATTATAAAATTCATTTACTTATTGCACATTTAAACATTTCATTTTAAAGTAACAAAAAAAAAAAAAAAAAAAAAAAAAATCTCACTGGAATAGACAGCTGAATGTACACTTTCATTTCAGCATAATTTTTAAAGGATCAGATAAAAAAACAAAACAAAAAACAATATAACTATTAATAGGTGATACAAACATCCAACTGACAAACTGTACTGTATTAAATTAGATGTGAGGGGGAGGAGAGAATCTTTATTGTTACGTTATTAGTACAATAGTATTCTCTTCACAGCCATTTGACACCACATTGAAAACCCATTGCTTTATTAAACTGTATTTTATCCTTTTATTTTCAACACACACAAAAAAAAAAAAAAAGTTGTTTCTTTAGAGAAAATTATATTGTTGAATTTTCCATAGAACTGGCAGTGATACTTCACAATATTTCATTCGTAATGAACTACAAAGTAGTATAATGGATGGCATTGATTTAATTGTATCTCATATTGTGAATACCTTCGCACAACGAGTTACCATGATATTGCACTACCTTGAATAAGTAATATTTCACTAATAGAGAAGACTATTATTACTTATTCTCGGCAGATACCACCACCACCCACCAAATGGCACCATTTCAAGGCTTATTGGCCTATCATCGGTGGGCAGGTAAGCCAGTAAGCCTTGAAACTGTGCCATCTGGTGGGTGGTGGTGGTATCTGCCGAGAATAAGTAATAATAGTCTTCTCTATTAGTGAAACATTACTTATTCAAGGTAGTGCAATATCATGGTAACTTGTTGTGTGTGAAAGTAGTCACAATATGAGATACAATTAAATCGATGCCATCCATTATTACTATTTTGTAGTGCAATACGAACGAAATGTTGTGAAGTATCCCTGCCAGTTCTATAGTGAATTGCCAGTCGTAGTCTTATGCCTTGTGCAGTTATTTTCGTAGTTTATTACTATTGTTGATATTTAAATATATTTTTTTTTAATACAGCTCATCATTATGTGCATATTTATTTGATATCTATTTTATTTTATGCCCATTCTCATTGGCATCATTTCAATTTATGGTTATCTGTGATCGCATGTTACATATTTTGATTTTTTTATATATTTTTTGTGTGTGAAAATTTATATACAGTTTCTATATATACATCATATTCTTACTACCTGTACTGTAAACAATGAATGCAAAAAAGATAAGGTTTCAATAAAACAGTATTAAATTATCAAAATAAAAAATGGAATTTTAAGGTTTTGGAGAAAAAGGGTTTCTTAAGTGGATCTATACATTGAAAGAAGTTGCACATTCAAAAGAAAATTGGCTAATCTGACAAGTTAAGAATTTCAATGGAATTTCTAGATTTATTTATTTTAAAACAGAGAGAGAGAGAGAGCTAGGGAACTGACCTTACATTCATTCTTTAAAAAACTGGCCCGATACAAAAAGATTTAACTCCCCCCTCCTTTCTCTGACTGAAAAATTAAACTATCAAAAACAAAATTATACTGCTTGCGTATGTTTATTTCAATAAATTATTTTAATAACCTTTGACTTTTAATATATTATTTACCAATTATAACATGCTTATTGATGAAAATGGGGCAAGTAATGACAATTTATAGGCTTTATGGAACTTATCCTTGATTGTTCTACAAAAATGTCATGCTATAATGAGCATTTCTACTATGTGCTTTTTTTTTTCTTTTTTTTTTTTTTTTAGCTAATTATACTTAATTTTTAGCTTGTAAAATTCACTTGCACATGCTGTAAGCAAAATGATAAGATACATTGAAAGTCCATTATTATGAGTATAATGTTATGAGTCTACTATAACAGATATCATTAAGAAAAGCATAACTAGGAATTTTTACACCGATGACAAAATATCAGAAATGTATCTTTGTTTTCATTAATTATAATATTAATATTTTTGAATGAATGAATTATAATATTCATTAAATTATAAAAATAACTAATGTTAATTATTATTATTATACATAAGATCGTATTTTTGTATAAAAGACAGGCTTTTATAATAATTGTTTTTTTTTTTAATAAATAACATATTCAGTTATTATAAAGTCTAACTCCATTTGCCAAGGGCCACCTATGCCATATCCCAGTTATGCCTCTGATCATTAATCTACTGTCACTTTTATAAAGTTAAATATAGGAAAATTCTCCAGTTATAATGAATGAAAAAAATTAAACTTTTTGCTTTAAGCTACAACAATTTTTTTTTTTTTTTTTGTGGAACTGTTTTTGTAAACATGCATTTCTTGTTTAATTTTGGCCATTATTGATGATGGGTATATGCTGTCGTATTTCTATTCTTCATAGTTGTAGAAATAAGATGATTGGGGCAGATGTTTGAAGCATGGAAACTATCAATACAGTGTAACTTGACTTTCCTACTGGTTTCCGCTTTTGTGCATTAGTAGCCACCATTGGTTGTTTCAACCAATGGTGGCTACTAATATAGTGGACCTGTTTGTTGTGGAATAACGTGCACACTTTGAAAAGTGGGATACTTGATAAAAGTTTAAGTTACCTTCCATGGAATGGAAAAATGCAGATTGCATTTTAGGGCAAAGCTTAAAAAATGAAAAGGTGTAATGTAAGTTCACACTTTTCATTAATGGATGAAGATTAGAATCATAATGGATGAAGGTGAGAATAGAAGAGAATTTCTAGATTTATTGTTTTCTTCTGAATTTATGCACTTTTTAGCTTATTTGGATGTAATATATATCAGTTGTAACAGGATTTTTTTCTGATTTTCTCAGCTTTTATTTTTGTTATATTGGACTTTACATTAAAAAAAATCTTACATGTTCAGTGCTACTAAAGACAAACTTTGCAAAACATTTATTTAAACATATATTCTTTTCTTTTACAAGAATAGAATATACCATCACAGATACAGATATATTAACAAGTAACACAGTCAGTATATAATAAATTTAACCTAACCTGCTCAGGAGATAAATAACAAGGACTAACATGATATGCTCGGTAATCCAATTGCTTGAATAACATTCATTAACAATTAGCATAAAGAATTACATTAAATTATGGATTGTAATACATAGATTTTTGATCACATTATAATTAGGTGATGATGTACAAGAGTACACGTAGCACACAACCCGAGTATCAAAGCATAATCTCTATGATAAGATATCAAGTTACTTTTACAGAAAATAAAAACAAGTTGGGGGAAGATACATTAAATTCTGTGTGACACAACCAAATGTGGCCTCACCAAAATGATTCTGCTTCATTCTTAAAAGAATAAGCAGAATGAATGAGAGGTATGTTCACATTTGAAGGTGAAACTGGAGCAACTGGACACAAATATAAAATTGTGAGAAGAACAGATTAGATATCATGAAATTCACCTTCAGGCAGTGTGTTGATCAATGGAATAAGTTGTCTCCAAAAGTAGTCGAGGCAGAGGGTCTGACAAGTTCAAAGTGGAATTGGAAAGTTGCTAGCAGTGGGCAATTTTTATTTATTCATTTTATTTATTTTTTTTTTTTGTAGCTGATGCGGAATAAGTTTGCTTCTTTTCATCATTTGGTCTGTTTAATACAAAACATCCCTGCCATGACTGTTCTGAAGAGTATACAATAGTTATGGTATGAAAGAAATAAAATTAGTAAATTAATAAGAGGAGTTTACCTCAATATAGTACGTGGAACACTTCCGTATGATACCCTCCAGAAATTAAAACGGAAAAAACGAAAAAATCGACAACTTACCGGTCCATTAAAGTAAAATATAAATAATTAAATAATCAATTTAACACAATTCAAAATCAATTCAAAACAATTAAAATTCAAATTAACGCAATTAAAAGAATAACGAAAATATTCAAAACGATCTTCCTTCCTCGCAATTAAAAGAATAACGAAAATATTCAAAACGATCTTCCTTCCTTAAAGAAAGAAATAAAAGAAAAAAAGTGAAAAGTGTATGATAAACAGCAGTAGTGAAAACCTGAATGTAACCAGGATATTGCTAAGGTTTAGATAGTTAAAATTAATGATAAACTAAGCACAGAACATTCACAAAAGTGAATCATCTTTACAGGACAGAATTTTAAAGCTGGATAAAACAGGAGCAACTCACATTGTGCCAAGATTATAATGCTGTAAGATTGGTTCTGAATTTTTACTGTCACCTGCTTAGTAACAATCACTATTTCAAAGTCATTGTGTTACTAATGCTATGCTGTAGAAACCAAGTTCAAATGGCTGATCTCTACTTGTTTCCAAAAAGAATTACACCAGAATGGATAGCACAGAAACAGACAGTCAACGTAACACTTGACGAAAATAAATCCAAAAAACTAAACAGAATGGAAGCAACAGGAGAAGAAATAGAGAAACGTTCCTCGAATTCTGTGGGAGAAAAAGAAGGTCCATGAATGAAGTTCTGATTCAAACATGAAAGCAATCAGCAGTAAAGTGTGAAAGCTAAAAAGGGGAAAGAAGAAGTTGGGGATCCTCATAACATACACATTGATGTTCCACACAGAATGACACTTAAGCTTCAGGAGGTTGTTACTTAGTTATTTTGGTTCAAAAATATTATATAAGCACTTATGCCATTCTTAAGCATTACATAGCTATGAAAATTTAAAATTATTTACATGCATGCTGAAGACTAGGCAAATGAGAAGGAAATCAAAATAATTTGGCAAAAATCTGACTGAAAAGAATGTTTTTTTTTTTTTTTTTTTGGTTTTTTTTTTTGGCATTGAATCATGTATGCTGCTATTTAAATATATGGAGAAATGCTGAAAGTATTTGAAAGGCAACAAAGTGCCCTCGTGATTAACATAGATGTGATCTGTCCTTTGACACCATGTGGAAAAGGCATAACTTAAGTTCCATTTAGACAGGAGAAACTTCCATGAGCTTTTTCACATAGTGGCCCAGTTAGTCAGTCTCAAACAGAGGTTTTATGATCCATAAACTTGGATTTTTTTCTCTAGCAAACAAACTGACCATAAAACATGCAATTTACATATGCAATACACTGGCCCTTGATGCAAAATCAAACAGCAATAAAGTTTTTTTGTAAACACTGATAATTCTTTATTTATATATATATAACAACACAAATTGTATAATAACCTTAATACTTCACTTCTGTAAGGGAAGTGAGCCACATATGCAGTTTATGCAATTCTATTTTGAAAAATGTATAATTTTTTTCCTTTTTTTTTGCTGATGCTGTATAAGCTTGCTTTCTTGCATCATATACCTCTACTAATGTTAATTTCTTATATGGTTTTAATATTAAATACTGAAGAAGAGGAATAAAACAATACAAAACAACATAAAATGATAAAACAAAGTAATGCAGAAAAATTTTATATTTTCAAATGTTCAAGGTGGAACTATATTTTGTGACATGCTAATTTTAAACCCTACGGATGTCTAAATTTCAGCTGCCTACATGGCTGTAAGCTACACTATGTGAAGGAATGGGTGGCCTGAATGTGGGATACCCATGGTGTGAAAGTTCAGAAGAATGGTGGTAATCAGTCTCTAACATAACAAAAATGCAGTGGTGTATCATCATGAGCTTGGGCCATGGCACAGTCTATTCTTTTGGCCCCTCCCAAGCTCGAGACCCTGGTGTAGCCATGCCATTGCTGTGACATCTTGGTGGTATTTATCTTAAAATTAGTCTAAATATTCCGTGTAACAAAAATTACCTATTATAAACTATGAAACTAAAATGGGAAACACTCATGAATGCCTGTGAGTTTATTTTCATTTACCTACTTTTCAGCAACAACCATGTTTGTTACTCTATCTTATCAGAAGTGATGGGACAAATGTAACTCAGAATACATGCATTTATTGATATGAGATCAGTTCAATTTTGGTCTTAATGACTACAAAATATCTGTGCTATGGTGCCCTGTCCTTCCTTAAAAGTGGCAATGATTTTCAGCAATGTAGAGGGCCTCCTTGGACGTGCCTGAATTCAATGTTCTTATCACCCCCACAAGCTCTACTGGCTTGAGATCAGAGGTCTGGGATAGCCATGGCATTATCCCAGAGCTCTGATTTATGGGGACTTGTCCCACAAAATTTCCACAATGTAGGACACCTAACATTATCCAGTACACAAAAGTGAGATAGACATTCGTATCATATTTCCACAAACTTTAACCAATAAACTGAAGCTATACCATGCAAAATATGCCCCTCCAAACACACACACACACACACACCATAATACTGCCATCCAGAAACTTCACAGTTGGAGAAACACTTCCATCTGATTGGAAAAGTGTGTATCAGGATTCATCACTCCACAATACTACTTTTTATTAACTCACAGTCCTGAAATGTCAAGGTCTTTTAAATTTCATCTTTACCATAAAAATTTTGGCATGCAACTCTCTACAAATTGTGGAAGTGCTTATAGGATTACCTAATCATCACCAAAGCATCTCCAAGTTACATGATTTTACCAATTTTTGGCTGCTCTGACTAGAGTTTGGGCCTACTGGGTTGTTTCTTCATTATAGGGTCACTTTTAGTCTTCCATTTTCATTCCAACCTTCATTGAACAAATTATAGCACATATTACTGACTGTCATTTGTTCAATATGACATCCAACTGCCATACCTGCCTTTGCTAGGTCTAACTCCTTCTGTTTCATGCTGCTGCAGATAAGTGTTCATTAGCTGCTATGTAATGATTGCATATATTGTGCAACTTTTTTACACCCTCTAATGCACTTTCTTCCAGTTAGAGGGAACGTACCATTACTCTTAGTAAGGCAGAGTGAATATTACTCTTGAGTGAACTTCATATCACATGAATGTTATTACTTTTAGAAATATGGAAATTATAGAATGGAAGACTGATCGGTAGAGACCTGTGTTTTTAGCAACAGTTTTTTATTTTGTTATTTTAAATTTAGCATTTTGGAGGGGGGAAAATCCAATTTTAGCATCTATTTAGCATTTTTGTTGCATGTACAAGTTTCAATGGAGCTTTCCTTTAAATCTGTATGTCAATCAGTTACAACTAAATTGTAGGTGCTACAGTATCTTTCCACATCAACACTATTGACTGGGCACCATCTTGATTTAATTGCTGCCTTTCCATATTCTTCATACTTTATTTTAGTTGCCAACAGTAACTGAACAATATCAAGTTTTGACTCAGCTACTGAAGGGTTAAACAGCTCACTTAAAGCCTCATAGAATATGTTTGTTGTATCCTTCTTTAAATGGGCATCTAATTTTAAATGCATTTCTCAGCAATTGACTTCAGAATGCTGTGTAAATAGATATTATTTTTCTTGCACATTACCTAGTTATTCCGAAGTTTATGCTGGAAAAATACCATCTACGTTATTTTGTAGGCCCATTTTTAATACAATCAATTTCCATACCCTTTTAGAGTGTCCAAAATAACTTGACAACATGTTGCGGAATTTGCAGTCTCTAAATATACTTTCTGTTCACAGCATCCCTTTTTATCTGAAATTTCACCTGCTACTATTACATTTGTTTTATTTCTGCAAATACAAGGGGTTCAAAAAAGATTTTTATTCACCCAGAAGTAGCTGTGATAGAAAGATGATTTTTTTTTTTTTTTGTTTGTTGTTTTGATCTGACAATTTTTTTCCCCCTTGCAGTGCCAAATGAACTGAAGGTGTCATATTGGAATTCAGATCAGTGATTCAGTTCCTCTTTCTGCAAAGGAAAACACCCAAAACAATTCATGAAGAAATGGTCCCTGTTTATGGAGAAGACTGCCCAGATTACAGTGTTGTTGCATATTGGTATAAACAATTCAAATGTGGAAGGACATGAGTGCATGATGAAGAAATCCCAGGATGTCCAGTACCTGGTGCAACAGAAGTGTTGCAAAAATTGGGGCATTAATCCTGAAAGATTGCCATATTAGCATCATATAACTAGCTGCAGAGTGCAAAATTAGTGTAGAATCTATGGAGAATATCATCCATCAACACCTGCATATGAGTGAAGTGTCTGCTGGATGGGTTCCAAGACTTCTGACCCCTTACCAGAAGGAAGTGCGCACAATGTGCATATGAAATGTCAATGTGCCAGGAAAAGCAAGAGGTTTTTTTTTTTTTTTTTTTTTTCACAGCTAGTCACTATGATCCTAAAACTAGACAAATGCCAAAACAAGGGAAACATGCAGAATCACCACCCAAAAAAAAAACACTCAAAAAAGGCAACTGTGCAACCAAGTGCTGGGAAAAGGTGATGCTATCAGTTTTTTGGGATCAGCATGATGTATACATAGTGTTTGTTTCAACATTATATCACAACTACTTCTGGGTGAATACAATTTTTTTTTTTTTTTTTTAAATCACTCTTGAATTCCCTCCTTAAATGGTCTGCACATGGTAGTTACCAGAACCTTGTACATATTCATTGAAATGTTGTCATGTACAGGATAATCCAATTTTTCCAAAGGAATGTTTGCTTTGAGGCATATTAATACTGTGTCTTGAATAAAAACAGACTTTCTCTTCTTCATATGCTTCCTGGCATCTAAATCCCTGTTATTGTTAACTGGCGATTATGAGATTGGCTGGTGGAAGGTTTCAATAGTCACTTAAAATAAATAACACTTGATATGCTTGTCCAGATTATCTTTCTTCTTTCACAATGTCTACACATCAAAATGTTCTCATTTATGTAAAAGCCTTCTTCGAATTTTGTTGCTCTCTCATGAATATCAAAATTGCATTTGTCTCATGACATTAGGTTTAGTATAAAAATATTTTCATAATATTTTTACTGAATAAAATTTTAATGAGAAATTATTTAACATCTTTATTTACACATTGAAATTATCAGTGTGGTTATTATTTGGAAAAATGTACCTTACATGTAGTACTTAACATACCAATTATGTGAAAAACTGCAGAAACTTAGAAAATAAGATTGTTCATATAAAACTTTTTTTAACCACCAACAATAACAGATAATGACATGAGCAGCATACTAAGTGAACTTACAAAGAAACTTCCGTTTCTGCCACCTGCATATGCCTTCCAGAACTACTTACTTTAAAAAAAAGGCAAAGTTAGAAGGGAAGGAGCCAAATCCGAGTGCTCAGTATGTTAACAGTTATAAACTATTTACCATAAAGAATAATTAATTTATGGTTTATTACCTTGATACAAAAGGGAATATTAAGGAGAGGAAAATTAAGGAGTTCACATTTTTAAAGGAATTCTTACTTAATTTTCAGATTAACGTCACATTTATTAAAAATTTTGCATATTATTTTGCATTTATCACAAAGTGTGAAAAACATGGGTCTCTACCAATCAGTATAAGAAAGTGTACTTTCTACAATATGTTTTATAGCATATTTGCAAGCATATACTACCAAAATGTGTGCAATAACTTGTTTTTGTAAGCAGATTTTGATAAGCTTACTTTTAATTGTAAATTTTTGATAAACTTGTTCTTTTTATAGTTAAAAATGTCTTTCTGTATAAACAACAAAAAAAATTAATATACCTAATTGTTTAAATTAGGCAAAAAAAAATTTGGTGAAAACTAACTGGCATCACTGTCTCAAACATGGGCAACAACTGAAAACTAGTCCCTAGTCCTTTGCAATTTTTTTTTTTTTTTTTTTTTTCTACAGTAAGACAAAGTCGAATTCCAATGAAATTCTGGTTGTTGTTATTTGGTTTTTAGGAGCATTAGCAACTACGGCCATATTGCTCCGGGGATATGCGGTGGTCATTCCCTGACCTTTCCGCATCCTCCGTATTTGGTGGTCATGGGCTCGAACCCCGGTCTAATCAAGAAGCATGTGCTATGCACTGCTGCTCCTGCCTAACCTGGCTACGGAGACACCTTGAAATTCTAGTAAAGGATTGGCAATTTATTTCAGTCCTCAGCCGGAACTTTTGCTGTTTCATTAGTAAATTAATCATTTCCCAAAAGAGGATGGAAGGAAATTTTTCCCTTTCTTCATTTGAGGTTTACTGAATAAGAATAAATGTATTTATGAGGATAAAAAACTCCTCTTATTGAGTTACTATTGGGGAAGAAGCAGTTGACATTCCTCTTTAAATCCCAAATCCCAGGATAATTTATGGAATTGCACGAGAAAGTCAGCCAATTAACTGGATTTTTATTGAATCATCCAAATCAAGCTTATTCTTAGGTTCTCAGATATCTGTCCTGTTAAAACTGGAGTGAAGGCTTTTTAGCTGTATAATTAAGGATTAAGCTATTTTCTTTATGTACCGTGTATATATATAAATAATCTTAAAAATAGGCATTGCAACATTTGGTTCTACAGTTCTATACCCTGAATATATGCTCATGTTTATACTTCACTTCACTTATAAATATGATTAAACAAAAAGGGAAAATGGTGTAAAATTATAAGAAATTCCTTCTACTTTTAGTACATAGATATATCTGCTATCCATTCATTTCAAATGAGCATCCAAAAAAAAAATAATAATTTTGTTTTAATGAAAACAGTTTGAAATCCTGCTATCCAAAGGATTAAGAAAATAACCTCTAGCACAGTGTTTCTTAATCTAATCTATGTATTGATCAACAATCAGAAACTTATGCAGCATTTCTGACAATAGCATTAAAATAATGCTCAAATTAGTTTAAGTTATAATGAAAAAAAGCCAGTGTTTATTAAACACTGTATTTATTTTATCCAGTGAATAGTGAGTATTTATAAAAATCAACATTGAAAAAGTTGTTGTGCTTCTTTGTTTGTGTATCACATTCTACATTTGCAACAAGATGTTCACTAGAATAGATGACAAAATAGGTCATGTGTGGGAGAGTCGAAGTGAGGAAACAATTCTTGTATTAGAATTAGTCTGTATCCTCTGAAGATTTATATAAAATTAAATTTAGTGTATTCTCTTATGGTAAAAGCCTTACACTGTAACTACTGTAATTAGTATAATTTTTTAAAACAGAAGAATAGTATGTTTTAATACTTTTTTGTGATATGCAAATGAATTTAGAGTAATATATGCACAGATTATTACAATAAGTATTTTATTATTCCCTGTTTTAATAAAATTAAAAATTATGCAATATATATATATACAGATATCTATTATTAATGTTACAAAGGATGTCGCTATTGTTTTGTAAGTATAAGGATGGAAAGATATCTGGAGAGAAATTAAATATTGTAAAAAAAAAAAAAAACTATATATATATGCACCCTTTCAAGATCTTTTATTTGTTGTGTTGAGATAATTTGAAAATGTGTACATAATTTAAAACTGAATAGATATGAAACTGGATGTAAAATAAGATAATAAAAATTATGAAGAACACTGCCAAGTCTTTGAAGTACTGATTATTGTTAGGGCACATACATACACTTGATACTTTATATCTAATTATTGTTATTAAAAGATTTTTTTTAAATTCATTATATACTTCCTTGCAGCTAAGAGGGTTTTACACTGGTGAGCTGCCAAAGATTATCACATTGTGGTGATCTTGTGTAGTGGACTTTGTCTGCAAAAGAAAAATATCTATTTCCAAGCAGGGCTGGCTTTATGCATGAGCATACAAAGCACTTACCTGAAGTCCTGGACTAATTTAGAATAGTTATGGTTTCTCCTCCCACTGGGGAGAAACTAGGATCATGGGAGGGGGAAGGATATAACCATTCTCTCTCTGTGTGCGTGTGCTCTTACATCAGCCTAGGGCCACAGGAAAATGCCTTTTGTACCCATGCATAAGACCAGCCTGTCTGAAAATGGCATTATGTTAAAAAAAAATCCCAAAATTTTGATTTTAGGCCCACCTATGGAGAAGAAACTAGACACCCCAGGAACATTTTGTTTTACATTATGTAACTGTATGAGCATGTGTTCACACTTGTAAAATTACCAATATGGAACAGTGGGATTCAAAGCTAGATATATCTAATACCTCTGTGAAATATCTGAATACTCACCTGGACATTACTGAAATTGATTTTGAATTTTTTCAGTTTTTTGGACAACAAATCTAATAAAACATTATTTGTCAATTTCCATTTACAATAAATAGAGAACACCTAAGCAGCTTTGCCAGTTTTCCCTACATGACTAACTTTTTTTTTTTTTTATCAACTTTATTATTCTATTCTTTTATCACCTTGGGACAGTACCTACTCAGCATTTCCACTCAGGGCCGGATTTAAACTGGTTGTAGCCCTAAGCTATAATATGTACAACGCCCTTCTCTCTTACAGTTCACCTGTGACAATATTATAAAAGGGATTTTTAGGATTTTTTAAGATAGAGTGAGGCCCTAAGCTATAGCTTGTTTAGCTTATATGTAAATCAGGCCCTATTTCTGTTGCATGGTCTTTGGCCAAGTGGCAAGACATTGTAGGAGCAATCCCTTCTATGGACACTGCTCTGTGAGAGGCCACTCTTACAGAGACTATAAAGATCTTGAAAAAGCTTCCAAATGTGTGGGTTGCTGGCACCATGGTGTCTCCTCTGATCATGCTGCCAGAATAAGAGATGTCTAGAATTCAGTTGAGCATTGGATTTAGAAAAAAAAATGGACAAATTATGGCTGATGCCATGTGGCATGGATAGAGTGGGTCCTGTGTTGGTGTCTGGCATTTTGAAGTGATGATTATTGGTGGTTCTGGCCTTGCTGAGGTGTTCATGGGCACAGTTATTCCTGCTTGTAAGATTGTTACTTGTATGTTCTGTGTGACGGATCAATTCTGAATTTTGTTGAGCGTATTTGATACCAGCAGTGGACTGGAAATATCAAGTGTGACTGCATAACATTCTGTGACCTACTGTGTGAGAACATCAGTAACAGACTGTGCTGCAACTGAACTGGACTAATACTGGCTGGTATTGTTTTCTACTAGAAGTAGAGGCTGATTTATTGTTATGATTGATAGTAGTTAGTGACCTACATCCTTGTGGTGGAACTCATGGGGAGGAGTTCCCATCCCCACCATGGGGCCAAATGATCTAAAGTCAAATCTCTTATTTTATTTACTTTTGCTGACTCAAAAGTTGGGGGATCTCTGTGTTAATTAACTAACTAAATGAAGGTTATGATGCACAGATGAGCTTAAGTCGCATATGGGTGGAAGCTCGGGGGGGGGGGGGGGTTTATGATGGTTCACCCAAATGTGAATGTAAATCACCTTGGGAATTTTGAATTTGAAGTGAGAAACTCTGGCACAAAGAAGTTGCTTGAAAAAGTTACAAAATCACTTCATTAATGTTCCATTGAAAAGAAAAATTAAATAAAATATGAGAATTAAAAACAACAAACAGAATGCACATAAATACTCCATAGGATATTCTTACTATTCTGCTGCTGGAACAAGTACAGAGAAGAGCAAATATTAGTGAATGGAACAAAGGGTTGCTCTTATGAAGAAAGTTTTGCAAAATACAGTGCCTGGAGACTAGGCACCTGCAAGGTGATCTGAAGGCCTTGAATGGTTTTGAGTATGTTTAATGCTGATTGGATTTTTCCCCTTGCTCAGAATAATCAGGCATAAATTCAAATTGAAGAAAAACAGTTGTAGGATAGATGTGTAGAAGTTTGTCTTTAGCCAGTGGATGGTTGATTGCTGGAACAAACTTCCATCTGTTATTACAGAAGTTGATAGCTTAAATAGATTCAAGGCAGAACTAGACAAAAATTTGGAGCAAGTGGATGGGTGAAATGAGAAGGGGTTTTTTTTTTTTTTTTTTTTAAGCTGATGCTGTATAAGCTTGCTTTCTTGCATCATATGCCTTTACTAATGCTAATGCAGTCATCCACATTTGGGTTCCAATAGCATTTGTGCAGCTTAGCCAAAAAGTATAGAAAAGATGCAGTAGAAACTGAACAGGGACTTTTTAAAATATGTAATTTTCCAAAAAAAAAAAAAAAAAGCTGCTTTTATGACTAGTTTCTCTAAACTAAACTGGTTTTAGAAATAATCAGCTTTATTTTTACCAAAATCAAAACTAATAAGGTTAAGTTTAAATTTATTTAGTTATTAGTATAATATAATGTAAGTAGCTTGCATTTCATTTGAAACTTCTTTTTTTTTTATTTGAAACCCTCCTTGCAAAAATGAAATGGATTAAAGTAAAAAAAAAAAAGTTTATTTAGGATGATGTCAGCATTACAAATACTATAAAGCAAAGTACAAAATACCCTATATTCAACTAGAGCCATTTTTCCACAAAGCCTATGCCCCTGTGCTGGAGGCCTCCAATTGTAGGGGCCCCAAAAGTAGAAACTGTAGTTGACATTAAGCATGCTACATAGTTGTCCATAGGGTAAGTATTTCGAGGGGCCATTCAACCAAAAGTATGCATTTCATTGTTTTCGAAGATCATGATAAGAAATTGTAACATATTATGCCTTTCCACACTCCTTTGTCTTCTCTCCCCCTACTGGTGCACCTATAAATAAAATCATTCAGATTTTTATGAACACCCTGTATATACATATAACTTTTAATATCTATAATAATAATAATAATGTTTATTCTAAAAAAATGCATACATTACACAGTAGAGAGCTATTTACAAGCAACATTATAAATATTAAATACAAAAATGATAGTCCCCTAATGAAATAAAGATAACCATGTTTAAATGTATAATGAAGGCCAATATGAGATAAACCTTAATTATACAATTAAAATACACAGTATTTTGCTCTTTCATAGTTAACTGTAATAATAAATGTATCTCCATACTCTCAGTGTGCTATTCCAATATACAATACAGTATATTTAACCACAAGAAAACAAACGTTATTAAATAAAAATTGCACATTTGGCTCTTTCTTTCACAGATGAACTTTTATTTGTCTCAAAAAAGGAGAAAAATTCTAAATAGTGTAGAAAATAGTTTATTATATGTATTAATTCCTACTGCTTCATTATCTGATATTTAATTCTACTCTAAGTTATATATTATAATTCTACATCCAATTAATCTAATATGTTAGAATAAGTCCCATTTCTAAAATGTATTTTACCTGTGAAAAGTAACTCCTGGGAGCTTTTTTGAAGATCTGTCAGTACAACTGAAAGTAGAACAGCCGGGAATGACAAATGAACAAAAAAAAAAAAAAAAAAAAAAATACAATTTGACAAGAGTGTAGATGTTATAATGGACAGTAACATGTAACTATATAACATGGCACAAAGGAATACAAATAAGCAGTTTTCAGTTAAGCAATCCTATAATGCTTTTCACCAGTAACTTCAACTTTTAATGGACACCTCATCTTAGATTTTATCCTCCTTGGTATAACCATAACTGAGATATACCAATGTAGTTTAACTTCCCTGTTCTCTACTGACATAATGCATGCCACACTTAGGAAAACAATGCAGCTCATTCTTGCCTTGGGTCTATATAAGACAAGGACTTCTACCTCTGTAGAACATGTAGCAATGACCAGTCCATTGAGTTGCTATTTTATTGTGGTTTTGCTCATTGAATTGTTTCAACATTTCACAAACTCTCTGGAACAGAACATGATCTAGCTAAGGAGGATGTCTTTGTGTGTGCCAGGTGCAGAGAGTGTCTAGAAATTAGGCATCAACTCAGTGTTAAACTGGGCATCTATGAGAACTTGAGGTGTAGAGTAGATGCCCTCGAAGAAATTAATATGAAGGGCCCGTCAAGCTCTCAGCTGCCCAACTCAATGCCAAAGCTCTCTCCAAGGCAGAATGCGCTGGTCCCAAATGAACTAGTTATTGTTGGTAACTCTATTGTCAGAGAGACAGGGAATATATTGTGTAAAAAGGATAGATGGAACAGGATCAGGGTATGTCTGCCAGGGGCAAAAGTTGATGACGTCATAAAGCATATATCATCTTTTAAGTGCACAAAAGGTGATACTGTTGTACATGTTGGCACCAATGACATTAAGAGTAAGAGATCTGCAGATTTACTTAACAAGTACAGGTCAATGTTGCAAAAAAGTTGAGTTAGGGTTAAATTTGAATGTGTCTGCAATTTTGCCCAGATACGATAGGAGAGAGTACATGATGAGAGCCTTGTCAATCAATTCGGCCCTGGAGGGAATGTGCAAGGCTCAAGGGGTAGAATTTTTTTCAGTGTGGTCTGTGCTTGTTAACAGAAGAGACTGCTTCTACAGGGATGGGATACACTTAAATAGAAAGGGTGCAAGAATATTTGCTGATGCTATCGAGGCAATGTTAGGTGGGTCGGAAAACTGCTCGCTTGGGGGAGATTCACAGACTAAAAGGTTAAAAGTAGCTGCAGGCAGAGGTGAAGGTAATTCTTGCACAACTTCTATTAGAATAAGTAGCGAGGGGTGCTGGGGGTTTCAGGGACTGATGGCAGTCATCGTGAAACAGGTGAGTATATGGGATGTATCAGGGTGAATAGGAATAGGAGCATGTATACTTGTATGTATACCAATGCTAGAAGTATAGTAAATAAATTTGATGAATTTGAAGTGTTGGTCAAGACATCAAAGGCAGATATTGTTGGGATATCAGAGACATGGTCTCACACTGATATTAGGAATGCAGAATTGGAATTTGGGGAGAACAATGGGTACAGAAAGGATAGACAGGATAGGAACGGAGGAGGTGTCATGCTGTTAATTAAGAAAAACATGAAATCAAAAGAAGTGCATCCAGTTGATATAGATGAACAATGCACTGTTGAGTCAGTTTGGTGTGACATAAGCACTGCGAAAGCAAAAATAAGAGTAGGAGTGTGTTATAGGCCTAATGACTCGGATGAGTACAATGAACAATTGTACAGAGAAATAGAGTGGGCTAGTAAAACGGAATGTCTTATAACGGGGGATTTTAACTTCCCAGATATTGACTGAAACTTGTGGGTTGGTCACTCACACACTAGTCAGACTTTTGTGGATTTATTGGATGATTGTTTTTTACAGCAGCATGTTCGAGAGGCAACCAGAGAAAGTAATACTCTTGATCTGGTTATCAGCAGTGATCATTCATGTATTAGGAATTTGCAGATAAAAGAACCACTAGGTGGCAGTGATCACAGTGTACTGACGTGGGATTTACTTAAAGATTTAATTACCATCAGGGGTAAAGGAAAGGGTTTTTTCTTCCGTAAAGGTGAGTACATGGTCTCAGACAGTTTTTAAATTCTGTACAGTGAGATCAACTGACGATGTTACCAATAGTAAATTCTAAGTGGGAAGCATTCAAGGAATTAATCGTGGAAGCTACTAAAAATTTCATACCTATTAAGAAATATTGTTCAAGGTTTAGGCCTAAATGGTTATCAAATGAACTAATGAGACTCATGACAGAGAAGAAAAATGCATGGGATGCATATAAATTATCAAGCGACTCAGAAGCCTATGGCAGATATAAGCTAGTCTGTTATCAGGTCACAAAGCAGGTTGGGCAGGCAAAGGATGCTAAGAAAAACAGCAAGGATTTCGTTACTTATATAAACTCTAAAAGGAAGGGGATGAATCTGATTGTTCCACTTGATATCGATGGTTCCACTGTTGATGCTCCTGCTCAGATAGCAAACAAACAATGAGTATTTTGCATCTACATTCACACATGAGGAGTTATTAAGGTTTGAAAATGGCAGAAGGTTATCAAATTGTAGCAGGGTGCTTAATGATTTTGTAATACCCGAGGGAAAAGTGGAGGAGAAATTGTTGAAGTTAAACATAAGAAAGGCACCTGGGGTGGATGGGATCTATCCAGTTATATTAAAGGAGGTGGCAAAGCAACTACGCAAACCCTTAGCCATAATTATGAGAGCATCCTTGGACTCAAGGAAGGTCCCCACAGACTGGAGATGTGCAAATGTATCCCCAGTTCACAAAGGGGGATCGAAGAGTGACACGAGTAATTACAGACCAGTTAGTTTAACTTCTGTTCTGGGTAAAATAATGGAGTCACTGGTTAAAGATGCATTGCAGGATAATCTAGACAAGACTGCAGCAGCAATAATTCAGACACAGCATGGGTTTTTTAAGGGAAAGTCTTGTCTGACAAATTTGATAGGATATTATGATGTGGTTACAAAGGAACTGGATGCAAAAAATAATTTTTATATCATATATTTGGATTTCAGGAAAGCTTTTGACACTGTTGCGCATGGAAGACTATTGTACAAATTGGAGCAGAATGGTATTAAGAGTAAGTTGCTACAATGGATAAAAGGATGGTTGAGTGGGAGAAGACAGAGGGTGGTAATCAATGGGTGCTGCTCTTCGGGGACTAATGTTATTAGTGGAGTCCCACAGGGTTCGGTGTTGGGTCCACTGTTGTTTTGTATATTTATCAATGATATTGATGAAGGTATATCAGGCTTAGTGTCAAAGTTTGCAGATGATACAAAGGTTGGCAGGGTTGTTAATGACAGTAATGGCAGTGTGCTACTGCAACAGGATCTAGAAAATTTGAGCAGATGGGCTAAGACGTGGCAACTGAAGTTTAACCTTGATAAATGCAAAGTACTGCATGTGGGTAGAAGCAACCCCAGAGAAACGTACCAACTGTGTGGTACTACACTTAAGGTGGTAGAAAATAAAAAGACCTGGGAATAATTGTGCAGTCAGATATGAAGTTTTCTGAGCAATGCAGACACGCTGTCAGGGCTGGTCATGGGGTTTTGTCAATGATATATAGGAATTTTGCTAGCAGACAAAAGGAGATGATTGTCCCTCTGTATAAGGCAATAGTCAGGTCACGCCTTAAGTACTGCATACAGGTCTGGAGGCCTCATTTTAGAAAGGATGTAGATTTGCTTGAGCGTGTACAGAGAAGGGCAAAACGATTGGTGAGGGGAATGAAGGGATCCTCTTACGAAGAGATGCTTAAGTTCTGCAAATTGCAGTGGCTGGGGACTAGACACCTGCGAGGTGATCTGATTGAGGTGTATAAGGCCTTGAATGGGTTGAACATGCTGAATTCTGATGGGATCCTTCCACTTGTTCAGATTACGAACCTAAGGGGGCATAAATTCAAATTAAGAAAAGACAGATGTAGACTAGATGTGCGGAAATTTTCCTTTAGCCAGCGGGTGGTTAATTGCTGGAACAAACTTCCATCTGTTGTTATGGAAGTTGATAGGTTAAATAAATTTAAGGAGGAACTGGACAGGCATTTGGAGGGAATGGTGTGATTTTTTTTTTTTTTTTTGGCTGATGCCACTACTACTAATTGAAGCGATGTGCCACTAAGATTTTTCAGTGTCTATACATTAGTTGTTATTCGAATATTGAAGCTGAATTGTTGGTCAGTGCATACATTTTTACTAATAGTATAAACAATACTGTATAGCCTTTTTACTTCATTGTGTCTTCATTTCTAATTAATTTTTAATTAACTTTTTATTAGTTGAGATTATGTAAATTTCATTGTCAAGAATAATAATTGTATTACCTTTATTATTAATTATCATTACATGGATAAAAGTACAACAAAATATGTACTGTATATATTTTTGAGGGAGACTGCCAAATTTCCATCCGCACATCACATTCCCTGGGAAAGCCCATGATAATAACTAATTAGATGAGGAATTCGCGTAATGATAACCCAGGGGCTCACATTTGGTGAATATGGGCTTGGCAATCCCAGGGTCCTGAGCTGGAAATCATCATTCTCTTTCTTGGTGATTCCCTTCTACTTTTGACTCTCTCTCTTTCAGGGTAACTCGGAGAATTTTTTTAGGCTGGTGTAGCATAAACCTCAGGCTTCCTTGCATCATACGGCTAATAATAATAATTGTTAGTACATCTCAGTTAACTTTTGTTGCCCCTTCTGTAGAAAGTAGTTCTACATTACGCAAATCGGCATTTTTTATGCCAGTAGGCAACTGACATAAAAAAGCCAGCACTCAAGTCTAAATTTTGCATATGTGAAATATATGATATTGTTTATGATGTAATCAACTGAATTTAGCTGATTACGTCATCTACATTTAATTTCAAAATGACGTTATTACAAAAAAAAATCCTGATTGGACAATTAGGATAATCATTAGA
The DNA here is from genome assembly GCF_048544385.1 of Mastigoproctus giganteus. Classification (NCBI taxonomy): domain Eukaryota; kingdom Metazoa; phylum Arthropoda; class Arachnida; order Uropygi; family Thelyphonidae; genus Mastigoproctus; species Mastigoproctus giganteus. The sequence continues at coordinate 57,254,075 of NC_143586.1, forward strand.
CGAAGAAGGGTCCTGCCCTTCTACCTCAAACAGTAAAAGTTTAAGTGACATATGAAAATATCGTTTTTAATTAAACTCTATTTATATTTTAAATAACATTTTCCAGAAAATGGAACTATACTACGAAATGTTTAAATGTGATTAAGCTATATGCATTTTTAAGTGCGCAGAAAGGTAGGAAGCTTCCAAATGGGGAACGCCATGCTGGCAACAGACGCCGTGCTGCCGAAAAAAATATGTGCGAATAAAGTTAAAATAACAAAAATTTATGTTTTCATGCATGCAAAACAACAATTTATTATATTTACTTACCGTTAATCTGAAAGTATGTTATTTTATTAAAATTTTATATGAAGCAATGTTCATTTAAGCTTTCCAAACGATAATCTCTGAACAAATATTTTTATTTTCGCATTTTATCTTTTGATATTGATTTTAAAGTCCTTATAAAGCAGATGTTACTACTTCTGTACATCAAAGAACTATCGGAATTTATATGAAATAATGATTATTTTTAAATAATTTTCAGCAATATTCATTAGAAAGAAATGATACACCCACCCTTGAGAAGTTTCCTGTAAAAGGATTTTATTGTATATACCTAAACACTCGAAAATGAAAAAACTAAATTTAATAAAATACTGTAATCAAAAATAAACCATTCGCGGGAAACACTTTGAGAAAAAAAAAATGATCCATAATAGGAACATTTAATAAAAATTAACTATTTTACTTTATAGTTGACATTTTAAAATATGTTATTTTATTAGAAAAAAAAAGTGATGATTTACTGTTCGTACGTAAATTTAGAATAAGGAGGGGGGGGGGGTGCTGTAGCAACTCAACAATCCCCAGTGAACGAATTGGTCCTTTTACAAAGATTTATTATTATTATTTTTGAGGTTTATGCTGCACCAGCCAAAAAAAAAAAAAAAAAAAATTCCTGAGTTACCCTAAGAGATAGAGAGAGAGAGAGAGAGAGAGAGAGAGTCAAAAGGGAATCATCAAGAAAGAGAACGAGATATCCAACTCAGGACCCAAGCCCATACTCACCAGATGTGAGCTCCTGGGGTTAAATTTTTGTCTAATCATCCCAAATTTAATTAGAATAAGACCAACAGAAATCCGAAAATTATTATTAATATTATATATATTTATTATTTTCTTTTATTTTTTTTCATACATATCACATAAGCCAGTGTTTTCTCCAGCTTACAATAATGGCGTACCACATGGAGTCTTACCGGCCTACCATACTTTGAAGTAGTTTCAATAATACTATTTTATCTAGACTAGAGCAAATACAGTACAATATTTGGTATTCATTTATTGATATAGAATAAAAGCTATACTGTATACTATATATAAAAATAATAATTAAAAATGGGAGTAATAATAAAAATCAATAAACAAACATTCTGACAGGACAGCATAGATATATAGTACTGTATATGGTGGATCCGTACCACTCTGAAATTAAGTACGCAGTTAGAGTAAAGAAAGTACATTTTTAATACTTACTATTTTGGTTTGGAAATTGGAATTAAAATGTATAGATTTAAATAAAACTTGAATTGTTATGTACCAAGCACTCTTTTTTAGATTTAAATAAAACTTTAATTGTTATGTACCAAGCACTCTTTTTTTTTTTTTTTTTTAAACGTTTTACACGACAACTTACGACATTTACTGAATAATAATGGTTGAATTTTGATTGGTCCATATCAAAGCTGCTTTTTGAAAAGACTGCTATTACTGGCATTCTAAAATTAACTCAATTACTGTTCATATATACAGCACAGTACAGTTCATTCGCAGAAAAAAGGGGAGAAAACAAACAGCATAATATCAAGTGATTATTTTCCACTGATATCCGAAAATCGTTGGACCATACCATGTAACCCACACCCACACACAGTGAGCTAACAGAGTGTGGTCCATTAAAATTAGGTAAAAGGGGACAGCTCTATAATCTTTTATGATTCAATAAACTGAAACTGTGATTCTAACAAGACAAAAGTTTAACACATTGCAATGTATAAATGGTTCGGGTTTTCAAGTTCTGATTCAGAAAAGCAGCTGATTCAATTAACCAGTGGTTCCTGTAAACGGGACCACTGTATTAAATTTTAATTTTAGTGAATTGTTTTCTGCAGCTAAAAAATATATGATAAAGTAAAATAAATTCTGCCGTGTACCCTTTAAAACCCTTTTTTAGTTTTTACTTGGGGAAACATTGACACAGGCTATTAATATACCGTATATTGTAGCTGAAGCTGTAGATATTATATTCGTTGCCATGCGCTAGTTTGGTTGAATGAACAATGTGTCGGATGTACAGAAAAAAAATTTTCTCTATTCGTGCATAATAATCATTGCTTCATTTATTTTTATTATTATTTTTTTAAATCATGAATTGTTACTATTTATTAACCCAAATACATTAATTTTACATAATAATAATCACTAGTAGTAGGTTGGTCATATAACAAATTGAACACGTGTTCTACGTCTGTTTACTTGCAGGACTGCAATTAGAGGTGAGCAGGGCTGTAAAATGGGAAGGGTGCATTGGATGCGTCGCACCAGGGTCCCCGATCTAGGGAGTCATCAAAGTCTCAACATAAACAAACGAGGCCCCTTAACCCCTTTTGCATCCGAGCCGCCAAGTACCTTTCACGGCCCTGGAGGTGAAGGTGCTTAGACGTAAACCATAGACTGGTAATAGTCTATTGTCGACGTCGGGAATATACGTTGATGTACTGACTGCCTGTGAGGATGAATACAGAAAGCAATATGACCAGCGTGAGTTCTTGCGGTTGGGTAGATTTTACTAGGAAACGTATAAAAGCCAGACAATAAATGATTCAGTCTTTGTGTGCGAATTTAAGACCAGGTGCGACCCTAGGGTTTTTGGCGCCCTTCAGATACTTCTATTAAATATTATTATAATAAAAAATTTTGAATTTCGGCACCCCTATGCCCTTCTTACCGTGTTCCGCCCACCCTGTTCAGGACAATATATGCATACATGACTTCTAAATTCTAATTCTTTAAATAAGAAATTAATCCTCGTAGAAAATATTTTTCTTTCTATTTTTTTTTTTTTTTTTTTTTTTAGCAAGTTCTGTCGTACAATCAAACTAACATAAACAGATAAACTATAAGAGAAAAGAACTGCGCGAACCCAGAACATTCATTCTTCTCTTTCTTAGTGATTCCCTTCCCTTCTCTTCTCTTCTCTCTCTCTCTCTCTCTCTCTCTCTCTCTCTTAGGGTAACGTGGCAAATTTTTTTTTTTTTTTTGGCTGGTGCAGCATAAGCCTCAGGCTTCCTTGCACTATATAGCTAATAATAATACTAATAATTTCGTTTCTGCGCATCCGCCATATTGTCTATCCATTCCTCCAATCAGCATACAGCAAGCACACAATATCCACTGCTTCAACCGCTGATAGCCAAAAAACTTTAACTAAACCTCAATTCAGTAAGCAGGCGGATAAACACACAACTATGACCGCATTATAGCATGCCGTAATTGTACACTGAGTAGACAGAAATCAAGAGATACCTACCTAGTAATGGGTAGGCCCACCTTTCACCTGGATAAGGGCAGTTACACAGCAAGGCATTCAGTCCACTAGTTCACGAAAGCTTACCATAGGTATTTCCATCCATGCTTGCTGCACCACTGTCCATAATTTCGTTGCATTCCTGAGTGGAGGATCCAAAGTTCGAATGGATCTTTCCACAGCATCCCAAAGATGTTGCAGTGTTCACTTCCAGTGAACGGAGCAATTCCATGGTGGTAAAATCTGTGGAATGCTCTTCAAACCGTGTTCTAGTCACCATGGCTCTGTGAGGAAGCACATTGTCCTGCTGGAAGATTCCATTGCCATGTGGGTGCACGCACGATGACTATGAAGGGATGCAGGATGGTCTGCAAGGATGGACACATAACCTGGACCATTCAGAGATGCGTCCAGAGGTCCCAACGTGAGCCAGTTCAACATTCCCCAGACCATTACCTACCATCCACCTGCCTGAACAGTTCCTTGTTGACATGATGTGTGCATAGCTTTGTGCAGTTTCCGCCAGATACACACCCTCCCGTCCGCTCGAAATAACTGGGAACGGGACTCGTCGGACCAGGAGACCCATCTCCAATCATCCAAGGTCCAGTGCCAATGTTCTTTTGCCAGTTAAGGTGTAGAGTTCCATGTCACTAGTGTTAGCAATGGACTCTACTGGGTCGGTGGCTCCCATAACCTATTGCCGCTAATGATCACCTGATGGTCTTGGTGGAGACATTTCTGGCACCTCCTTCGTTGAAGTCGGCGGTGATTTGTGCCACTGTCGCTCTCTGGTTGGCTAAAACAATGCAAGGCAGATATCGACGGCCACGTTCATCTACCACCATTCTCCGCCCACAGCGTTGTCCACAATGAGATGTTATTCCGAAAATGGCGTATTCCCGATACTGTCGAACGGGGATAGCGCAATTTCTGTACCACCTCCGTAATAGAGTGACCTATGCGTCGGGCGACCACTATCATCCCTCTTTCAAAGTCGGTTAACTCACGACGTTTATCCTTACTGACATCGAATTATCGTCTACGTCAATGCAGTGTACCTATATACATATACAAAATCCATATACCTTTAAGCCTCTGGCATTGACAGTGTTCTGTTTCACACCCACAATGTATACTACGCGGAGATGGGGGAAACCCCTTGTGCCGTTTGACACTAAACACACTCTACACTCTGTACCTATATACTTGCCAATCGGTCCGTTCGTCCACTAGCAAGAAGAGTGACAGCGTCGCGTTGCCCAGGAACCAAGTATCTCATGGATTCTATCCTTTCAGTGTACATACTCCCATTAACTTGCGTAATTCATTTAAGCTGCGTGGAGGCACTGGTTCCGGGAAAGAGGATCATTGCATTCTACAATTCACCCGTTTTGCTCTATTAACAGGTATATCAGCTGTGATCTAAGAAGCAAGGATTTCTACCAAGAAAGATGGGACACAGAAAAGATGTCAGAGATTAGTAAAAATGAATGATAGGATTTGGCAGGTTTAAGAACATCCTGTTAAAGAGGTAACTGAATTTGCTGGTGTTTCAGAAAATCGCAGGCATCGAATCTTGCCATTCTAAAAATGTCAATTACTATGCCCACTGGACTGGAGGGGATTGAACTGCAAACCAAGCTGGTGGGGGGGGGATTCTTAGTCTTACTTGTAAATTGCGAACAAACCAATCGTAACTTTATCTACAAATTGCGAGCCTTACGAGCTGAGACTTCCCTGTACTGCAGGGGCGAATAGTACTGTAATTGTTTAGAAATGTGTCCTGAATTATAATTTTCAAATGTACATCTCCCTCATTAGTAAATTTACTTCTCTTTTTAAATTTTTAGATTGTTCACGAATAAAACTAATTCGCTTAGCGTGTGCACACAGATAATCAAACGAAAAAAATCAACAAAAAAAATCACTTAAAATAATGCTCAAATGTCCAATCATATATTATGACCTACAAGGTGGCGCGAGCCTAAATTAGTTATTTATTGGCTTGCAGTCTCGGCTGTACTTGCGTTTTATTTAATATCTTCAAAATTTTTATATGCATATTACTTCAACTTTACCGTATTTAATTCTTTTTTGTTTTATTTCTGTATTCCTTTATTTATTTGTTTCTTCGCTTTTTCCCATTCTGCCTCTCTCAACGTTGAATATTATAAATAAATAAAATAACCAAGTAAATAAACGTATATTTGGCGACACGTTCGTTGTGCGTAAGTAGCCATTTTTTTTTGTGTTTTTTGATATTTAGTTCTTTATTACTTCATTTTTATTTGTCTTCGTAAGCTACTATTCTCATTCGCTGCTCGTCAAAATTAACAAAATAATTATGTAGAAAACGGTGTAACTAGTGCAGCTTGGTGGAGTACCATTGAAAAACGATGAAATCAGAAGACAGCAGGAAACTTGGGACAGATAGAAGGGACATTTATAGGGGTTGTATAAGAATTACCAAAAAGATTCCATTACAGAAGTCGATACAAGATACTCGAAAATAATATGGTCACATAACATCCGTACGGCGAATCCAGGAAAAAATATCGGATTTTCTTCCCCCCCCCCCTTAAAAACTATACATAACCACTTAATCTAACAAAATTTCAAGGAAAAATACTTTAGCTATCCCACAGTGTTGAATCCAGGGGGGTTACCGGGGATGAGTTTCACCTCAGGTGTAATAAATTCGCCCCCCGGGAGAAAATAGTAAATTTTATTTTAATATTGCAAGATTACATGAAGATAAGCATTGAAGACTCGATTGAGTTAATAGAAATATTAATAAATGATGTAAGCAAAGAAGATTTGTGTAATACTTAAACGTTTGATTATAATTTGCATGATTTTTTTGCAAATTTTAAATTGTGATTTTGATTTTATTAAACTGTGATTATTGATAGTAATGTGGTTTTTGTCAACTGATTGTTTACCTACGTGCAATCAAAATAATCCACTAGATCAACAGCTGCAGCAGAGTCTTCTCTGTACCTAATTTCTAAACCTAGAGACTTGATTTTACGATGGGCATTCTGGCCATCGTAAAATGCATCATATTCTGGCATAAATGGTAAAAGTATCCACAACTGCAACGAGATCAAGGGCAGATGGGCTAAGAAGTGGCAACTGAAGTTTAACCTTGACAAATGCAAAGTATTGCATATGGATAGAAGTAACCCCAGAGAAACGTACCAACTGTGTACTACACTTAAGGTGGTAGAAAATGAAAAAGACCTGGTAGTAATTGTGCAGGCAAATATGAAGTTTTCTGAGCAATGTAAACAGGCTGCCAGGGCAGGTCATGGGGTTTTGTCAATGATATATAGGGATTTTGCTAGCAGGGAAAAGGAGGTGATTATCCCTCTGTATTAGGCAATGGTCAGGCCACGCCTTGAGTACTGCGTACAGGTCTGGAGGCCTCATTTTAGGAAGGATGTAGATTTACTTGAGCGTGTACAGAGAAGGGTAACAAGATTGGTGAGGGGAATGAAGGGATCCTCTTACCAAGAGAGGCTTAAGTTCTGCAAATTGCAGTGGCTGGAGACTAGGCACCTGCGCGGTGATCTGATTGAGGTATATAAGGCCTTGAATGGGTTGAGCACGCTGAATTCTGATGGGATCCTTCCACTTTTTCAGATTACGAACCTAAGGGGGCATAAATTCAAATTAAGAAAAGACAGATGTAGATTAGATGTGCGGAAATTTGCCTTTAGCCAGCGGGTGGTTAATTGCTGGAACAAACTGCCATCTGTCGTTGTGGAAGTTGATAGGTTGAATAAATTTAAGGAGGAACTGGACAGGCATTTGGAGGGAATGTTGTGGTTTTTTGTTTTTTTTTTTTTGGCTGATGCTGCATAAGCTCATACACATACATATCCGATTTTCTTTTCTTTTTTTCCCTAAAAGTGACTTGATCTAACAAAATTTAAAGTTAAAATTCTTTAGATATCACACAGTGTTGAACCCGGGTGGGTGACTGGGGTGAGTTTCATCTCCAGTAGAATAAAATCCCACCCCTGCGAAAAATAGTAATTTTTATTTTAATATTGCAAAATGAATGAAGATAAGCGTAGAAGGCCCGAATGGGTTATCAGAAAAATTTAATAAATGATGTGATCGATATATATATATCGATCACATCATTTTTGCATATATATATATATATATATATATATATATATATATATATATATATATGCAAAGAAACTCAAATACGAATAAGATTATTATTATAATACTTAAACGTTTAAGTATTATAATTTGTATGATTTTTTTTTGCAAAGTTTAATCTGTGATTTTGATGTTATTAAACTGTGGTTATTGTCAGTAATGTGGTTTTTGTGAACGAATGGGTATACTGTTACTATTTAAATGTTAAAAAAAATAAATATTTCCTTTTGTTTTCTCATATTCTCTTATTATAATATTCATTAATATACAGAGTTGTTCGTAATGTATGCATATTCTGTATGGGAATTTCTATGATTCTTCTGAACAGTATTTTTTATATTATTTTAGAGTTTTGCTGTAAATATTAAATAATAAAAATATATATTCCCCCTACATGTGCTCTCGAAGTTTATAACCCCCCCCCCCCAATGTAAACATTCTGGATTCAACACTGTTATCGCAAGCTCAATTTCAAATGCTGATTTACCTTTAGGAAGTCGGCATTTTTTGTTGATGTGACGCGTTTGGAGGATCATTCAGTGGTAGTATCGTGTCACCTGACAGGCCCTGCGAGAAAATATTTAATCCTGGTGACTCATGGCTGCGGATTACTTTTTACTCTTTGTACCTTCTAAATAGTATCTTTGATTTGTTGTTCACTAGGGACCAACCCTTCCAAGCATTCACAGGGGGTTTGCTGATTTTCAGATGAAAGATTATCAAGAGATAAGCAATTATGGGGAAGGGGGAGCCTATTCAATTACTATAGGGCTGTTCAATAAAAGGTTTGTTAAATGGAAAACGAAAAACATTGTCACAAAAAAAAAAAATAATAAAATAAATAAACTGTTAGTTCTTGAGCAAAAAAAAATCCAAATTAATTCATTCTGCTCTAAAAAGCCGAGTTGAGAAATTTAGAAGAAACATTCAAACCGTTGTTATTAGTGGATGGAAAAAAAAAAAAAAATGCCTAAACTTCATTTAGAATTTTCTCCAAAATTGGTGGTTGCATATCATGAGAAGCCATTAACAACGCCGTATTAACGATCAGGCTACATGCATCAATAATTCACTTGGGTGCTTTCGTCTGGGACAAGCATGGTTTAAGTCTTTAAACATAAAATAAAATACTGAAGTTAAAACCTGGGGCCTGTTTCGGTTGATTACATAATAAAAGGGATTTTTTCCTGTTACCATGTTTCGCTTTATTGCCCCTTTCTGATGTTTCCCGTGGAATGGATTTTTAATAAAGAAGAATTATGCCTGCTGCAGCTGTTGATCTAGTGGATTATTTTGATTACACGTAGGTTAGTGGCGGTTTCAGACGAGTAGGCAATAATACTTCCCACAGGTTTTTAAATTTTCTGCTCTTTTTCCTCCAATGCTTTGGAATGTACATGATTCTGCTCTTGCCGATGAAGAAAGAACTAACAACCAATGCGAAGGTTGGAATCATCGTTTTTTTTTTTTTTTTTTTTCAAATTAGTGTCTCGCTCTCACCCATCCATTTGGTCCCTTATCCATAAAATGCTACTGGAGGTGGCTGCAGATAAACTAAGCTGGCTCAGCTTGATTCAGGTTCTTTGATTTTAAAGAAGAAGCGAGGCATGTATTTCGCAATGCAATGTAAACTAAAATGTTATGCCAGGAATATGATGAAAGTCTAGCCTTTTGAAGAGCAGTAGCACACTTTATACGTTGCATGTAAAATCTGATGCCTTCATTTATTTAAATGTCTCTTTTTATCCGTGTGTAGCTTTGCTCTTTTTCTTATTGGAATAAATATATAATTACAATTGTCTTTTTTGTTGTTATTATATATCTGTATAAATCGATTCATTTACGAATTGTTCACCTTTTCGAATTTATACTATATAAGATTCACCATTTTTGAAATTATGTGAAACATGTTTGATAATATTATTATTGTAATAAGAGAATATGAGAAAACAAAAGGAAATATTTATTTTTTAACATTTCAATATTAACCTTAATCAGTTCACAAAAAGTACATTACTGATAATAATTACGGTTTAATGATATTAAAATTTGCAAAAATTCATACAAATTATGATCAAACGTTTAAGTATTACGATAATCTTCTAATGAAGGCATCAGACAGGTATCAATCACATAATTTATTCATTTTTCTGATAACTCATTCGGGCCTTCTATGCTTATCTTCATGCGATATTAGATTAACAATTACTATTTTTTCGCTGTGGGGGCCGGAATTTTATTCCACCAGAGGTGAAACTCACTCCCAGTTAGTCACCCCCCCCCCTAGATTCAACACTGTGTGATAGCTAAAGAATTTTTCCTTGAAATTTTGTTAGATCAAGTGGTTATGTATAGTTTTTAGGGAAGGGGGAAGAAAATCAGATATTTTTTCCCGTTGTCGAAATTGTCATCCATAAACCATTCTTCAGATTCAGATAAATAAGAAAGACTGTCGTCTGTCACGATGCGTGCTTAGGAGTGAAGCACATTATCGCAAAGGAGAAATCGAGGAATGAGGGGAACACCAATCATCACGAAAATCCAAATCATGCAAACGATGAGGTTCGAGAGGAAGCCTCTTCGACTTTTGATTACGAATTGTCCTCTTTGCAGTCTTTTTCAACTGGAATACGAGCTTTTATGGAATTTGGAATCTGTGATACAGCTTCTGCATATATTTCTAGAGGATTATATCCACTACTAAAGGCTTTCGCTTTCTTATTAGCAACGCATTTCCAGACTTCCACTCTTCATGTCAGCAGGTCGGTTATGTTCACAAGTAGCAACAGGGTCCAATTTTAATGCTGAAGTTTTCAAACCTCCTAAACACCTTATAGGAAACCATATTTCGAGCAACGCTAACGAATGTGTGTTTTACAAATCTGAACAACGCCGTATTAACGATCTGGCTAAATTCATCAATAATTGGTTGCAGCTTTCGTCTGGGACAAGCATGGTTTAAGAAAATACAAAATCTAGGACTAACAAATCGTTATAGAAATAGGATGCTTTGGATAAAATGGATGCGTTTTTTGTTGGTTTGTCTCTTTTACCTCCACATGAAATTAGTAAAAAATGTTTCGTCTTTGATTCCGGGGGTGATTCAGCCCAAAACTGAAGCCGCAGCGAAATTGGCCGATTATTTAGTTGAAAATTATATAGCTATAAAATATCACTTTTTCTTACTATTACATTTGCAGCATCTTGGGCAGAACTCCCAAAAAAAAAAAAAAAAAAATGCTTGTAGAAGTTTTCATTCACGATTTTATATCAGCTTCTGTAAAGGCATCCATATTTATTTCAGTTTCCTGGAATTTTAAGAAAGATTTAAATAATTGCTCATGCAATAGTATATTAAATTGTTTTTTTTTTTTATTTAAAATATTGAAGTTAAAACCTGCTACCTGTTTCGTTTGATTACATAATAAATGGGATATTTTTTCTTATTACCCAGTACGGCGTATCATGCTTGATATAAGATTCTATGGCAACAAATCCCATTCTTCCACCAGCGCACACCTTAGCTCGCCAAGTGACAAAACAGTTGACTGTCGACGTGGAATGCAATGCAAGGGCTCCCCACACATGTTAATGTAATACACAAATTTTTTTTGGGGGATGTAATGTCCATTTTCAAAGAACATGCAAAGTGAACATCTATACCCAAAACTTTGTGCAACACTAGAACGTTCCATCCATGTAAATCTTAAGAGATTTGCAAGAAAGAACCACAGTTCCCGATTGTTTATCGGAAATTATTAAAAGTAATTCACCTTTCAATTAACCAAGTTCGGTTCATCCAAAATGACCAAAACACTATCGAGACTGTTAGGTGATGGGGATTGTTTCTTTCTTTTATGGTTATAGTTGGTTTGACAAATACAAATAATATCACTTTCTGTGATGTTTTCCAAAACTTTTACATTATCTTTAATAACTGCGTTGATAATTCTCGATGGTCGCTGTGTAATATCCTGTTTTGCTTTTCTCTTGGCATTGCTTATCAATTTTTGTTGTATAGTTTTTATTTTTTTTTTTCTTGGTTGTGTTGGGTGTCATTTCTAGTAATTACATTCCCATCGCCCAACGTAAAACTTTGACTCTAGAATATTATTATTATTACTAGCCATATAGTGCAAGGAAGCTTGAGGCTTATGCTGCACCAGCCAAAAAGAAAAAAAATTCCGAGTTACCCAGAGAGAGAGAGAGAGAAGTAGAAGGGAATCACCAAGAAACAGAAGAATGGTGATATCCAGCTCAGGACCCTGGGTGTGCCAAGCCCATACTCACCAGTGTATATCGCAATGCACAGACAAAAGCAAGTTAATTTTTAGAATTTTAATTTTTCGATATGTAAACCCGTACACTGGTAGTAAATCTTTATTTATTTGTGACACTAGAATTTATTGTTTCAAATACCTTTGTGACACTGATACTTGTGAAAGTACATGGATGAAAAATACGTACCAACCAACTTTACATCCGGGGTATTTTAATGGCACCTGTGCCCTATCAACTGCATGTCGCAATTTCCTGGGTTCGATGGGCTGCTCTTCAGTTTGCAATTTACATAGAGGATTAGAGAATCCAAAACACTTGAAAAGAATAAAAGATTATTTTAGTTCGCAATTTTGATATGCCCAAATTCTCATAGAACAAGTAAAATAGTGGTCATCTTTAAATAATGTTTTAAAAGCATTCGCAGTATGCTACTGTTTTAAATCATGGATTGTTTGTCTGTCGGCATATAACGACCGAATTCCAATTTTTAAATGAGCTCTTTAAAAAAAATGGCGAGCTGTTTCAAATTTCATTAAAATCAAATAAACGGAAATGCAAATTTATCTACGATATAAATTTTTGAATTCCGGGAATAAGGTATACCTGAAACAATATTCAAAGAAAAGGGATCCGTCGAATATAGGTGCCATGAAAAAATTCCCTCCTACTGTGTTAACCCCATTACAGCATTTCAAGCTGAATTAATCACTCTATTAATCCTTGGGAAACACAATAAGTTAGTGTTTACAGAGTTTCCAGGAAATCTGGATATTCTTCTGCACAGGAAATGCATATTGAGTGGGTGGAAGGTTTTTATTTTTTCAACAAATAAATTAGTTGTATAACTGCCATATTAATTAATTAATTTTGCTGAATAAAAAAGTAGGAAAAACGTGTAAGGGGCTTGATAATTCTTTTTCTCCGTGTTCTTAAAACTTCCGGGTTTTTTTATTATTTTTTTGTGGGTTCCAAGCGACTGCCTTCGTAGCTGTATGATTAATTTTTTAGAATTTCGAATGTCTTCCCCCCTTTTATATTCTTAAATTTATTTTTATCTATTTTAATAATTATTTCTATTTATTTAAATTTTTACTCGTAGGTACAGTTTAGGTATAAAGTCATAGGTTTACTTTGAAAATAATTCGTTGTAATGTATTTTTCATTAAAATTATTTCATTCAAATGAGACATACAACGCACTAATACTAAGGGAAGTTGGTAAGGGCCTACAAATATTCGTAATAGTGAAATTTTCGTTATAACCCTATTTTACTGTATCATAAGAAAAGCGAGTAATTAATTGGCACTGCTCAGCTTGCAGAATAATAGAACTGTAGTAGTTTCCTACAGTTTACAATCTGGTTGCCACTCCCTTGGCTACTCTACAAACGGCAGAAACCCAGACACGTAAAAACTGGCAGGGAGTAACCGAGTGAGCTCGGTCAAGGCCATTCGCCTTCTACCTTCCCCCCTCCAGGACGCTAATACTGCCTTCCTCTTTTCAACCAAGCACACACCCGTTTACGCTTTATGGTTTGACTCCTTTGATAAGCAACCGTCCCATTACTCATTTCTTTGTGTCTCGAAAGGGAAGCTTTTTTTTCCTAGAAATTCACGACTCCTCGTAGCCTTAGTTGTCCTGGCGAAAATCTGAAACAAACCCAATTCATTGCTTTCTATTAATAATAAGTAATTACAATTACTTATTATTTTTCATAAAAAAAAAAAAAAAAGTCTTCTGTGACATTAAATGCTAACCACAAATGAGTTTAAAGAAAGGAAAACGGATTATGATTCAGTGCATTTGCCTTGAAACTTCCATTTACTTTTTATTTTTGGATGTGAAATCTGATGTCAAGATAAACAAAACTTTTTAAATGAATCATATAGATACTTGGACTTAATGCTGGATTTAGGCCGTAACGCCTTGGCGCACATATTTTTAAAGATCCTAAAAAATAAGATTTCGGGTGAGTGGGGTGACCCTGATCCAGCAGTAATTGTATCGTTTCATGGACGCCCATACCCTGGCATACAGCCGTATTTTCCATTAGTCACTTTAAGCACAGTGCCTAAAGCCTACGAAAAAAATAGTGGCCAGAAAAAGTATAATTGAACGATTTTATTTGAAAAACTAAAATTCTACAGTAAGTGTTGGTAAATAATTTTAATATCAAATTTCTAGAAGCGCTTTGGAATTTCTTTAAAAACAGAAATTTGTATTTTACGCAAGGGATATGATATGTTTGGTGCAATGTAGTAAGTCCTTGAAATGAAGAGTATCTAGGACCTATGAACACTAAAAGACAACCCTGCTCTGGGCCTCTGCTTTGAGTCAGGGAACTCAAGCAGGACTGTGCAAATGTGTGGTGCGCTAGATACGATGCACCCTTGCTCGACACAAAAGGGGCCCTCGAGACGTTTCTTAAATGGATGTAATGTAGTTATAACAAAATAAAGGGTGCCCAAAAACCGCCACGCACTCTGGCTCCTTAATACTATTGCACGGTCCTGGACTGCGGTGCTAGAACTAAAGTTTGACTCATACAATCTCCCTTGCGGAGAATGAAGAATCCCCTTTGTTTGAATTTGGAACCTTTTTCACTTGTGAGCCCGGATGCGTTGTATTTGCATCATCCCCCAAGAATGGGCCCGAATTGTTATTTCCCGTTTTTTTTTTTTTTTTTTTTTTTTTTAACAACCAATCTCAATTCGCTGCGATTCGAATTCAAATAGTCCCAAGAATTTACCAGACTCAATTAAAATTCTCTACATCGTTTAAATAATAATAAAAAAGAAGCAGTAGATCAAAAGTAACATTTATTAAATGAATATTAACTAACATTGTATATAGTCACAAATTTTATGTTTCTAAATATACATTAAACACTTACTAACCTGGACCAACAGTGGTGAAGGGGTAGTCCAAAGTAATGAAAAGTTCGAATTAAACATTATAATTATACATGTATGTAAATACGTTTATTCGTAGTTCATGAAAACATTGACTGAATAAATTTAATTTATTGTCTATATTATTTCTTTATTTACAGAAAGTAAGTTCCAGTCCCACTCTATGCTTCTATTATTTGGTTTTCAGCTCCTCAAGCACAGCTCAGCAGAATCTGTGGGCTCGAATCTTAGATCCTGAGGTTAGTCAACTGGCTACCTGGATGACCGTTCGCAATCTCAAGATCGGGCATCCATATCAAACCTCGGCCTAATCCCATGGAAAATACAGGTCTCAACCTCAAATATCACAAGGGAAAATAGATGCCTCATCGATTTCAAATATAATCAGCTGCCCAAACTTAGAGAGACGGGCAAGCACTCGCGTGGGATCTTCACCGCATCCTACCGTCAACAATTTAGTGTGTCTCAAGAACATGTTCCCATCTAACTCAAATTGGTCTCTATAATGCTCAGTCCCTTCATATTTTATGATAACAGCTACAGGTATCACGCACTGAGGAACAGAGCCGCCCCAACCCTGTGGTACAAGTGGTGTACCGCACCAGGGCAACAATGACTAAGAGGCAGTAAAGACCAATGTTTGAAACACTAAAAGAGACGGCAAAGACGACTAAGGAGACTAAAAGTGCAATGTATGGAGAATGTGTTTTGTCGTATTTCATATTAACAAATGATGAATTTTAAATGTAAAACTTTTGTTTTCAATATTTCTCAGATGTCTGAGGAAGGAAACGACTCTCTGGTGAATACAAAAAAAGAAAAAAAAAAATTAAAAGCAACAAGTTCGATTACCAGGTTTCGGAACATCCGTCCACAGGCAGGCCCATCTACTTCGATTTTCTCTATTTTTTAATACTATTGATGAAGAAACTGAAACACATGAATTATCACCTGTCCAAGATGTAGACATTCCAATTCAGCAAGAAACACTAGATGCAAATTCGGATGGAGAGGAAAGTGAAGATCACAATAGTGGTATACAAGAACTAATTTCACTTAGTGATCCTGGTAAATGGCCACAAATTTTAAATAATAAGATAAGAATGATGTTAGTTGAAAACACAACAGAACAATTTTGAAAAATTTGATTTTCCAAAAGATAAAGATAATAATTGAAGAAACTTTTCTATTGAATATTACACTAAAAAAAAATTACAAAACTGTGAATCACTTTCACGTAATTGGTTACTGCATTCGATTTCGCAAAATGCTGTCTTTTGTTATAATTGTAAATAGTACTGTTTCAGTTCCACTTGCAAACGGTGGATTCAAAAATTGGCAACATTTAACAAGACAGTTGAATGTCTTGATTCAGGAAAACAGCAATAGCGGCATGCTGAATGCACTAACATATTAATTGAAAACTTAGAATTACAAAATACAGTAAATGCACATCATCAAAGTCTGAAAAAATCAAGAAAAAATAATAGTAATAGTACACTTGTGTACAAAATTTAAGGACCACTCAGGTTTTGACTTGTAGCTTCTCATAGGAGTGGCCTGGATACGGGAAAAGCATACCAAAGGAACCTAATGAGGTACAGAAATGATGAAGGAAACAACAGCGACACAACAACGGAAACAAAACGGCATAGAGGGACTTGATTCAAAAATGGCAACATAGCACTGGCTGCCGTGATACAGATGCATCACTGCCAAAGATGACAAAGGGAAGAGATGGTCCTCAGTAGGAGATATGGCCACCTAATGTCGATGCAGGCTTTGCACCGCCTGTCCATACTTATAACAATGTTGTTGATAAGTTCTTGTGGTAACATCGTCCATTCCTCTGTCAGTGCCATCTTCAGCTGGTGAACATTTTCTGGTGGGTGTGGACCTGCCGCTAGACGTCTGTGGACGTCTCCCCAGAGCATCCCGTATGTGTTCGATGGGATTTAGGTCGGTGGAACGGGCAGGCAAATCCATACGAATAATGTACTCACTTTCCAAAAATTTATCAACAGCTGCAGTGCGGCGTTATCATCCATAAACACGAACTCGGGGCCAATGGCACCTCGGAACAGACGCACATGAGGAAGGATTACCTCAGTACAGCAGCGTGCACCGGTTACAGTACCGCCTTCCAGTATCTGGAGTTATGTATGTCCATCCAAGATAACGCCTCGACCGCCATATCGATCCCTTTCAGTGACGTTTGCGGGGTGATACTGTGTGCCAACCTCTCGCCAGATAATCTGACATCCAGAATCGCTGCTGAGACTGAATCTACTCTCATCAGTAAAGAGTACTTTAAGTAAAGATTTTGTGGTTGTAACCTTTAGAAATAGTTTGGTCCTTAAGTTTTGCACACCAGTGTAATAGCAATAGAAGCATGTGATGCAAGAAAGCAAGCATATGAGCTTATGTAGCATCAGCCAAAAAAAATTCACACAACCATTCCCTCTAAATGTTTCTCCAGTTCCTCCTTGAATTTATTTAAGCTATCAACTTCCACAATGACAGAAGGAAAAGAAGGAAGTTTGTTCCAGCAATTAACCACTCGCTGCCTAAGACAAATTTACGCACATCTATTCTATATTGCCATCTATAAGATGGTAATCAGTATTAAAGAGAAGTGTTCTTAGCATTCAATATTTGGCAAAACAAAATTTAGATATAAACCCCCGAGGCCTCTTTGGTGCCTTGCGCTGCACATACTTTGAATTGGTGAATGATGCAGCAAAAATATCCTTTGAGACAATTGATTTTTTTGGAATTATACAGGAACTTTATAATTTTTTTTCTATACTAAACGGTGGGCAATATTAAAAAACGAAGTTTCAAATCTTTCTCTGAAATTTTTGTCTGCCGCCAAAGCAAATTAATGTAGTTTCGTTATTCTATTTTATTTTAAACATATTTATTTCATGTATCGTAATATATGTTATTTTGTGTTTAAAAAAGAAAATTATATATTTTGGAAATATTTCATTTTAAATTTCCAAAAAAAATTGATATAAGAAAAATTACCGTGTGGGAGTTAGGGTGGCAAAAAGAAGTTTGAGCCAGGGAGGCTATATAGCCTGGCGCTGCCCTGCTGAGGAATACCTACCAGTTCATTGATATATAACATGATAACTGTCTCTAATGTGGGTTAGCTTCCACTTAATTCTGAGGGCCAGCATTTCCTAAAAGCTTAGAACACTCCTGACAGACTACCAGTGTTAAACGCATGATGAAACTTCCACTGTGCTTTTAGAAGAGGTGTTAGTGAAAATGCCAAATAAACATTCTGTAAAACTGTATGTAATCATAGTGGAATTTGTAATTGTAAATAAGTATACATGTTATCCTGGCGATAGTGATAGATTAATCTGTAAAACATACATGTTTCCATGGTCCTATAACCTGAATATATGCATCGTAACTTCTATTAAGCCCTCCTTGCTTTCGGGCTGTGTAGGAACAAAACTTTGTGTTTAAATTGACTGATAATAATAATAATATTTAGTAGACCACAGGAATGTTCAACACAAATGCAACTATAATAAGGATAAATGCAATAGGAGTTGCAAGTTCACTCACCACTGCTCACTCACTTCACAGTGTAAGTATGGAGTGGACAGTCTCAGTAACCTTAAACCGCTTATTGTTTTTCTTCTTACTATAAGCAGATTGGATAGAGATTGTAAAATCAAATATACAGAGGAGCGATGAAGACAACAGAAAAAAAAAAAAAAAGAAAGAAAGAAACGTGAAATTTAAAAATAGCTCTTAACTCAAAGATTCTGTAATTGTGGATTGCGACCCCAAGGGGGGGGGGGACCTCGCCCAGAGTTGGGCTGATAAGATAATTGCAGTAGGCTACAGTTATTATATAAAGGAAAACGCGTGGTCTTCGATATTGTACCTAACGTTTTTGGGTCTTATTCACTAGGAAATATTGAGTTTATGCTGATTTTTGCATATTCAATTGATGAAAGATTTTGTTTTCATGATTCATATTCTTCAGAATAATCGATTTAATGAAACATAGTGCTGAGGAATAGTACCAGTTGCTGAGGAATACTACCAGTATTCTTCAGTAGTATTGCATTCCCTCACTGTTTTCCCTAAAATTAGTGGATATTTACAGATTACCCCGTGTTCTTACTTGTTTTTAGGTTCAAAGTCTTTTTTTTTTTTAGTATTCATTTCTCTGCAATTTCCGTAACACTGATTTTTTTTAAGGTGATGAGATTCACATAGTTTCTCCTCTTCGTAAAGAAACTTTCATCTGCAAAAATTGATGAGAATACTCATTCATTTAATCAGCTGGGTTGTCAACGACTATTATGTAAGAGGTAAATCTCTTTTTCTTATTTGTATTAATATGCGTGCAAACCTCCTTATACTTATTATTTGGTCTATTAATGGATCCCATAACCTGTCTTTGCCAGTTAACCATTTCTGTAGTACAATTACGGATCAACTTATAATTCATTGCTCTGTAACTGTTCCATGCCATCCTTTTTAGTTTTTTGATTACTTTGTTAAACTAGCCAATTCCTTTTCGTTTGCTTCTCCTCGGTGACACTATACACTCGGTGTTCATTCAATTGCGACCATCCCGTCTGTAATAGACTATTCTGCATAGCTCGCAGTATAAAAAGCCAAACAGCTTCGTACGCTAGAGCAATAGTAATTTGCATCTGGTCGTGCAAAATGATAAAGTAGCAGTTTATGAGACGTAGTAAAGATATCATGGAGTTTCAAAAGGGAGCTCGTGCATCGAATGCTTTTATATCGGAAACGGAATTTCTTGTCGGTTGCTCACGGCCCACTGTGGTTAAGATGTAAAAAGAATGGTATCGAACAGGGAAACCCTCCCACCAACAGAACTGTAAAGGATTATGCAAGGTGGATGTTCGTGGTGAGCGAAGGGTGCAGTATGTTGTACGGACTGAACAGCAGGTCACTGTGCTACAGTTGACATCGCAATGCAAAATGGGGAATGCAAGGACAATATCCCAAATGATGCGCCCACATTCACACGTATGTGATTCCATTGAATACGACCTAAGAGAATCCTCTCCTTATTGCTCAAGGTGCTCGTCCTTGTCGACGGCGAATGCTGTGGTGTCCACAACGTGCTGGCTGGACACTGGAAACGAGTATGCTAGTCATATGAATCCAAATACCTGGTGGCTAATGGGGGGGGGGAACCCTGGAGTCCACCACAACAATACATGAATGTAGCAATCACCGTCTGCGCAGGCAGTATAGTGGTATCGTCACTGTCCGTCCGACACTGGGTGGAAAAGGCACGAGTATGAATCCCGTCGATGACGCGAGGAACTTTAATGTGCTTTTTTCACTCCGTGACTGAGTTAGTTGGTCAGGCGTAGATAGCAAGTTTTTCCTTAGAAAATGGGATTTTTTTCGTCCAGCAACACAGGCATATAGACCAGAGAACACTCGCAATTTACAGACCCATTGCATAATGGGTATATAGAAAAAATCTGGGTGACTCTAATTAAATAATTTGAATTTGTTTGTAGAAATCACCCGGGAATTCTTGCTGAATGTAAACATGATCTTCCCCAGAGCTCCCCCAAGGTTTTCACCGGGTTTGTACACAACTTACCTACTTACTGGCCATGATCCATTAAAGCCAAGCTAATATCACCGGGCATCATTGAAGATCCATCTTGTGCTTGTGGGCGGTTGGAAAGCTGGTACCATCTTATCTATGATTGGCCCCTGTATGAGAACCTTCGTTCTATATTAATCACCAAAATCATGTACTTACCCATAAATCAAGAATTCCACCTACTTGACAATATACAGCATTTGCCAATTTTGCTCAGAAGCTCCTTGCAAAACGAAGAAACAATCCTAACATCCATCCTAGGAACATACATGCCAAAGAGCGATCAATGAATATTGAATATTATACACCCAACTGCTGATATCGAGACCTCCAATTGCGACAAACACCTGGATGTGATTAAATACCTTGATGTGACTAAAACCCCTAAACAAGACACAGACTGAGAACCTCCAATTGTGACAAATACCTGAACATGACCAAGCCACCGAGCAGACTTGGTCTCCCAACCGTGACCTACACATCGTCAATCGTGACTAATCCACAAGAAAGGACCTTGCCAGTGGTATAGCTACCATGTAGGCAGGCAAGGTAATTGCCTTCGTGTCCGGGGCCTT
This sequence comes from Mastigoproctus giganteus, assembly GCF_048544385.1. Taxonomy (NCBI): domain Eukaryota; kingdom Metazoa; phylum Arthropoda; class Arachnida; order Uropygi; family Thelyphonidae; genus Mastigoproctus; species Mastigoproctus giganteus. Next base: position 57,275,228 of record NC_143586.1, read on the forward strand.
TAGGCCCGGCCTCTTTGGCTGTCTCCTATTTTTGCAATTTTCATTAATTAAGTAGGGGCCCGAACATGTTCTTTGCCTCCGGGCCCGAACATGTTCTTTGCTTCCGGGCCCGAAAAAGGGTACCTACGCTAGTGGACCTTGCCTCTTGACTAATACCTGGACATAACTAGACCACTGACTGGACTTGGTCACCCAACTGTGGCCTGCACACTTTCAATTATGACAGTTATTTGGTCATGACTAAACCACAGAAAAGGACCTTGCCTCTCGACTATGACTTGTATGCCAAGTGGCGACCAATACCAGATTCTTGTCTGGTATCTTTCGACTCCCATTCCCTTGTCCCACTCGCCTAGTGGAGTTCACTCCACCTAATAATTTTGAGGACGCCTTCCTCTACGCCTCAATATTTTTTACTATTTCCCCCCACTCGACTTTCATATTCTCCAGTCTCTATCTGTGTGTTTATTTATTTTTTTTAGGTCCTGTCACTGAAAGCTCAGGCAATTAGGTGGCAGCACCTGCCAGAGAAAGAGAATAATGGGCAGCCTGTTTTACCTCCTAGCGGCGCGTACGGGCAACATGGACCCCATTAGGGGTCCTGCAGCCAAAAGCGGTATCCATTATTCAGAAGGCGGTGGTGGTTGCTTAATATGAGGCATGTTTTGTTGGCAAGAACTAGTACCCTGGAGCGTATGGACCAATGTTACTGGTTAATCTTAGGAGACCATGTGTACCCTGCTATGTTGCATATTTTCCCGGACAGAAACGGGATATTCCAAGCCGATAATGCGCCGTGTCATTGGGTCTGCATTGTGCACTAGTGATTCTACGAACTCAGTGAAAATATCAACCATCTTGATGGGCCTCCAAATTCGCCTGACCTCAATTCAATTAAAATTATTTCTTGACTAAATGCCTAAGAGTATGTAGGAGTTTACTTATGCATGAGTAATGCACACAGACACACATCATTTCTACTACCTAGGTAGTTTTAATGCTTCGTTTTAATTCTATCTCATATTGTGAATACCTTCACAACGAGTTGCCATGGTATTGCGGCGGTAGTATCCGCCGAGAAAAAGTAACAATAGTCTTCTCCATAGGTTAAACGTTACTTATTCAAAGTAATGCAATACCATGGCAACTCGTTGAAGGTATTCACAATATGAGATATAATTAAAACGATGCATTAAAAACTGCCTTGGTAGTAGAAAATGATATGTATGCATTACCCATGCATAAGTAAACTCCTTCATACTCTTAGGCATTTAGCCAAGAAATCATCTTTTAGACGGTATAAGATAGGTGGTCATATTTCAGTTATCGCTGAGTATATATACCATTCAAACCCTCGTTTAAACTACTCTTTTAAAATAAAATCTTAAAATGCTAAAATTAAATTCAGCATTATTTTGATCACAAGGGCTATAATCCCTTCAGCCCGTATCTGGCACTGGGCCTGTTGCGAATTTATACTAATCAGATAGCTAAACAAGGTCCATACGTCATAAGATGTAATGAGAGATTTGGCATCACCAGCACATATATCATTATTATTTAATTAAAACAATAAATAAATAAAAGTAATAAATGTATATAGTTATTAAGTAATAACTTAATGAATTATATTATTATATTAATTAATATTCCTTAATTCATTAATTTAATTAAATTATAATATAAAATTATTATTTATATCTGTAGTTTTTAAAATAATTGATATAAATTGTTTTAATAACAATAGTTTTGTCAGATTTTTTAAAATAAATTAAAAATTGAGATATCATGAGTCTCTTTAACTCTACGTGACAACTCCGATAAATCGGCCTATATAATTTCAGACTTTAGCTTTAGTAGAGGCATATGATGCAAGAAAGCAAGCTTATAGAGCATCAGCCAAAAACAAACCCCTTCCCGTTTCACCCATCCATTCACTCCAAAAGTTTGTCTAGTTCAGCCTTCAATTTATTTAAGCTGTCAACTTCCACAACGACAGATGGAAGTTTGTTCCAGCAATCAACCACCCTCTGGCTTCTTTACACACCGGTAGTGGGTAAGCTTAGTAGCTCCAAGAACCTCATAAGATGGTTTGTGGCTTGTGGCTCTCAAGCCTTCGAAATGCATACCTTTTTATTAAAAGAAATTCCGATGTCCAATAAAAATTTGCATTTCGATTAGGTCAAAATCACGATTCTTCGTTTTAACTATATTTAACATTAAATTAATGAATGGAGTAGCATATCATGAAAATATCTATCATATAATATGATATAATCCGTGTTTGAAAACACGATCATATACCGGTAATATCATATAACCGTTGTTTCAAACACGATCATATAACCCTTGTTTGAAAATACGATCATATAACCCTTGTTTGAAAATATTATGATGTCATACAACTGATATGAGCATAATAAAATCGAAATGAGCGTAATGATTAATAATCGATTACTTCACTAATTGAAATAATCGATTATGCAGATCATTCGATGATGAAACAAACAACAAGAAACGTTTAAAAAAAATGATAGTATTAGTTACCCCCAGGGGCTCACATCTGGTGAGTAGGGACTTGGCACACCCAGGGTCCTGAGCTGAATATCATCATTCTTCTCATCTTGGTGAGACTTTTGACACACTCTCTCACTCTCTCTTAGGGTAACTCGGGAATTTTTTTTTTTTTTTTGGCTGGTGCAGCATAAACCTCAGGCTTCCTTGCATCATGTAGCTAATAATAATAATAAATGATTCAAGAAAGCAAGCTTATATAGAATCAGCCAAAAAAAAAAAAAAAAAAAAAAAAAAGAAACCACAGTTCACCCATCCTATCCCTCCAGGAATTTGTCTAGCTCTGCCTTAATTTATTCAACTCACCCACTTCCACAACAACAGATGGAAGCCTGTTCCGACAATCAACTAGCCGCTGGCTGAAGGTAATCTTCCGCACATCTATCCTGCAACCATCCTTCCTCAACTTGAATTTATACCCCCTCGTACGTATAGTCTCAGCAAGTAGAAGAATACCACTAACATTCCGCTTACTCAAGTCTCGAGAGGCTGCAATTTGCAAAACTGAAGCCTTTCTAGGTAAGCCTTTCCCCAGTAGTGGATGAATTCGAACTGAAATCTCTCTCTCTCTCTCTCTTTGACATCTGTCAGATTTTAACGCATCTCTTTTTACTGCTAGGAGAAGAACCTTCGCTCTGCTTCCATTGTAGTTCCATTCTTACAGTGAAACATATTATCATTGAATGTACACGCTACGATTCAGCTACAATAGAATGTTTCAGATGTTTAATTAACTCACAAAAACCCTTGCAATTAGCTCATATACTTGGAGATAATGCATCTATCAGAGCTGTTTAAATATCTAAAAATGATAAAAGTATACAGTCATTTCTAGAACAATTTCTTTCATATATTGAACAACACTCCAAAGTAATAACCTCATGGCCATAGCAGCCCTAGCGCCAATAAATCCCACTCCAACAACAATCTGTCAGATTTGCGATTATCGAAAATATAGAACGAATTATGAGAATTGTATAATCAATTGTTTCGATTATGATCTCTCGATTATCTCCTCACTGACGAAAAAAAAAGAAAAAAACCCTGCTGTCTATACAAAAGTATATCGCAAATTTCGCATTCAACGGAGAAAAACTAAACGAAGTTTTCCTCATACCATTGGTGAGAAAGAGTTGCAAGAGAGCCTTGCAAAAAGTCCAATATATATCCATGTCTACTAAGGAGCTCTTTAAAGCAAAGTTTAAATAGTCTCAACCCTAAATCATTTTGCAACATATTTATAGAATATAAGCGCTGAATTTAAATTGAGAAGACTGCTTCTGTGTGGATTTCTGGAGTGAACTAGATGCTTCAACAGTGTCCATGTGATCATGGTGTTATGCTGAGCGCCAAGAACGCTTTGCATTAACAGCACTCCCTGTTGAAATAGTCTTTTTCTTCCATATCCGCAATGTCGTCAAGGCGCAGAGGCAAACGCTTGTCTTCATATAGTGTTTTCTATCCATATCTCAATCTAGTAGTCATACATCCAAACATTAGCATTATACGATGCAAGAAAGCAAGCTTATGCAGCAACAGCCGAAAAAAAAAAAAAAAAAAAAACCACTTCCATTTCACCCCTCCGTTCGTTCGAAATACCTGTCCAGCTGAGCCTTAAATTTATTTAGGCTATCAACTTCCGCAACAAGGGATGGAAGTCAATTCCACCAACCAACCACCCGCTGGCTAAAGGCAAATTTCCGCACATCTATCCTACATGTGTCTTTCCTCAATTTGAATTTATGCCCTCTCAGGTGATTATTCTCCGCAAGGGGAAGAATCCCATTGGCATTGAGCATACTCAAACCATTCAAGGCTTTATACACCTCTATCAGATCACCTCGCTGGTGCCTAGTCTCCAGACACTGTAATTGTGAAGAACAAAGGGTTGTTCTTCGTAAGAGCAACCCTTTGTTCCATTTACTAATCTTGTTGCCCTTCTCTGTACTCGTTCCAGCAGCTCTACTTCCTTCTTGAAATGCGGCCTCCAGACCTGTATACAGTACTCTAGGTGTGGCCTGACCATTGCCTTATACTAGGGAATAATCACCTCCTTATCCCTGCTAGAAAAATTCCTGCATATCAATGACAAGACACCATGAGCTACTCTTGCAGCCCGTCTGCACTGCTCAGAGAACTTCATATCTGCCTGCACAATTACCCCCAGGTCCTTTTCATTCTCTAGCAGTGTTAGTGTAGTACCACAGAGTTGATACGTTGCTCTGGAGTTACTGTTTCCCATATGTATTACTTTACATTTGTCAAGGTCAAACTTCATTCGCCACCCCTCAGCCCATCAGCTCAACTTTTCCAGATCGTGTTGCAGCAGCATAGCGTCCTTAACAACCCTGCAAACCTATGTATCGTCTCCGAACTTGGACATTAAGCATGATATACCATCATCAATATCATTTATAAATACAGAAAACAAGAATGGACTCAACACTGAACCCTGAGGGACTCCAATAATAGCATTAGTCCACGATGAGCAGTGTCCATTGATTACCACTCTCTGTCTTCTCCCCCTCAACCATCATTTTATCCATAGCAGCCATTTGCCTCCAATGCCACACTGCTCCAATTTGTTCAGCAGTCTTTCATGTGCAACAGAATCAAAAGCCTTTCTAAGATCAAAATATACAATATCAAAGTTATTCCCTGCATCCAGTTCTTTTGTGACTGCATCATAGTATCCAATCAAATTGGTCAGGCAAGACTTCCCCTTAACAAAACCATGCTGTGTCCGAGCTATAACTGAAGTCTTGTCTAGATGATCCTTCAGTGCTTCTTTAACCAGTGCCTCCATTAATTTTCCTGGAACAGAAGTTAAACTCACAGGTCTATAATTACTTGTATCAGCCTTTGATCCTCCTTTGTGAATTGGGGTCACATTTGCACATCTCCAGTCTATGGGTACCTCCCCCTGAGTCCAAAGAAGCTCTCATAATTATGGTTAAGGGTTTGCTCACTTTCTTTGCTGCCTCCTTTAATATAACTGGATAGATCCACCCAGGTGCCTTTTTTTATGTTTATCCTTAACAATTTCTCCTTCACTTTCCTCTCAGTTATTACAAAATCATCTAACTCACTTCCAGAGTTTACTTCTCCGGCATTGCCCTTCCTGAATAACTCTTCATGTGTGAATGTAGATGCAAACTGTTGAACCATCCAATGGACCAATCTGATTCATCCCTTTGCTTCTAGAGTTTACATAGGTAAAGAACTCTTTTCTGTCTGTCTTTGCATCCTTTGCCAAGGATTTCTCATAATCTGCCTTTGCCTGCCTAATCTCCTTTGTGACTTGGTTACAGACCAGCTTATATATATCATAGGCTTCCATGTCACCCATTAATTTATATGTATCCCATGCATTTTACTTCCCTGCCATATGTCTCATTAATTCATCTGACATCCATTTAGGCATATACCTAGAACAATATTTCTTAGTTGGTATGTAAAGCCTACAACAAAAACATTTTGTTGTTGTTGTAGTGGTAGGGTTTTAGGAGCATCTGCGACTAAGGACATATTGCTCAGTGAATCTTGTCTGTAAATAATGGTTTCGGAGGTAGATTCCTGTTTTGTTGAAAAAAAAACCTCGTTTCCGGGAGAAAAAACATGCTACCTTTCATTGAGACCGACCAGCTCATTCGCTTTGCGAAAAAGGCAAAAAAAATTCCTCCCAACATCGACGGGACTTGAACCTAGTTGTTTTCCATCCGGTGTGAAGAGGACCGCGATCTTACCAACTGTGATACACACGAGGACACATCCACACATGGAAATAAGTTTCTTCCATTCTGCAATTAAGATTATAATATTTGAGAACTTGAAAAAAAAATTCCATGCAAAGGATTATGTGGCCATTCAATATATAATAATTATATTGGCTAACAAATTTATAATGGATTATGTTTTGGCCCTCACCATAGCTCAGTGAAATGTAATCACTGTCCTCCCAACAACGAGTGGAAAATACCTGAGTTCGAATCCCTCAACGAGGCCAGAATTTTTGAAAAAATTTAACATTTTTGATTTGGTGGTTGATCCATTCCACAACACAATGGTTCCTGCAATTCAATGAAGTTCCCGATCAGACGACATCTCAATTTACAATATTGACCTCTCTGTTTTTGCTTCAAAAATGATTGCTGTTGCAAATTGCATTACCTGTATCCTTTTAAGTGCCCTCTTCTCGTTTCCTCTTTTTTTTTCTTTATTATTATTATTTCTTTCTCTTTATTTTAAAGGCAGATTTATTGCTGGCTCTCAATTTGACAACGGGATTGCTTTTTGTTGGTGCCACTAGTTTGGGCAAACAATGGCATAGGATTGGGGTACCCACAGGTATTGCACTTCCTCCAGTGGGTACGTGATTTTCCTGTCTTAGTGGATAAGGCTGTATGAGACAGTAGAGGCCTGCCTCATCGTAACAAAGACGGAATTCTGGAAGTGGGTTACCTTGTGTTTGCCAGCGCTTAGCTACAAACTAGGCAGTCTACAACATAACTACAAACTCTACACAGTATCTACTCTTGTAGATACAATAATTACTCGTGTCACCCTTTGTGAATTGGGGAAACAGTTGCATATCTCCAGTCCATGAGGACCCTCCTGGATTCATCCAGAGGTGCTCTCATAATAAAGGCTAAGGGTCTGCTTACTTCCTTTGCCACCTCGTTTAATATAACTGGATAGATACCATCAATCCAAGGTGGCTTTCTTATGTTTAATTTCAACAATTTCTCTTCCACTTTGCTCTCAGTTATTACAAAATCGTTAAGCTCCCTGTTACAATTTAAAAAGTTTCTGTCATCCATTTTCCTACAGAATTCCTCATGAATGAATGTAGGTGTAAAATACTCATTCAGTTTGTCAGATAACTGAAGAGGGTCATCAACAGTCGACCAATCGATAGCAAGTGGAGAAATTTCATCCCATTCCTTCTAGAGTTTACATAAATAAAGATGTCTTTGCTGTTTCTCTTTGATAAAGATTTCTTGTAAAATGCCTTAGCTTTCTTAAACGTCCTTTATGACTAGTTTATATCTGCTATGGTCTTCTGTGTCGCCTGATAATTTATACGTATCCCATGCATTTTTCTTCTCTGCCACGAGTCTCATTAGTTCATTTGACATCCATTTAGGCGTAAACATTGAACAATATTTCTTAGATGGAACAAATGGCCTAGGAGCTTCCAAAATTACCTCCTTAAATGCCTCACATTTAGAATTTGCTGTTGGTAACATCATCAGTTGGTCCCACTGTATAGAACGTAGAAACTGACTGAGACCACTGTGGTCGCCCTTACGAAAGCAAAAACCCTCTGATGGTAGTGACATTTTTAAGTAAATCCCACATCAGTACACTGATCACTACCACCTAGTGGTTCCTTTGTCTACAGATTCTTTATGCATGAATAATCATTACTGATAATCAGATCAAGAATATTACTTCCTCTGGTTACCTTTCGAATATGCTGCCGTAGAAAAAAATCATCCAATGAATGGCTTGCTATTGACCATATCACAAGTTCCAGTCAATACCTGGGAAATTAAAATCTCCCATTATAGGACGGCCTCAAGTTTTTCTGGATAGTGTGGACCTGACCCTACGGTCTGGTTTGCTCCCACTCATGCACACAGGCCACATTGGCAACCTGAGCCAGCTCCCTTGTTTGGCTCACTGTCTTACCTGTTCCTGGCAGAGCGGGGAGGGGACAGTTTGCTGTCCCCTTCTCCCCTGCCACCCTATTTCTTCCCTCTGGTGGGGCATGGGCATGCCCAACTGTAAACTGGAGTTGCCTTCCTTTCGGCTCCATATTTCTGTCTATCTGCCCCCCAGTCTTCAGCCTTCACCCCACTCTATCTGACAGCAACGTGAACATGCCCCAGACAATCTAAAATCACCAATCTAAATTAATTTTGCCCAACATTTTGGGCTTCTAGCGCTCCCCGCGACGCGTACGCGATTTTTTTTTTTTTTTTTTAGGTCCTAGCCACTGAAATCTCAGGAAATTAGGTGGCAGGACCTGCCAGAGTGAACTATATACTAGTGAGTACCTGGTCTGCCTCCACGGGGCTAAAGTGGGACAACGTCGGGCCTCAGTAGGGGTCTGGCGGCTAAATGACCAGATGAACAATGGTACAAGGCATCACACACATATACAAAGTCCATACACTTTTGAATCTCTGGCTTTTCCAGTCAACTGGTTCACCCACAATGTAAACTACACGGAGATGGGGGAACCCCTGGTGCCGCTTGACCCTAAACACACTTTACACTTTATAGGACGTTCTGCTGAATTAATAGCGCACTCTATTTCTCTGTACAGTTGTTCACAGTATTCACCAGAGTCATTAGGCCTATAACACGCTCCTACTCTTATATTTCCTTCCCTAGTGCTTATGTCACACTACTCTGACTCAACATTGCACTGTCTACCTATTTCAGCTAGATGCACTGCCTTAGATTTTATGTGTTTCTTAACTAACAGCATAACTCATCCTCTCTTTCTTTCCTGTTTATCCTTTCTGTACACATTTTACTCTGCAAGTTCCAGTTCAGCACTGCTTATACTTATGTATCTGCGATACCACTTCTCTGATGTCCCAACAATATCCACCTTCGATGTCTTGACCTGCAATTCAAATCAAATGACCTGTTGAAATCTTCCCCCATATTTACCATCTACCCGAAGTGCATGGGAAAAGAAAATTGCTAATGAAGAAAATATATTCTTAGTTCAAAATAGAACCATTTTCTGTGTACTTTGTAGGAAGTGGTCACCTTGGAAAACTTACAGTAAAACCAAGTGTATCATCGAAGGGACACTGCAGTCAGATGGCCCAGGTTTGTCATGGTTCCTAAAGAGTGTGGCAGAGCCTGTTTGTGAATCCGTCTAGGGGGAAAGGCAATCGAGAATTTCTAGTTTCACTACTGGTTGGTCAACAAGCTCTTCATAGTTCACTGATATCTGATTTCATATAAAGAGTTTTGGTGGGGTACTTGGTGGTATTTCAAGTACAACATTAAAAGAACTGTGTTTATTGTTGTTATTGGATTTTAGGAACACTGGCGAGTAAGGCCATGTTGCTCTGTGTATATTGTCTGTAAATTGCGTGTGCTTTGATGTCGATTTTCTGCTTTCTGGTCGAAAACGGCCTGTCTTTCATTAACGTATTGAGGGTGCCCTACTGGATATTCCCTCTTTTATCTTTATGTGGTCTGCGCTTGTAGCACAGTGACATCGTCACCATCCATCCCACACAGGGTGCAAAAGGCACGGGTTCGAATCCCATCGATAACGCCAGGAACTTTTATAGCTTTTTTCACTCTGTGGCTTAGTTAGTTAGTCAGTCTCAACAGTAGATAGCAAGGTGTTTTCCCAGGAAAAACTGTGGTTTTTCGTCCAACAACGCAGGCAAATCGACCAGAAAACGCACTCGATTTTACAGACATAATACAAATGAGTAACTTTTCTGGCTATATTTCTTTCGATTGAAATCCTTCTGACCTTGTGTTACCGTCAGTCACGCTTACTTAACAGTTTACTTTTTCTGAGCGACCAATAAACTGATATTTATTTATCAGTTTATGTCACAATATAACACCCTAATATAACACATTAGTTTTTTTTTTTATCTTTATGTTCCAAATGCCATACAAAAGGGAGTGTACTGACGTGGTGCAATTAGGTCCCCGACACGAAGGATACCCTTCTTCAATGGTATAGTAGAGCTATAACAAACGGGATGCCAAAGTCTGCGCCCCCGGATTTGCATGTGAATATTCTGTTTCATGGCCTATTCGAGACTACGCTTTCATCAAGCCTAATTTGATACAGAGAGGATAATAAAATGTTTTCTCTATCGATTAGTGATACTATATAATTCTGTCCACAAATATACTCTGTGCGAAATGGCCGATTGTTTACATTATAATAGATACCAATATCTCCGCCAACCTTTTCATGAAAAATATGGCAAACTTTTGTGAAATCAAGTTACCAACGTAGTAAAAGTGCAATAAACATACAAATTGTAAAAATTTGTTATGTACGTAAATCGTTGAATGTTCGTAATTCAGTGCTATTTATTCTTGTTATATTTCTTTCGATTGAAATCCTTCTGACCTTGTGTTACCGTCAGTCACGCTTACTTAACAGTTTACTATTTCTGAGGGACCAATAAACTGATATTTATTTATCAGTTTATGATCACAAAATTTCCATATTTATCTTGGGTTATTATCGTTTTAAGGAGACATTCGATATATTTATAGATACCCACCCATACCAATTGCATGTGCAATTTGGTACTGATGAATAGGCATTTCCATTGTGCAACAGCACGCCTTTAAACTCTGTTTACATGATTCTTTAAAAAGCTTCAGGTCTTCAGAGTTACGCTTGAGACCATTAAACAATCATTGTCCTCACAGTCTATGAGGAAAAAACTGTATTCTTTTCTCAGCTACAATTTCCAGATTTGATTATAGGAGCAGTTTCCATCCCTGTAATCTGAAACCTAAGACTTTGGCTTGGCTTTTAGATTTAAGTCTGAAGCAGGTCCTTTAGTTCAATTTGAGTAATCAAATAATGTTGGTCCTCTTGGGTCGGTGTATACATTTTGCTGACACACACACCCTGCCATTTTTTCGTAAGGCATTTTTTTTCACAAGGTAACAATATCTTTGACTAAATTCCATATTTGAGAAGGCTTAGGAATTGATGTGTTTCAGAATGGCAATGCATGATAATGGTTGCTGCCCTGATCCCAGACATCATATGATGCCGTGTGATTCAGAACACCCCCATCAGCCAGAGAAACGAGGGACAGAAGGACGACAGTTAATAGTGGACAAAAGTCCACTGTTAACTGAGGAAAGTGGATTTCTTTCCTCATGCTAATCTCTGCATGGCTATTCTATGTTCTATTTACCTGTGGCTAGAAAATAAGTTGGAGTTATGGGTTGGAGGAAAACACAGATGATCAACACCTTTACACAGAAAATACTATCTCCGTCATGAAGTCAAAGTAAACCATGAATGCTTCTGCCGTTCTTGCCTGCTCGCATTTCAAATGCGACAGTAATCGAACTGATGCCATTTCCACAGGTCGTGAAACATCAGTAATGCTGTCCACTTCGTCTAAATTGAAGGCGCAATTAATAAACCACAGAATTAGTCATTTGGAAGATATCTGTCCAATGTAACAGCTTCTCATGGTCAACTTCACGTTGAATTTTAGCCGAACAACTTCAAAAAATGGCATAAACATTTTCACTGAAGATAAAATATATTTTTGAAAAGTCAATTGTAATTAGAGACCACTTAGAATGTGGGCTGATAGCGTTATTATAATAATTTTAATGCAATACATATACAACCAATAATTTTATTGTTACTTACTAAATTTTACTCTTTCCTGACGATATGCCTAGTTCTATCAACAATATGTTTGATTTTAATTTGTTTTGCAGTCATGTTTTTTATCTTTTAGCTGAAAATTTAATTGTAACAGTTTTTGTATGAATTTAGAGGTGGCGCAGGGAAGGTGACGTCATCTTAAATTGTACTGGATCCGGTTTTGACTGGTTATCTGGATATAGGACGCAGATCTGCATTGCGGCGTTTCACTTGTTCTTTGTCTAGCATCGTGAGTGTAAGGTAAGTACGTTCCTTGTTCTTGAATTCGCGCCTTTGTGTATTTGAACCTTTTATATTTTAAAATGTTTCACGTTGTTTATGTTTATTAATATATCAATGTACGCGTGCATTAATTTAATTTTATTTACTTGCTAAAAGGTGTGAATATATAATAAAATTTTATATTCTTTAAGTTATTGGCTACATAACGCAGTTAGTTCTTGGTTTTCATTTTCGATAACATGAAAGGTTCTACCAGCGCGAAAAATAACGTCTAAATAAAGCGAGATACTGTTAAAAAAGTTATAATGATTGTGTTCTATTACCAGCTCTTGAACTTCGAATTTCGAATCATAACTATTCGATAGAAATAGTTAGATCTGGAACTCTGCGAAAACCATGCAGAGATCCTAGATAAAATCTAAAAATGTCTCTAAATTTACATAGAATTGTTAAGATTTTTACTATTTGGATTAAGTTGCATTACGCTAACGAATTTAAATTAGATTCCTAAATTTTTGTGTTCTACAGTGTATTAGTTAAAAGTTGTTGTAATGTATGCTTGTTTTATGAATTTTGTCATTAATTTTTATTGTAAGGCTCTTTTTTTCTAACTTGATCATGTCATGTTCTAAAATGGCGACGGTTTGGGTGTTGGAGTTCATCTAACAAAGGAGTCTTTGTTCATGATGGCGGTTAGTCAGTCATTGGTTAGATTTTTGGCGAAATGTACTGCATTTGCGCATGTGCAGCGCGACTGAAGTTCGTTTTATTCCTAATTTGGATGTATTCTAACCGGTTTTTTTTATTTCAACGGTATATATTTGACAAATAGGCTTTTGTTTTTATAAGGGTATTAAAGCCGCCTTTCGCTTTAGAAAATTTATATTAGTACAGGCAATTTTTACACTGCATCTGAAATCGAATGTAGGTATTTGCATTAAGACGTTTGTAGATTTTGATGCTCTTTTGAATGTAAATTCACAGCCCATTCTACCTACCGGCGAAATTTAATTTATCTTGTGGTCGATTGAAATTGCAGTTGTTTTTTTTTTTCTTGAACATCTTTTCGTTTAGGTGACTGCACACGTTGTAGTTCTAAATTTACCTGTTAATGATACAAGTCAAAATTAATAAGGATGATCTACAATCAGATTCATATACTGCCATATAATTCAACAGTTTAACTGAAAAAGTTGACGTCATAACTTAAAATTCTTTAATATAAATTTAATTCCTTTGAACTGTCTTTATCTCAGGTCTTTATCCAACTTTTGGATTCTCATTCTATTGCTTGTCTTTAGTAGTTGTGAATGTGACCCAATTGAATGATGCTTTGTCCAAATTCAGTATGGTTTACCCATGTAGGAGTAGATTACATTAGAAGTATCACCAAAGTGTATAACGATTAGTTTAGGTTAGATTTAATAAATTAGCTTTTCAAGACATACTTTAAATGCTAATAACCATTCTGTATGTATTACAGAATGTTCAGCGCTTTTTCGTCTTGTTTGAATGCATTTGGCCGAAACAAAATTTATAAATTTAATCGGTCACTTGAAGTACCATTGTACTTTTTAGTACTGACCAGTCAGTGCTTTCACATCAGGTGATGTCATTCTGGTTGTCAGGATTAAGGTAGTGAATAGATTATTTGAACAGTCCAAACAAATGTAATTTGTTCCAAACAACTTTGCAAAAAAAAAAAATCTTGTCTTTGATTTCATTTCATTGTTCTGAATGTCTTGTGGACTGCATGAATGTAAGGTTTTGGGGGCACCAATGATTTAAACTGTATTGTGCTACATTTGGTAAGCAACCAAGAAATATTGCAGGATAAAATATTATTTTTCACTTATTCACACTTAATTCTGAAAATATTCACTAGCTTGAATGTAATTTTCAACTCTTCAAGCAAACAAAGGGCTGCTATTTTTGGGTATTTTCCTCTTGTTATAATAGGAAAATTGTTCAGGGAAAAATGTTCTATTTATAGAAATACTATGAATATATAGTGAATGCTCATAGTTCAGTAAGGGACTACCATTGATATCAGATTTTAACTAATAAATGTGACCAGCAGATGTGTTGCACCAACTCTGTTCACATTTATTGGTGTGATACAGTTGACATTTTACTGCTATAATAATACATCTTGTAGACTGAAGCTTGCATTTTGTCAGTGAGTGAAAAATTGTGAAGCTGCAGACTTTTGGGGTGGGTTAGTAATGTGAGAGAGAGAACAGGTGGGGGGGGTAAAGAATTGAATGTATCAGTTTACTGTTGCAATGAAAAAGTATTTGGCCTTTATGCCCAAGCTTGCCCAAAATTATTTTTTGTGTGTGGTTATTGAAAATTACACTCTGGGTGAAACTCCGTGGTATACCGATTTGTTTAGAGGGCTTGAATTGACCAATCCTATTTTAAAATAGGCTTTTGACAACCCACCATCAAAAAAGCTTTATGCCACAACTTGTTTTCCAGATTACTTGGTAACTCTTGGTGTCAGTGTTGCAGATTAGCAGTGATAATTAACCACATTTCTATCCTGTGTTACTGTATAAAAACAATGGAGAGATCTTATTTTTAAGTGGTTACAGCATTTGGTTCTTTTTTGTATTTGCAATTCAGTATTTAAATTAAGGTAATGCAAGGTGTTGCAGTTGGCTCATAATAACTTATCAACTATGGTGGCACTCAGGGTAGTGGAGAATGAAAAATACCTGGGGTAACTGTATAGTGAGAATTCTGAGCAGTGCAGACATTCTGCCAGAACAGCTCGTGGGTTTTGTCAATGATATATACAGAAACTTGCTAGCAGGGTGATTTTTATCTCTTTGTATAGGGTCATGATTAGGCCACATGTTGAGTGAGTACTGTATACATAGGCCTCACTTAGCCTCTTGAAGGAAAGTGTGCACTGCTTCAGTTCTGCAAATTGCAGTCTCGAGACTAGGCACCTGCAGGGAGATCCAATTGAAATGTTTAAAGCATTGAATTGACCCATGAGGGAAGCATAAATTCAGGTTGAGAAGGATGGTTTCAGGATAAAGTGGAGAAATTTGCCTTCAGCCACTGGGTGGTTGATTGTTGGAATAGGCATACATCTGTTATGGAAGTGGATGGTTTGAATAAATTCAAGGGAGACTTGATTTTTTTTTTTCTTTTGCTGATGCTATATTCTAGCATCATTTGCCATTACTACTCTAATTTACTAATATTATTTTGTAACATTTCATGATCTGTTTGACAAGTTTCTGCTAGTCAATAGTAGAAACTCACTTTTGCACTGTAAAACCATCCTATCCTGTTCACCAAGAGGTATGGGAGGGTGGGGGAACCCTGTGAATATTTTTTTTTGTATTTCTGTTGAATGATTTTTCTATGTGATTTTATCAGAAGCATATCTTTAGTTTTTATATATGGTTTTCTAACATTACCAAATATAGGAAAATTAATTTACTGCCCCAGTAGAGCACAATCAGCAGTCATAGATATTCAAAGAAACTTCCAAATTCAAAATATTTCAAGTTGCATATGAAAAGCAATGCAAGTAATTAATGACTAACAGTAAATTGGAGAACCTAGTCTTGTTATTGGTTTAAATTATCTATTGTAAATGATGTATAGATTGTAACTGGTGGTAATCTGAAAAAACCTTTTTTTGACCACTGGTACATTGTTTTTCAGGGAAATAATTTTAATGATTCATCTATTTCTGCATAAATTTTGCAAGCTTTTCACCATATTAATGGAACCAGTGTAAATTGTATGGGTAATGTTTGATTGAATGACTTTATATTGAATAATGCTCAATTTTTCTAACCTTTTTATATTCTGTTAACCCTCAAGTGAGTTTTTGTTAGGAAAACAATTGGGTGAATTTGAGGGTTTATATATATATATTCAGGAATAATTTAACTGTTTAGCAGGGATCAAAAGTTGCACGAGTAGGCATGTGGTGGCGTATTATGTACTGTTTGAAGAAAATAGTGGATCATTTTGGGCATATTCAATTTCTTAAATTTTTCATGTTTTAACAAAAATGAAAAGTAAATCTTTATTTAATTGACCATTTTAGAGAATCTTCACTTCATGTTCTGTATATCCACACACTTATCTGGTAGCCTGTAGTGCACTTCAAAATTGCTTTGCTGTCTTTATTCTTGTAAATTAATGTATTGCAATTTGATTTCTGTATGACTTGTTTCTGAAACCTGCTTATTCTGGGCTCAGTATTTATTTTCTTTCTTCATCCAAGTATTTTTGATAATACCTCTCACTAGAAGTGTTATTTCCCCCCCCCCCCCATTTTTTAGGGTTTTTTTTTGACAATTCTACCCATGTGGTGTAATCTTTCCTCATTCCAAATGTTATCCATTAAAGGATATGATAATTTTATATCAGCCTGTTAACAGTTTTGGTGGTATCAATTCCTGCCGTCTTATCTTATTTTAACTTTAACCCATTAAAGAAAGTGACATGAAATAAAATCAGTATAGCCTCTAGGAACTAATGCAGTGACAAGAGCCCTTAACATTGCTTTCTGATAACATGCAAAAGAATAACCCAGAACTTAAGATGATTCTCATACCAAAATTAATTTACATAGTGGCATGTATGATTGGTGCACAAAGTTAAAACTTGTGCAGCAGTAAAAGTTTTTGCATGGTCTATAATCTTGCAATAGTTGTGAAGTCCTTTGTAAAACGAATCTACAAATTTATTGAATGAAAGTTAATTGAACTTTATCTTCCTAACCCTAAACAGTTTTTTTTTCCACTGGAGTTTTGAAAGTTTATGGTTTTTGAGGTAACCAAGAGCACTTGTGTGCAGTACTGGGATCCCCCCCCCTTCCAAAAATATACATGTATACAGTTCCCTAGAATTCGTGTTTGTTAGGTGTGATGTCAAATTAAGTCAATTTATTAACTGTTAGTTAATTTAGTCTGCACACATTCATTCCCTCAGAAAATATCCATTTAAAGTTGACTGGCAACAAATTTGTAAAACTACTTATAAAAACTAGAAAATGTGTATTTAATTAGTACATACAGATATATCACTTGTATTACCCAGTGGGTTTGCATGTGTGTCATGCCTTTTTATCAAAAAAAAACTTGGCAGCCATGTACTCTTGACTTAATCTGCAACATTCAGTCAATAGTAATTTAAATTGAAGTATACTGAAACATGGTCATAACATCTTTGTATCCTAATTGACTTTCAAGTTTTCCTTTGAGTTATTTTTGTTTAACAAGCTACCAACTGATGTAATTGTGCATTTGTTAATTGCGTCATGGGTGGAACTTCTGCCAGGCCCTTTGTTATACAATTGATCAGAATACCCAGATCATTGAGAATAGTGTGTGACCAAGGGGCTAGTAAAAGTTCTGGAACATTATGTTATTAACAAAGGTAATACATGCAGTGCAGTTGGTAGTTATCTTAATCTTTGCTCTTGGTTGACTTCTTAAACAAGAAAACTTAAACAAGATCAAGTTAATATATACATTGCATTACATTTCAGATATATTAGTTTTTACTTTAATTGAATTTGTTCTTTCCCTGTAAATAGAAATTAAAGTATAATTGCTCCTTATTACTAAGATTTTCACTTTAGAACACATTAATAAAACTTTAAAATTTAGCTGTTAAGTTCAGTTACAACTGTAACATTTATTACTCTTATCCCATATACTTTTTTAAGTCTATATAAATAGACTTAAAATCATGAGTCTACATGTGAATTGTGCATGGACTGCCGCTTAGAATACTGCATTATATCTGTCAATTTCTTTTTTCCATACAAATTTGTATGAGTAATTTCTATTTGTCCTATTTTTAATGTTTGGAATTGCTTGAAAATGCCCAAATATAAAATTTCATGAATGAATCTGTCAAATGGGAGGCCCTCTGCTGTAGACATGGTGAACACAATAGGTATGTATATTTGGGAACATGCCTCAAAACCTAAATGGGGATGACCTTTTCACCTCTTTCCTAGTTTATGTATGTACTGTGCACATGCTGCCTGCTGGTGTAACATTTTGATTCTAAGAGGGATGTAATTGGCTCTGTAGCTTGTTTTGCTATTGTATTCCTTTTACTATTAATGTCATTAACAGAGTATTCAATTTATAACTTTCTAGTCTGTGTTACAAAGAAAATTGTAACTTGGTGCTTACACTTGAGGGTTAAAGAACATTTGTTTTAATAAATTAAAACAAGCTTTGTTTTAATTTATATTAAAACAAATTTTAATGAATTGTTACATCTCTTTCACCAGAGCATCATGGCTGACATTGAAGATAAGCAGACACACAAAATTCATCGTGCTCCACACAGTGGCTGCAAGGCAAAAAAGAAAAAAAAAGAGAAACATGTACAAGAAATGACTGCCAAGCAGAGAAATCCTAAAGCATTTGCTGTTCAGTCTGTGGCAAAGGCAGAAAGGTATCAAAGAAGAGCATTAGATATAAAAGAAAAACGAATGCGAATGCCAGTCATTGACCGTACTCCTTTAGAGCCACCACCAGTAGCTGTTGCCCTAGTAGGTCCTCCCAAAGTTGGAAAAACAACTCTGATGCGTTGTATTATTAAGCATTTTGGAAAACAAACATTGTCTACCATCAATGGATTTGTTACTATTGTTGCAGGGAAAAAGCGGAGGTTACAATTAATTGAATGCAAGAATGATATTAACTGCATGATTGATGTTGCCAAAATTGCTGACCTTGTGTTGCTTATGGTTGATGCTAGTTTTGGTTTTGAAATGGAAACTTTTGAGTTCCTCAATATATGTCAAGCCCATGGGTTTCCTAGAGTACTGGGTGTTCTGACTCATCTAGACACATTTAAGAATAACAAGACACTTCGTAGAACAAAGAAGCAAATGCAGCATAGGTTTTGGACAGAAATTTATCCAGGGGCAAAGCTATTTTATCTTTCTGGAATGATTGGTGGAGAATACTTGAAGTCAGAAATTCATAATCTGGGAAGATTTATATCTGTCATGAAATTTAGGCCACTTAAGTGGCATGTAACCCATCCATACATTTTAGCTGACAGAATGGAGGATATAACTGATCCAGAAAAACGTAGGCAGAATCCAAAGTGTGACAGTTGTGTTTGTCTTTATGGCTACTCAAGGGGAACAGCATTAGAAACTGATCTTTTTCATATCCCTGGTTGTGGGACATTTAAGATGAAAAGTATAACCGCACTTCCTGATCCTTGCCCTCTCCCTGTGAAAGAGAAACGGCGTTCTTTAAATCAGAAGGAACGTCTTATTTATGCCCCTATGTCTGGTGTAGGTGGTGTTGTATATGATAAAGATGCAGTTTACATTGAATTAAAAGGTAGTCATTCACACACACAAAAAAAGGAATCTCAAGAAGCTGATAATGAAATGGTTTCATCCTTGATTAATATGCAGCAAACAATTGATAATAAAATAGCAGCTAGTGAATTTACACTTTTCAGTGGAGCTGATCCATTAACACAAAATGACATTAACAAAATTCATAAGTCTAACCTTAAAGATGAGCAGTTCAATAAAATGAGAAGAAAAGTTGTTTTTGAAGATGAAGAAAATTCCTGTATATTATCTGACTTGCCAAAGTATGACAGCAGTGAAGAAAATAATACAGATAGTGATGAGGATTTAAATTTGCGCAGTGAAATGTCAAAAGACACAAGTGAGTGTGATAGCAATGAGGAAGATGAAAGTGTGAGTACTGGTGAAGAAAATCAGGAGTCTGGTTATGGAGAACAAGATAACTTCAGTGAAAGCAAAGATATTGTTAAAGGTGCTAGTAAATGTAATTTTGAGGAAGAAAACAATAGTAAAGATGCAGTGGAGATGGAAGCAGAGATTGGTAGTACTAAAGTTCAAGAGAGTGAAATGCCACAGTTGTGCCCATTGCCTGTAGAAAGGTACAAAATAGAGAAATCCACTGATAAAGGTGTGCAAAGTGTAAATTTTAGTGAAGTAGGTGATTTTCAGCCTGGTTTCCTTAAGTGGAAAGATAACCTGTGTGATAAAGCAGCTGAGGAATACTATAAACAGAAAAAATTTACAAACTTTGAGACAGATATTTATGGAGAGCCTGTGCACAGCCCATTATCTCATGCAAGTTATGCTGATAATATTCAAGAAGTTGGGGGGTTATTTACCGTTCCCACCAGGAAAAATATTGATCTTTGCAGAAATATAGATGGATGTTTAACTCAGACAGTTGATGTGAAAATAAAAGACTGGACCCAAATTGAGAATAAAGATGATATTATTAGTTGCTTTGTAACTGGTAAGTGGGATCAATCTGAAGATGCTGAAATGCTGCTGGAAAGAGATGATGCATTATATGGGGATTTTGAAAACTTAGAATCTTGTGAAGTAAAAAATGAAAACTCTTCATCTGAGACAGATTCTGAAATGGAAGATAATGAAACAGATATTGCAAAATCTAGTATTGATGTTAAAGATGCTAAAGAGGACATTTTACAGAAGAAAAGAATGGAAAAGAAAAGAAAACAAAAAGATATGTTTGATGCAGAGTATGATGGTATTGGTAATTCGTATGTTGAACAACTGAGAGATGAAACTGACAAACAGGAACAGTTAAACAGAAATGAATTTAAAGGCATAGAAGATAGTAAATGGATACTCTATGAAGGTTTTAATCCAGGAACGTATGTGAGAGTAGAATTTGAAGATTTGCCTTTTGAGTTTGTTAACAATTTTGATCCGACATATCCTATCATAATAGGAGGTATTAGAGATAGAGAAAATCAGGAAGGCTATATTCAAGTTAGGCTCAAAAAACACCGCTGGTATCCTAAAATATTAAAAACTAAGGATCCACTGATTATATCAGTTGGTTGGCTTAGATTTCAGACAATTCCACTGTACTTCATTCAGGATCATAATGGCCGTAATCGATTTTTAAAATATACACCGCAGCATCTTCACTGCATGGCCACATTTTGGGGTCCATTAATACCCCAACAAACTGGGTTTTGTGCTATTCAGAGTACTGAAATCTCGTCAACTTTCAGAATTGCAGTAACAGGGTTAGTTTTGGCGGTAGATAAATCACCAGAAATTCAAAAGAAATTGAAACTTATAGGAACTCCATTTAAGATTTACAGGAAGACTGCTTTTATCAAAGGAATGTTTCACTCAGTACTTGAAGTTGCAAAGTTTGAAGGTGCTTTAATCAAAACAGTGAGTGGGATCAGAGGACAAATTAAAAAGCCAATTCGTGCTCCTGAAGGCGCTTTTCGTGCAACATTTGAAGATAAGATTCTGTTAAGTGATATTGTTTTTCTAATAACCTGGTATACAGTGACAGTTCCACAGTTTTTTACTCATGTTACTTCTCTTCTTTTACCTGGGAGCAAATGCAAATGGCAAGGAATGAGGACTGTAGGACAATTGAGGAATGAGCATAACATAAAGGTACCCATGAACCAAGATTCCATGTATACTGCTATTGAAAGGAAGCCACGCCAATTTGGACCACTAATTATCCCCAAAGAATTGCATAAGGAACTGCCATACATAACAAGGCCCAAGTTGCAAGTAAAACATAAGCAGACAGTAGAAAGTAGAAGAGTAGCAGTTATACGAGAACCACATGAACGTGAAGTAGCACATATGATGAAAACTCTGAAAAATGTTTATAGGGAAAAACAAAGAAAAGAGCATGAGGCTATGTGGAAACGAGCAAAAGTTCATAAGAAGGAGAAAAAAATAGCAGAAGCTAAACGATTGCAACGGCAAAGAGATTTAAAGAAACATATTTTTCGTACTTTGAAGAAAATGGAAAGCAAACAGAAAATGTAAATGACTTATTTGAAACAAATAAAAGGTGTTATCTGTTTTTATTTATTTTTTTTATTGGTTGTAAACTTGCAAAATTGTAGTTTAGTTTTTAGGGAAATTGTTTTAATACCTTAAGTATAATTCAACTTTTGAAAATTGATTTGGATTCCAAAATATAAGATTATTTTAATATAGGGTAGGCAGATGTGAAAGAATTTGTAATTATTTCCAGATAATTTACAAATATCAAAAATTAAAAGTTTGAGTATCAGTTAACTTATTCACCTTGTGAATAAGGGAAGTCATTAAAGAGGCAGGTGCACTATATAAAGAGTTTTTTGGTTCTTCCTAAATAGTTTTAAGTGGAATTAACAGTAATTTTGTAAGAACACATTGTCAATTACAGTACGATCACTTTTGTGCCACATCTTGGGTTGCATCCCCACTTATACATACATACATCTATATGCATTTTTTAAATATTTTTGAATTTTGCACGCCTAATGGCACCAGAAACTTAAATGGAAGTGAATAATATACACTTTAAAAGAAATCAACACTTAAATTGCTATTTAACATTTTTCAAATGTATATCTACAAAATGTCTACTTAAATTGGTTACAAAAAACTTGCAGGTTTTTTTGTCAGAATTCAGCCCTGGAACTTTTGATCCTACTTTCTACATTTCATATTTAAAATATTAATTGGAAAATGAAAATTAGAAATAGGATAAATGGAATTTGTCTGGCTGAAATTTTAAAATTGTAAGTGACCTTGATACTGCATGAAATTAAACAGTAATAGTCCAAAAATTGTTAGGAACTGTTCTGTATTGCATTTTCTAAAGAAACAGTTTGGTTACTGAAAGTAATATAAACTGTGTCATGCAACTTTAAAATATCATTGAGGGAAATCCTAAATTAAATTTTTGTAGGAGGCAAATTTAATTTTAATTTGGCTTATAGAAATTTTCCATTCATCATGATTGGCAGTCTCCAATTTACATCTGGAAGTGTGGTGGGTTTTTTGTTTGGAATGATAATAAGTTAATTTAAACAGTTGACTGAAATTTGTATAATATAACAATGACATTACTGTTTGCAACTTATTTGTTGCAGTGGAAAGGAAGTTTGGAAATTTCTGAGACACTTATTCTGAATTGTGTAATATTAGCAAAGTTTGAAATGGTAACCTGTATATTTGGTACTTGATGCATGTCTAGAAACATGCTATCTGCTTTTAACACACTTTATCAACATGCTCTTTAGTGTAGGGATTGGCATTTCCAGCTTTGGAAAGTTTACACAAATCCACTGCCTCAAAGCATCAAAATATTTATTGTAATCCCCAATATGCTCCATTACACTACTCCACACAGTTTGTCTACTCAGGACTTTCGAAGCCCTTGTGTAAAGGAAATGATTTGGGAATCTTTCTAAAATACTTCAATCCAAGGAGCATTGTTTGTTAATTAGATTACATATAAATAAAATGCAATCTACTTTCTCATACAACTCTAAAAAACTATTACTTACTATAAATGATTGTAGTAAAATGAGTGTCCACCTTGATTGTGTGGATGGGCCTTCATTTTCTTCAGTGTTTGTATCTTTGAAAAGTACATTCATTGACAAAGGCATATCTCAGTGTTTGGATACATTATTGCTGTGAATGTCTTGTGGCATTGCAAAAATGATTTTGAATCAGTAATTAAAAATAAACATTCTTGTGGTTGGGGGGGGAGGGAAGAACATGTTATGCACTGTTCAACTTTTGTTCTACCTGCAAAAACAATCACTATCTGACATGTACTAAGCCAATGGTATATGTTGATGACCAGTGGATTGAGGGATAGTTGTGGGTCACCTAACAGGTTACCCTGGTTGTGATTAAGAATCTGAAATTTTTTCTGCTTTCCTAAATATAGTCAAACTTGTATTTTTTTTTTTTTTCCCCCTTCTATACAGAAAATGTTTGAGAACTTGCCAGGGCCTGACCCATCAATCTTTGCAACTAGTTTGCTGGCTCTTTGCTTGTAGTTTCAGGTTTCTTGTTTTTTCTCTTCCCACCGGTTCACTTACTAGTTTTATAGTTTTTGAAAGATGCTTTCACATAGTAGAGATAGGAAAACAACCTGATTCTCCCCAGATGGTTGCCATGTTGAAATTTCACGTCTTTTAAACTAGAATATGAAAGTGAATAGGAGTATTTCAGTTTTATCCAAAACTTTTTTTGCAATATCTACAGAATTTTTTTTGAAAATGAAAGGTGTAAAATGCATAGCATGTTTTAAAATCCAGTGTTTTCTTAAAATTTACAATTATGTCACTAATTTTGTTGCATTTTGGGTGCCACCACGGCTGCCAAGTTAATCTTTTAACACCAATGTCTTTCATCTTGCTAGATTTAACAAATGTTATATAAAAAATATCTGCTGGCTAGTAGAACGGTCAGGGAAAAATTAAAACACTGCTAAAACCAGGGGAAAACTGGTAACTTGGATTGTGTGTTGACACTGATTCTCAAACTTTTAGTGGTGTGCTTTCCCCACAATTTAATTCAGAAAAAAAGCTAACAGTTAACTTCAATAAATGTATAATAGAACTGTTATTTGGTTTCAGTAACAACCTTTACTCCAAGTATAATTTTTTATACAAGTGGTATAAGATATCTTGATCAGTGATTTGTTATACCCATTTGTACAACAATGCTATATATCTTGTGAATATTATGTTCATTTAAGATTTGTAACAATATTCTAAAATTCATTTTTTGTTGACTTTTGTTTGCCAGTCTGCATTTAAGCATACAAGTTTTTTTTTTTATTTTTTCATTTTATAGGTAAAGGAGCAGAATATCCAGAATGAAGCCCACATCAATTTTTGTTGGAGGTTTGGGAGATAACATGGGGAGGGATGATTTGGAAAGGGAATTCAGCAAGTATGGTAAACTGAATAGCATTTGGGTTGCACAGAATCCCCCTGGCTTTGCCTTTATTGAGTATGATGATGATAGAGATGCTGATGAAGCTATTAAAGCTATGAATGGAGCTGTAATAAATGGATCTCGTATTAGGGTTGAAATGTCTCGCAACAGTGGTAGAGGTGGACGTGGAGGTAGGGGTAGAGGCAGAGGAGGCTGGCGTGATAATGGTGGAGGAAGAGGTGGTGGACGAGGTAGGCCATACTTCCGTGGAGGCAGAGATTCATATGGTGGTGGTGGTGGCCGAGGTGGTGGTGGTTATGGAATGAGTCGAAGAGGGGGGGGATCATCATTTGATTCGTACAGAAGCTCTGGTCAGTATGGTTCTGGTGGAAGAGGACGAAGAGGAATGGGTTCAAGGTTCTCTGGCTCTGGTGATCGTGATGACCAGTATGATGGAATGTCATATTCACATGATGGAATGGGAAGCAGTGGTGGTGACTACAAGAGTTCCGGATATCGCAGCAGGTCACCAGTTGGACACAACAGGTATAGTGGTAATTTAACTATCCCCGACATGCAATCTTTGTCTTAGCCAACTTGGAATTTAAATACATAATATTGTATTTGGAAGCATTGTCTTCACAAAGCAGACTTCTGGTAGCTGTCGTACTGTGAGCAGCAGACTTTCCTTGAGTATATTGGAATTAAAATTCACATGCTCTGTGAAAGCAGTTTTTAGCATCATTGCACAGTTGAAATCTTGGAACAGCTATTCAGATATACTATTATCCTACTTTTTATTATCTTAATTTTGCAGAAAGATTACCTGCTAACTTCATTTATATATAGGATTTATGAAGCGAATTATAATTGCCTGCCTTTCAGGAGGTCATAGATTTTGCATCCTTAGCAGGAGTAGCTCATTGTCTAAAATTTTTGGACTGATTTAAAGATTGAAATACTTCATGCTGCTATTATTTGACATTTGCTCACATTTCATTATAAAAACTGATTCATGACAGCAGAAGTTTCACTGCATTTGTTTTTGCTGCCATTTAACTGAAATTAAGAACATTGCCTAAGATGTCATTTAGTCTCAAGCATTTACTTACTGCATTGTTTTATAAGCATTAAATTACTGTAATCCATTAATCTATATGCATTTGCATTTCAAATCTACTTTCAGCAATATTAAGATGTCACCATTTGCAAAAGGAGACCTTACTGCATCCTAAATCTTCAGCTGTATAAATCCACTTAAGTTTACGTAAAACTGACTACAACCAACTTGTATGAAATGAGGTTGCATCTTTTTTCTACTTGCAAACTGACTACATTTCATGCGTGTCACCATTTTGCAAAAGGAGACATAAAATAGCAATTTTACTGCCAAGTGTTCTTCATTACAATATTGTTTCTGCCAACTATTATCAGATTTTCAGTAAATTTTTACTACAACTATGTTCATCTTTTCAATAACATTTTACTGCAAACTATTTGAGTAAATTTTTCTGCCACCTAATTTTATCTGTATCAAGTTAGTTTTTTTTTTTACTGACTTGATAAGATTGCTATTGACTGCACCATAACTCTGCAAATTTTTCTTCAAACAGAAACTCCAGCACCTGGTAACTTCAAGACCATATAAACTGCACCACTGCAAATACCATCATCAGTTATAGAAGAGAACCATTGTGGCATACCAACAAGTGAATCACTTAAGTGTTCTGCATGTCGTTTCTCATTAACTTTATATTAGATCTCTGTTATAGAGATGATTTCATTTGCCCATTTCATGTGTATTAATATCTTGTGACCAGCATATTTCCAAGGGGGGGATTGGGAGTTTTCATGTTTGAAGTTTAAAATAGCCATGTAAACAAGTTCGTGCATCACTTTCAATAAAAAAAAGATAAACCCTTGAGATGTGAATTTGTTTGAATTTGTACACAGACTAATTATAAAAAAAAATGAGCATTATCTACGTTTTGAAACTTGCAACCTCATGAGTTGGAATTTCCTTTTTTTAATTTGATAGAATCAATTGGTTATACAGAGATCCTGGTCACCTGCAGAGCATGAGTTCTGGAATTTTATGAACTTTTAATCAGTTTTTATAATTTCATAGTAGAATCATTTCAAAGTTTGCAGAATTTTAGAAATGCATACTAATTAAAATCAACTGGTGGCAATTACTTTTAATTTAAAAAAGACAGCTATTTTTATTAGTCTGCCATATTTTATATCATATTTTAGCACCTGTTGCCATGCTACCCTAAGTAGCTTAACAGAAAACTATACCTGTTCTATTTCTTGAAGATAAAGGCAATGTTACTGGGTCTAAGAGTAGACTTGTAGAAAAAGAGAATGAGAACTTGCTTCATCTAGGAAATGTCCAGTGACAGTTCCAGAAGTTTTGGCTGACATGTTTAATGGAAAATGACTTGCTAAGATCTATTCAGAATGAAACTGCAATCATGAGCCTCAGAACCATAAAACCCAAGAAAATTTCCCAACAATTCTAATAAGCCTTCGTCCTGACCACTTCTGTACAGAACCGTAAAGATGGCACTGATTAATGCTTGAATTACTCCATTGCCATAGCAAAAAAATTTTCATAGAAAGTTTGCTGTGCCTCCTTAAAATGAAAAAGTCACTTTCATTTGAAAGAATAAGAATTCTCTTGGTATTAACCATGTTGGTATTGCTGTAGTAAATTGGAAATTTTAATGGAAGCAGTTGACATCTGAAATTGGGGTTTTCTCAGCCAGTATTCCACTCTGCCCCGAATTTTGATTTACCATTTATGATAAAGAGAAAAGTAAAGTTGACTGGATACTGTGGAGCACCGACAATAAACAGTGTATCAATGCAGAAGCCATTACAGTTCTTAGTCTTCCATGGGTCTATTACTTGAAGGCCTTGTTTAGGGATCAAAATCCTGCTCCAGTTTTGATAATTGAATGATAAATTAGTGCTTCTGATGGTATCTAAATTCCTTTCTTAATAACTGGGTAAATTGGAAACTTATAATCAACTTGCCTCTGGATTGTGAAGGCAGATTTTGCATTGCTACTTAAGTTGCTAGAAGAACCACAAAGCACTGTGCATGATTATACTGAATATTTTTAATTTGAACATGTTAAGTGGTGTTCATAAAGATTTTCTCATTTTGTTAGCAAGTATTGTAATGAATGTATATATGTAAGCACTACTCTGATTTTCCATATTCAGCATCACATAAAAGCAATTAAGGTTATCAAGTTTTAACCAATCCAACTTATCTCTACCATGTAGTGATTAAAAAAATGTGTTCCTTCATTATTACTTGCCCAAATCAAAATATGATCAGAGTTCCTTATTAGACCTCTTACTTCTTTGTTGACAAAAATCTTGGAAGAACTTGCCACAAACATTTTGTTAGCATTCATAAAAATTATCTCAGCATTAATTCCCCCCACTAGAGGTCTGAAAAGGACGAGCATAATTTCCCCTGACACTTTATGGCCACATTTTCCTATTTTTTTAATACAGAGTTGAGAATTCTTGCTATTGTGTTTCAGAAGAGTAGTAGTAGCATAATAGCAAAACAGTTGAAGTTGAGCAGTGCATTTGTGAATAGCACAGATGATCGTATGGGTGACTCAAAAGTTACTTGAGCTGGAAAAGAGCCATTTTTGTGTTATAACGGTCTTTAATTTCATCATGCAATTCTGCAGACTATTGTACATTTTCAGGTCTTTTAAGTTCACTTTTTTGTAGTTAATTTTAGTAGGAGTGGCGTGGCTTTCATATTTTGTTTGTGTTGATTCATAACAGCTCACCACAAATTTAGTAAATTATCAATTTCTAAAAGTTTAACTTAGTAAACCACACTTGTAAGTACAGTGAAATTCTGTTGTGCCTTTATTAACAGACATGGTGAAAATTGAAATCTGACAAAGCTAAAGCAATTGCTTGGTTGTCTTTACAAAGTGTTAGTATAGGAAAATTCTTTGGCTTGTAATGAGACACATAAATATGACACTTTACTATTTCAAGTATCTTAAACTGGAAGAAAAAGCTTCTCGTGGGCTTTTGCAAATGACTATTTCAACTGTTGATGCTACTTGAGTTGTTTTAATTCTTTAAAGTTAATGGGAACAAGTTGTCAATCAACTTGTTCCCATTAACAAGCAAAAAAGTATGAGATTGACTACTCTTTTTGTTTTGGATTATTAGTGAATATTGTTGCAATTGGACATGCTTGCATAGTGAACTATGCATTTGGAAAGGTAATATTTGATATTCTGTTACATGTTTATAGGAAAACAATTTGTTTAAATTGCCAAAAGACTTCATGATTCTCAAAACAACCATGGAATAGTTTAAATAAAACATTGTATTTAACTGGTGTTAAATTGCAATGAAGTTTATGGAATGAAAAGGTGTAGTATTTCTGTGTAAGTCATATGATTCCTTTCTGTTATTTTTTGATTGAAAGAGATTAGAGAAGTGAGTTCAATTTCTCAATTTTAATTCTGTGCAACATGTAATTTGGATGCTGTGACAGTAGACTTTCACTGTACTTGCTCTGATAGTGATATACACTACTTGGGCCTTGTAACATGTTTTATAATAGCACTACACTGTTTACTTGATAATTTTTAAGCTTAAAAATGGAAGGCAAAACATTGTTTTTCTCATGGTGAATTCTTGCCTGCATAACAGCAAAAGAATACAAAATTATAAGAACAAGATATTACAGCTAAATAGTACCTTGCGTTAGAAAGATGAGCGGTATAGGGAAAGTCATAAGTAACACCAATTAATTACCAAAATTTTCAACCCCCCATAAATTCCATTGTTATTAAATATTTAAGTTGAAAAAAAACTTTCTAACCACTATTTAACATTAAATTTTGGTCCTTATTTTTAAGACCATGGTCATGCAAAACCCAATAATCAATTTTGCTATTTTTTAACTAGCAGTTTGTCAGTCTTTGCCATAACTAAATATATTGGAAAGTTTGTTTTTTCCCTTCTCATTCAAAATCATTTTGACTAAATATTTATTTTGAGTGCCAACTAGCATAGCCATCTGTACTACTCAGGCCAATGTTGCATTTTTTTTTGTTTGTGCTTATTTTTATGCTCTTGCAAAATGCACATTTCCACCTTCAACAATTTCTTCAAGAATGTGACATGACCTATTGGTGAAAATCTTTAACTTTCAAGGAATATTTTTTGGATTGACCAGCACTTTTGGGATTATATGGACTAAAGCTTTGTTTTACTAGAGCATTTGAAATACAGCAGACAAAGGATCTTCTGCAATCATGGAATGTAAAATCCATGAATTTATTACTGCAACACAATACAATAAACAGGCTAAAGTGCTATTTCTTGGATCTGATTTCTGAATGAGCCAATAAAGAGAATCAACCCATGAATTTTTTTTGCAATGAGCTGTGGCTGAGGTGTGCTTAATTCTTTTTGATAGAAACTGGTCCATCTCTTAACTTTCAAGAGGGTTGATTCCATTTGACAAATACTTTTTCATCAAATATTGTAGTCAAAATGCTCTGTTCTCCCCCCCCCCCCCACTGTGCATTTTATCTTACAGCATTGAAGCTTTTTGTCTTCGAAATGATTCCTGACCATTTCATGTGAACTAATAAGTTCTAACTTGTGAAAAAGTTATTGGTATATAATTCCTGGAGTTTATAAATGTTGTCAGACTAAACCTTTGAACCAAGTTGCAACTGTCTTGGACAGATGATTTCACCTTTCTTTAATAACATCCATTTGATAGCAGTACCCACTAGTTGCCACTCACTGCTTGACCAAAGCCAAACCAAATAGGCTTGACTCTTCTGAACTGGTTCAGAGAACTTCTTCCATAGTAACTTATTTGCTTGAAGCTTTCCTGTAGACATCTGTCAGTGGGTTCTGTCCTCACATGTTTGGCAGATTTTCATTATTCACAAATTGGAGGTAACTATGTTTATAAATCTGTTTCTAGGCCTGGTTTACTGATCACTGAGGTTCGACTTCAATGAAGTCTCTCACTTGGCAGTTTGTGGTACCCTGCAAAGAATTCCACAGAATTTTCGAAGGCAGTTGTTAGCAATCGAAAAATTATGAATATTTTTTTTTGTGTAAGCAGCTCTTCAGAAAAAAAAAATTTCTATTGGGTCTCTTTTCCTTTCAAAGAATGTTCATGATTTCTTTTCTTTCATTTTCTCCATCTGTAGAAGGTGAAAGATAGGCAGTCTTGGGTTACCAGTTTTTTTACTACTGGACTGCACTTAGAGATCTTTGTCTTGTGTGGCAAGAATAAGATCTTTATTTTCATCAAAATATCTGTTAATGCATCAGCTTGAGGGTATTTCTACTATATTTATGTGATCACCATTAGAGACAGGAGTTTCTTTCTGCATAGCTAATAGCACGTAAAGAATAAAATGACTTTGCTGGGTGATGAAAATCCATGATAGTTTTCTAAATATATATATATATATATATATATATATATACATACACACACTAAAAATAGAAATATAAACTATTGGAAATAATTAGTTATGATGTTGAAAAGTTTACAATAAAATACAAGTTTTCTATAACTTATGTCAATCAAAGACTACATGACCATGTCCTAAAAGAAGGACCAAGGTTATATATAACTACCAAATGGAGGATACTTGGATAATACGAAATGTACAAAAATATAATTAATATATTTTGTAAATGACATTGAGAACATCCATAAGATAATTGTCACTATCTTTAAAGAAATGAAATACAACTTACCTCTGATTTTCTTGGTTAAACTCAGGGTTCAGAATTGCCAACTTTTCCAGAAATTGAAGCTAAATTTTCATTACACTTTACTTCAAAGAAGTATAAAAACTCACAAGACACTACTGAAAAGTATAGCAAAAATATTTGAGTAAACCTTAAAAAAAAAAAAGACCAAGATCACCTCATATCTTTGATTATATGATAGAAATTGTAATGAAGCTATCCTATTACAAGACACTCTTACATGATTATTGCTAGAAAAGTCTCCATTAATGAATGTATAAGGATTAAGGGTAGTCCTTTGCAAATCCCCCCAATCTACTTTAGGGGTTTTGTTTTTTATGGGTTTTATCTAGCACTTTTCTGCCTTCATTTTCCCCAAATTCCATGGATATTTGCCCACTTCTGTTATTGGAGTGATTTTATTAAAATTATAATGTTCTGTAAATATTAACTTTACATAATTGTAGTAATATGCTCTACATCTTTGTATCACTTAATTTGGTCTTATTAACTTCTGGGTCTGCATTCTAGAGGATCTTATTTTGCCAAAATATGGCAATGGTTGGCAAATGTGTGTTATTCTTTCTGTTTTCATGTTGCCATCTAAAGCGGGCCCATTAGTTGAAAACAGATAAGAGATAGCAATTAAATTTTCATTTTGACTTAATTTTTGGACAAGTAAATTATACTTCTGTCAAATCATATTCCGAACAGAAGTTTTACTTCCTTTTTAGATGAAGCTGTTGTTTTTGAGGAGCTTAACTCCAGAATATTCTCTAGTTCTAACAATGTTTTCTGCCACTACTAGGAGTGTCTAGAATTTTCTAATTGGTAAGAATTTTTATGGAGCAAATTAGTGTTTTTGCCATTCTGTAATACTACCATGCTTTCTAGGTTGATCATTAAAGCTTGATCATTATTGTTGCTTCCAAATAAGGTTGTTGCAAAAACCATTTAATTATTCTGAAAGTTTCAAGTAACTTATGACTTTCCCTGTATATCATACCATTACACTATTTTCTATTCAATATATGAATCCAGTTATTAGGAAGGAAGCTTTTTCCAAGATGCGTAGTTGATAAAATGAAAACAAAGTAGGTGTTCAATCATTTGCAGTTCACAAAAAAAGTTGATTTTAGTCACTGTTTGTTGGCTGCCACATCTACTCATACATTACATTTTAGGCACAACTAAAGAAAACACCAAGGAGATTGTAAAGTTTTGTAGACTCCATCTTTGGAATTGACAAAATTGAATATTCTGGGAGTCCATTTTTTTTTTCAGATTTCTGTTGGTTGGGAGAAATGGCCTGAAATAGAAGTGCAGTGTGATTGAGTCTGCATACATGATTTTATCCAGTCATGGGAGAGGATGGTGCCTCTGTAGCCAGGTGGGAAGGAGCGGCAGTGCTTAGCACACGCTTCTTGATTAGACCTGGGTTCGAGCCTGTCACCACCAAATACGGAGGATGCGGAAAGGTCAGGGAATGACCACCGCATATTCCCAGAGCAATATGGCCTTAGTTGCCAATGCTCCTAAAAACCAAATAACACCATGGGAGAGTATAGTAATTCCCCCCCCCCCCCCAGTGAAGTAGCACAAATCATTGGTTTTAAGTGGTTGCATTTTGTTTTCCTAACCAGTTTTATTCTCTGGAAAGGTGTTAACTCTCAGTCCACTCCATACTTGATATAGTAGCAGTATTAGTTAAATTCCTGCAAGATTGATGTTAGTGGTCTTCCTTCAAATGCAAGATGAAGCCAACAGCTTTTTAGCAAGTTTCATTGAAACATTTGTAGAAGTTCCAAAGTAACAGGAATATTTCAGAACGTAGGAGAAAATGTTTTATCTATTCTACACAAAAAAGTTGACTGTAGAAGAAATGAGTTTTATTAAACTGAGTGCGAGTGCCTATGATCCAAAACAAGACTGAAAATATTGATTTTTTGCCATCTGAAAAAAATAATTTAGTTACTTGAATCACACTGAAATTTGCCTGAGCAGTACATTGGATTGGAGAGTAGAAAAATTTGCCTCCATAATTGTGGTATAAATATATTTAAAATAATGATCTAAAATTTGATCAGCTCTCCTCAAATGGAAAATATAGATTATAAAAGTGTGGTTCATGCATGACACCACCTGTGGCCACTTCAGTAGTATCTCCTCCCCCCATTAATGTAATCAAGTAACAAATGTCAATATTATGAAAGCATTTGCCAATCATTTCTTCAGGTTTCATTTTAATAGGTAGGGAATTGAATATGAAAGTCACCTAGGGATACTGGTATCATTTCAACATTGCAATTGACCTCATTTCAGAATAGAAAAAAGTAATCTGGGGGAGCATCATTCAAACATCTAAAATTGATTCATCCTCAGTTAATGGTAGCAATGAGCAGAACAGCTATTTATTTACCTAGTCTACAGCTCAGCAGACTTACTTTTAAGCAATATAATGTACTTTAAATTAATTTGAATTTCATATAAGTTTGGTTATCAGTAGCACTCTTTGGCATCTGTATAAACATTCAATTTATATATGAAAACCCCCAAACAGGTATTATGACACTGTAGTACTTTGTAGTGTGCATGGGCTGAAAGTTTCATCAGAAGATTTGATAAATGTTAGATTTGAATTTCTGTAGAGTTTTTAGTTTTCAGGAAATATGTGGATAATTGTTCCAGAAAATGGAAATGAAGGGATTGGCTAGGGAAAGCAGGAGTTTGGTATCTGATTTTAGTTTGGGAGTGAATGGATGCTGACTGTAGAATGTCTTCTAATTTAGAAGAGAAGGTGAAAGAGTTAAGATGCCAACTGAAAACAGTGCCCATGGAATTCCATAGAAGAGACTTCCAACTGAAACATTTACAACACTAGAGAGACTTGGTAAGAGAGGTCATTAATGTGACTGCCTTATTTTGAATGGAGTGTAGTACTAGGCTTGGTATTTTGGAAGCACCACCTCAAATGGGAACAACATTCAATGATAGGATGGATTGGGAAAGTATTGTCAAGAGTTTTATGTAGTGGAAGCAATATTTGTGTACATACAACAGATTAGAAGTTAGGGTAATCCGTAAAACATCTCATCTAGAGAGAAAATCTTTATTGGAACTGTAATAAGTGTAGGTGCAACTGTCATAGCCAAAGGCCAAATTAAATAATTATCTACACAATATAAAAGTAAAATTTAAAAAATAAACATGCTGTCAATCCTCACGTGATACAAGTATTCACTATTTACAATTCTACATGACTTAAGCTTTTATTTACGATATCTATAATATACATGAATGACATTCATATATGACACTAGATAATCAGTGACATACTCTTGTTTACAGAAGCATGGGTATATGTATTTAAGCCCCTGCATGTAGTGAGAAAATTTCTTCAAAGCACAAGAGCTTGACATGCTGTGGAGAGGAGTGCAAGCTGCTTATTGGCTTCTAGGATTTGGGTGAGCTACTTTTTAAGACTTCTTTTGTATAGGTGACAAATGTGTGCCATCATAGAAGCAGACTTTCTACAAGAAATAAGACAACAGAGTTTTAGAAGGACTGAACTTGAAAGTATTGCTTGGGATTTAAGAAATTCATGTTGGATAACAAGCAGGCGAGGCTGTTTCTGTAATCCAGTCTTTCAAATTAAAAGGTGGAACGTTGCATGCTATAATCAAAATTTTGAAGATGGTTTCAAGTAAAAAAGAAGTGGGAGACATTGCGGCATATAAAAACAAGCTTTTACCAATACCAATCGCTTTCAGTGATAATCCAAACACTAAGTAGGATGATAAATTGCATGAGATAGTCAGCAGGCCATACGAGAGTATATTTAAAGGCCTTGGGATAACAGTTATCCTCATTGTTCCTAAGAAACAAGCCAGCATCACCTGGTGATGCTGGCTTGGTGTACAGTTTGCAATGGGATTTCTTGTTTACTTTGGACTGAGTAGTGTAATGGGGTGATAACTGGAAGAGTGGGATTTGTCTTTGGCACACTGTTTGAAAACCACTGATTTAGACATGTGCACGATTTCTGCCCTTAGCTCATTCAAGATAGTTTGGATCGATTGGTAACGTTTAAAATGTTGCAAGCTTTATTTTATTGTAGCCAGAAAATTAAGCTGCAGTTTCTTATCCAAATACTACATTCTTGTCTTGAACAGGATTTCATCCCTGCAAGAACTTTTTTCTGACAATCTGCAAATATTGACATCAGTATGTTTGAACCAAGGAAATGAATGGAATTGGACTTACACAGATTCTCTTTTTTTATATATATATATTCTGCAATGCCAAACAATGAGACAAGGATGGCTATGAGTGTGGTTTCATTGGAGGAGAGACCAAGTTGTGATCTGAGGTACTAGGAGGACCACTAGCATTCAGTGTGTAAATTGGAGGGTTTACTTTTTAGAAAAAGATTGTGTGGTTACAATTTTTGCCAGTCTGGTAGGAACAAAGTGAGAATTGCACTGCTCACACACCAGCTGGATTTGTGTAATGCGGAAACTGAAGCCAGCCGGAGTAGAGCATTTAAATTTACCAAGGAAAATTACATCACCGGGACTGCAGAAAGTTTTTCAAGGAAGGGAAAAAAATCAGTTCTGTGTGATTGAAGTAGAGGGAATGCTAGCAGCAGTATATATGATTGGAACAGATTTTAAGCAGAAGGCAACCAGGAAAAGTGAGGCTTGGCAAATTGTAGTGGAAGTGGACATCATTGAGGAATGATGTCCACTTCAGTACGATTGGGGGGAGGAATCTAAAAGATATACAATTTTAATTTAACGATAGTCAAATGATATACTTATCTACAAAGATCTTTGTAGATAAGTATATCATTTGACTATTCATGATGCATTCAGTAATTGTTAAATTGTAGCAAGATATTCTGTACTAAAATGTACACTAAAATAAGTTTTCTATCTGGTACCTGCCTATATACCAAAAGATCACTTTTCATCTATTTTTGCACATCTTTTACCTTAGTTTAAGCTAAGATGGCCAAATTTTTGGGGGAGGTAAGAAGGCTAGTTAGTGCAGTTTTTTTTTTTTTTTTTTTAAATCTAGTATACTGTAATTGGAGCTATATTTCTTTTCTTTTATCTAAGCAATATTTGAATAAAACCAATTTTGGGTTGATTTGTCTTGTGCAGACTAACCCCTTGATTATGAACATTTAAAATTATAATTAGATACTAGAAAATAATGACAGAGTAGTCCACTGGCAGCTTAGTGTCATTGCTTGTTAAGTTTAAGTTAATTAACAAGTTATTTTGAAACACAGTACCTTCTTGATTATTGCATGAATGGGATTGGGACCTTGGATAAGACCATATATATATATATATATATATATATATATATATATATATATATATATATATATATATAGGGGTTTTCAAGTTTGCAATAAGTGTTTAGAGTAATTTTTTTTTTTTTTTTTTTTTTTTTTTTTTATCAAACAGTTCCAAATACAATAGTATGACATCTACAGTGTGCATATAGGAGGCACAATGAACAAAATTGTATTTTAATTCTTTAGTATTTAATAAAATTAAGCAGTAATGCCCTGACTTTGTAATGTGGCACTTCACAAATAGCATTTTCCCCTCCTGTGTACCTGACAATGCAATTAAAAGAAATTGTCAATTTTTAAAATTAAGGCAGAAAGGGTAGTTTTTGAAAATTACCTTCGGGCATTTTTATTTTATTATTTTATTTTTTTCAATGAAACAATTGTTCAAATTAAGCAAAAAATATATATTACACACACTTTGGATTCCAGTTATTTGGAGCAGCTGTTTATTTTTAAGATTTGTCGTCAATCTTAAAAAAAAAAAAAAAAAAAAAAACAATCAAGAAAATAGCCAGGGTTTTCTTTGCTTAATTGGGGCAGGAGACTGCAGCACTTGAGATTATCCTCTGAGTGGACCACTTCCAGTCAGAGACTACATAAAAGTGAAATAAGTAGGCTGGTTAACATGATCACCGGTTAGTAGAATCGGCTGCTTTACAGAATTTTTATTTATTTATTTTTTTTTTTTCAGAAAAACAATTCAAATCATTAAAAGTGTGCTATGCTTCCATTATTATCTGATTGTTCAGATGAATGCCTTTTGTGATATTTTTCTAAACCACATTTCTGGATGTTACAACCATAAAACAGTTTGCAGTTTCTGGTTAAGGACTTTTCTGTTAATAAACAGGTAGTAAACTATCTTATTGCATTTGCTATAATACTGGTAGCTGTAATTCTGTGAGTTTTTATGTTACTGTGGTGAAATTTGTTTCCTCTTTACTGAAGTCAATCCCCACTCCTATTTTTTAAGCTTTATAAACTGGTTACTCTGTATTCACTTGCACATATGCAATTTGTTTGCAGTGTTTTTTGTTATTGATTGCTTATCTTTTTTAAATTTTACTACCCAAAAAGTCAGCAAACAGAAATATAAATTAGTATGTAAATTGCAACCCTATCAATAAGCTATGTACATCAGTGTATTTATTTTGCTAACCTATGGAAAATATTCTTCCAATTTTCATGTATCATTTAATTTTGTTAATATGCTTTGCCTGTGGATAATCCTATTTTTGCTTATTACAATCTGTTTAATAGAATTAAAATTCAATTCACAAACATGATCACTACTGGTGCTTACTACATATATAGTGAATGGTATTTTATTATGTAGAGTCCAGTGATTTGATCCTACAGTAAACCAATTGCAAAACAGTGGTCTACTTATTTTTAACTATTTTACACTTCAAATAATTGGGGCAGCTGCTTTATCTGGCCAAAGTGCACTAGTCCTACTGTGTCCCAAACAACTGGAATCCAATGTATATATATAAATCATTTGATATTAGGTCCATTTTCCTGTTTACAGTCATTTTGGTCTTAAGTTTAAAAATTGCACTGCACTTATGTTTCTGCTTACATGTTATGTTTATTTGCAGGTAATACATCAGTATTTTTCAGCAGAGTTCTGCTGAAAATAGTTCAAGTATAACTGTTGCACAACTTCAGTTTTTGAGTTAAATTGTGTCTGAAACTTTAATATGCGTGTGCATATTTCCTTAAACATTTACATTAGTATCTTTACTTTTCAAACTGATAAATTTAAATTGAAATTTAGTAAAGGGGGTTCTCTCCCCCTTTATATATATAATTCTGTTTGGTATACTGCTAAGTGTTCTATGGATACCAATGCCTATTACAATTTTTGTTAATTGAAAAACTGTGAAAACTAATTTTTACCCTTTGACTTTTCAAAAAAAACTTCATATTAGTAAATTTTTATGCTTTTTTCTTATCTGGTAACTGGATGTGCAGAAATTTTGGCAAAACTTTCTCTTTTAAGGCAACTAATGGGTTGTAAAAGGCTGCATTAAAAATTCTACAATATGCAGATTACTAAAGTGCTTTATTTTTTATAAATTAAGCACAAAGCACTGATTATTAGCTGGTATCCTGAAAAATTTTCCAAAAGAAGTTGTTCCATTTATCAAGATAAAGTACATTTGTGATTAATCATGGTGTTCTGGTGTCAAAATTAACTTGACAATCTCATTGCTTTTTTATACATGCAATCTAGTTTTATATTTACCAGTTTTGATTGACATGACTCTCCAGTGTTAAATGGTTCTGAGACCAGTGCTTTAAATCATCTTGCTTTCATTTACTTATTTATATATGCTGGACTTTTCATTGCTTCTGTATGTCCTCCATTATTCATGCCCTAAATAGAACAAATGTTTGTGTGGTGCCTGAGATTGAAATGCCCTGTGTTTTACCTATAAATGACTCAATAACACACCAACCGATGACACCTTAATATAACAAAATAAGAATTTCTCCAGATGATGCAATCATTTTCCACAGTTTGCATAGGTATGGCACTAGAAATAATGGCTTGAGCTTGTGAATTTTTTCTTTTGAAACAGAACCATTAAGTTGGATAGGATCCTTGGTCCTTGGATAGGATGAAGTGCTCTGTCTGGCACAGTACCAGGCAATTTGCTATCTCCATGCATGTGAGGAGGATAATTACCATTTATCATATACTACAAGAACCTTGATCATGCTGATATTATTTAGGGATGTATCATGGCTCTAAAGTTCTTATTGTCAGATGAGGCAGTTTTGGTCACATAACTCCCTAATCATTTTTTATTTTTTCTCTAATCCTATAGTGTTAGCATTCAGGTTTTATCCTGTATTTTATTTTATTACTCTCATATATGGGTTGGTGTATTTATTGCAGATATTGAGTCATTTTCTCAACTCTTGATTCCTGTTTGAAGAATTATAAAATAACTTTTGGCCTTTATTCTTAAGTTTTTCTGTCAAGGATTTTTATCCAAATTTTACTTATTAACCCATTTTATACTGACCTGTCAATCCACACTGCAGATTTATGATCTTTAGAGACTTTATATTCATGTTAAATGGTCATGCTTTTGTAAAATTTGGAACAGCAGATGTGATTATATATATGGTCCTGGAAATGCTCAGTGTTTTTTATTTTTAGCCTTCCTAAGATTTCTGTTTTTCTATATTGGTATAAAAATGTCTTGTTCAATCCTCTGGAACTGGTCAATTGTAAAATCTAATTTATTTGTAACAACTATGACACTGCTTTCCCTTTCTATTTTAGGTCTATAAATCGTTGCTTTCTTTCAGGGAACTAGCAGATGTGTTAGTTCCAACACATCTGCTAGTTCCAGATGTGTTGGAACTACACATCTGTAACTAGCCAACAACCAACACAAATTCAAGGCTTTTGAAAGGCTGAATTTTCATTACTTATCAATGCTTCTTTCCTGGAATGTGTATCTTTAAGGGAGAAAGGAAGAGGTTAAAGTGATAAAACTTTTGCCTGCAAGTTTTTCTGTCGAGGATTTTTATCCAAATTTTACATATTAAATGCAACATTAAATTAATTAAATGCATTTACTAATTTCATTTAGCATTTATTCTAAAACAGTTTGTTTATAAAAGTTTGAACTTACTAATTCTGATAATGGAAGGAATTTAATGTTTTCCAAAGTAAATTTTTTCTTCAGCCTCTTGCACTTTATTAGCACAGTAAGGCTACCATTATAACAAACTTTCTGTACTACTGACAGTTTTATATTGTGAACTAGAAAAACTTATTGTGCTAGATGATCTGTTCTGGGTCTATGGTGCATTTGCATAGTGCCTTCCCAATTTTGTCCTACCCCTTACAAACATCTACCGCTACCCTC
Source organism: Mastigoproctus giganteus (assembly GCF_048544385.1). Lineage (NCBI taxonomy): Eukaryota > Metazoa > Arthropoda > Arachnida > Uropygi > Thelyphonidae > Mastigoproctus > Mastigoproctus giganteus. Next base: position 57,316,255 of record NC_143586.1, read on the forward strand.
TAGGGCATTGTTTCTCAACCTGTGTGCGGTTGAGAAACATTTCCGAGAAAAATTTCCGTTTCACCCATCCATTTGCTCAACCTGGGACGAACATCTACCCCTACCCTCTAGGGCATTGTTTCTCAACCTGTGTGCTGCAAGTATGCAAATTAAAAATAAATCCAAGTTTCATAATAAATTATTTCAACAAATAATTTGTTTATGCTGTGCTGATTTTTGGAATTTTGAAAAAGGCAATTAGAATTTTATTGTCATCTTCCACTTTAAATGAGACCAAATAAAAAAATAAGTTTGTAGAAGAGGTGACAGAAGTCTATCCACAATAAATCCCCATTAAAAACTGCATCTCCCATCAAACCTGTCTCACTGATTAAAATCTTATTTTTTACATATTTTCTTATAAATTGCATGTTCAAAAAAAGATATTTAACATTTAAAACATAACTTATTAAATATACTCAACAGAAATAACTTCCCTTTCGTGAATATATGAGTATAGTAGTAGTGATTGTAATGTGCTGCAAAATTGTAGCATCTTTAACTAAGAGTGCTGTGGTGACAAAAATCTAATTCTTTTCTCTTAATTTTTAGTTTTGGGAAGAGGTCTAAATCCTAGGAATCTTCTGGTTTGCATGTGTTCATTTTCTTTTATTTGTTTGAGGGAACCTGCAGTGATTGTTTTGTCTGAATAGTCATTGCTGGGACACATGTTTATAATTTTATGAGATTTCCTCAGTATCTTGTTTTCTAGATGTTTGAGAATGATTAACCTTGTAGTAACTTATCTCTTTCCCCTCCCCCCAAACCTACAAATTGCCCGAACTTCCAATTTAGAACTTTATTCCAGTTCATTTATCTTAACTTAGAATAATTATAATTTCCATATACATTTATATTCATAGATATTACGTTAGTAAAGTCTGTGGACATAGTATACAAAGTGATATTTGTATATAAGTACCACCAAGTTTCATCAGTCTGTTTATAATTAGAATAGAATATTAGCATTAATAGAGGCATATTTATACAGCATCAGCCCAAAAAACAAAAAAAAATTTCCGTTTCACCCATCCATTTGCTCAAAGTTTCTCCACCACTTCCTTGAATTTATTTAAGCTCAACTTCCCTAACGCCAGATGAAAGTTTGTTCCAGCAATCAACTACCCATTGGCTAAAGGTAAATTTCTGCACATCTATATTTGACTCTTTCCTCAGTTTGAATCTATGCCTCCTCAGGTTTGTAATCTTAGCAAGAGGAAGAATCCCATCAGCATCCTGCTTGCTCAATCTATTCAAGGCCTTATACACCTCAATCAGATTACCTTGCAGGTGCTTAGTCTCCACACACTGCAATTTGAAGAACTTACACTCTTTCTTAAGAGCACCCCATCGTTGCCTTCCTCTGTACTTGTTCTAGCACTTTTCCAGACCTTTATGCAGTACTCACGGTGTGACCTGACTTGCCTTATAAAGGGAATAATCATCTTCTCCCTGCTAGCAAAATGCCTGTATATCATTGACAAACCCCAGTGCTACTCTTGCAGCCTGTCTGCACTGCTCACAAAACTTCATATCTGACTGCACAGTTACCTCAAGGTCTCTCATTCTCCCTACCCTTAGTGTAATACCACCCAGTTGGTACATTTCTCAGCTGCTACCCATATGCAGCATTTGTGAAAATTAAACTTCATTTGCCACTTCTTGGCCCATCTGCTCAACTTTTCCAGATCTTGTTGCAGCAGCATACTGTTATTAACAACTCTGCAAATTGTGAACACATCATAGTTTCAATCAAATTGGTCAGACAAGACTTCCCATTAACAAACCCATGCTGAGTCTGAATTATTACTGCTGTGTTGTCTAGATGATCCTGCAGTGCTTCTTTAACCAGTGACTCCATTATTTTTCCTAGAACAGAGTCCAACAGGTCTAATTACTTGTCACCCTTTTATCCCGCTTTGTAAATTGGAGATACATTTGCACATCTCCAGTAATTGGGACTTCCCCCGAGTCCAAGGATGGTCTCATAATTATGGTTAAGGCTTTGCTTACTACTTCGTTTGCAGCTTCCTTTAATATAACTGGATAGATCCCAGGTGCCTTATGTTTAACTTCAACAATTTCTCCTCAGCTTTTCTCTCAGTTATTACAAAATCATTTAACTCCCTGTTAGTTTGGCAAACATCCGGCCTTCTCCTCGTGTGAATGTAAATGCAAAATACTCATTTAGTTCTGCAACTATTTGAGAATGATCTACAGTCAAATCACTGATATCAAGTGGACCAATCTGATCCATCCCCTTTTAGAGTTTATATAAGTAAAAAGGTCTTTGCATCCTTTGCCAAAGATTTCTCATCTGCCTTTGCTGGCCTAACCTCCTTTGTGACTTGATTATATCTATCATAGACTTCTGTGTTGCCTGATAATTTATATGCATCCCATGTGTTTTTCTTCTCTGCTACGAGTTGTTACTTCATCTGACATTCATTTGGACCTAAACCTAGAACAGTATTTTTTAGTTGGAACAAAAAGCCTAGTAGCTCCTTAGATTACTCCCTTGAATGCTTCCCATTTAGAATTTGCTGTTGGTAACATCATCAGTTGGTTCCACTGTATAGACCATAAAAAATCTCAGACCACTATTACATTTACGAAAGCAAAAACCCTACCCTTTACCCCTGATGGTAGTTATCTTGAGCTGCACTGATCACTGCCACCTACTGGCTCCTTTATGTGTAAGTTCCTAATGCATGAATAATCACTGCTGATAATCAATTCAAGAGTCACTTCCTTTGGTTGTCTCTCTGACATGCTGCTGTAGAAAACAATCCAATAAATCCAAAGCGTATGAGTGACGAACCACAAGTTCCAGTCAATATCTGGGAATGTAAAATCTCCCATAATAAGACAATTTGATTTACTGGGCCACTCTATTTCCCTGTACAGTTTATTGTACTCATCAGAGGCATTAGGACTATAACATACTCATTTTCCCTTTCACAAAACAGTCGTACTCATTTTCTCTTTCCCAGTACTTATGTCACACCAGCTCAACATTGCTGCTCTGACCATCTATGTCAACTGGATGCACTTCCTTAGATTTGTTTCTTAACTAACAGCATAACCTCCTCTGTATTCTTTCTGTCCAAATTGTACTCCCCAAGTTCCAATTGTGCATTCTTTATATGTGGTACCACATCTCTGATATCCCAACAATATCTGTGTTTGATGTGTTTATTAGCACATTTATTTACTATACTCCTAGCATTGGTATGCGTGCACCTGTTCTTACTCTTAGTTACTCTAATGCAGCCCATATATTTACTTGCTTTATGACTCCAAGCAGTTCCTGAAATCCCCAGCAACTTGCTTTCCAAGCTGCTGCTCATTCCAATAGCAGTGCAAGAATTACTTTCACCTCTGGCTACTGTTAATCTATTAGTCTGTGAATTCCCCCAAAGCTAGCAGCTTTCCAATGCACCTAACATTGCCTTGATAGCATCAGCAAATATTCTTGCACCTTTTCTATTTAAGTGTATCCCATCCCTGTAGAAGCAATTTCTCCTGTTAACAAGCCACTGAGAAAATTCTACACCACATGATTGCACACATTAGAAAATTATTGGTAGGGGACACATCAGTTAACTGCAAGTGTACAAGTTCTAATGGTTTTGCACATGGTAAAGAGTTAGAATTAACATTTGTGTGACTTCTGTCCTAGTCCTCTTAAAAAGCAAAGTAATAAGGCCTTATACATCATCATCAGTAGTAGGATACTGTTTGCTTATTTCTTGGATGACAAAGTTGCCTTAAAGTGTGTTTTATTTTGTAATATTTTTATCTCTGACATGCATGAAAATTTATGGTTGTAATGAACAAATGACATTCACAAGAAAATAGTTGCTGACACCAGCCTCAGCTTTCATTTCCCACCTTAAAACTTGAACCAGGGAGAGTTAAGTGTAATTAGCAGTGGGAAATAGAAGAAAAAAAAAAAAAAAGCCTTGCACACCCGTACATCCCCTATAACTTGTCTCACTCAATCTAAAATTATTCACTACCACAACAGATTGAAGTTTGTTTCAACACAATTTACCCCCTCTGGTATAAAGCGAATTTCTCCAAGAGTGTAAATCTTGCAGGTATCTAGTTTCAAGAGGTAGCAATTTGCATAACTGAAGTCCTTGGCAAGAGACTTTGTTACATATACTCAAATCGATGTATCCTTCCTTGAAGTGAATCTTTCAGATTGTGTGTGTGGTACTGAAAATGTGGCCTAATCATGCCCTTACAATTACCTCAACCTTGCTGTTGAAATTTCTCTATATCATTGACACAATCTGATGAGCTGCCCTAGCACTCTTGTTTGAAAATTTCAGAAAGCATGTATACAATTTTTTGTGCATTGTAAAATCTGAAAAGGGTAACATCTTTGCCATGGGTATGTAGTGCAACAGTTAAAGCTGGAAATGTGATATAATCAGATCTGAGTGAACGGATAATCATAATGATCACTACATGGAAATAATTTTGTCTGAATGTTTATTTGTTGTAGGAAAATCTTCCTCTTAAGCTGATGCTAATCTTGTATGGTAAAAGTTAAGAGAATAAAAATGCATTGCTGTGAAATTGTGCAGGTGGAGAAAGCAAGTGGATGTCTCAGAAAATAAGCCATTTTTAATTGCTATAGGTGGCAGTAAATTTAAGCAATTCCCTAAAAAGCAGCTAGTTCTCACTGTTAGCACTGGACATTAACTGCAGGTTGCACATGAGATTCCTTAGCTGCTAGAGCTGTGTTTAGAAAGCATACTCTACTGGAAACAATACCTATGGTATCATTCTAATTTGGCAATTTCCACTGCCAAATTCATGTACCAACAGAATGGTTCCTCATTCTTGCATAAGTTACTTTATTCAATCAGACATGAGACTGCCATGTCTCTGATTCTTACAATTAGAAGGAATTAAGAATTACTATGTTAATTTTCTATTGTTTGGTTCCAATTTCTTAAGGAGCATTATGCTGATCAGAAAAAAAGTTAACATTATTTTATCTGCTGTTACTGAGTTTCAGAAATTATAAAATATATAAATTTCAGTTGTTTTATCCCCAAAAGTTGTATAAATTTGCCTAATCTTGGATTCCTTTCCCGTTGTACAAAATTAAATGAAATATTGAAGGCAGGAGTGGGGGTGTACAATTTGGTTTTGTGGAGTCCAAGGGGGTTGTGCATAGGATGTATAAATTAACTCTGTACCCCTATATGCATGTTTTGCTATGCATGGGTTAATTAATTATTGGTTATTGAATGCAACCCATGATAGTTTTAGAAGTTATGAACGTTTCGTTTTAGTTGAAGTACTTCTCATGGTGCTATTGTTTCAAAATGTTTTTCCGTATTTCTGAACGTTTCGTTTTAGTTGAAGTACTTCTCATGGTGCTATTGTTTCAAAATGTTTTTCCGTATTTACCTTGTACTTAAGGAATTACTGTATGGCACGACCTAAAGCAATTTCTGGCTGTTGGTGTTTTCTCATGCACATACCAATCAATCATTGACTGATTGGTTTGTGCAATCTCTTCATGATGACTGAATCTTAATATTTTCTTAAGGTCTACTTCATCTACACTGCTGTTTAGAAATATGGGTTATTAAGAAACTCAGTATTTGTTGGGCTAAATAAAGTTGTATTTTTTGCTGGCTTCAGCTGTATTACTTATTAGTGCTAAAGTGTTTAAAACTGGTTGATCCTTTTAAAAACGTACAGATCTGTGAAAGATTTTAATGTTGCAGTGTCCTTTTACCATTAAAAGGAGGAAGAATAACCATACTGTTCCATTATAGAAAAAACCCCTCACCCACTAAGCACCTCATATTTTCATATAACTCAAGGTTATTCATATAACCTTGCATTATATGAATAATGCACAGCCAAATGATCTTGATATAACATAATATGGTCATTCTGGATGATGCTTTTCTCACCCCTCAGGGTTGTACTTTGGGCTAGTGTATTTCAATTCTTTTCAGGCAATTCTTGCATCATTTTGATGTGCTCTTTATTAAAATATATCAGAACTGATATAAAGGGAAGGAAGTAAAATTTTCTCTATCTCAGGAAAATGTTTGCTTTGTACCCCACCCCATGCGTCATTGAAGTACTGGCATATAGGGGTGAAGCTGACCACAAGTAATCCAAGTTCAGTTTAAAGAATCGAAAGAATATAGAAGTGGCTGGCCATTTTGAAAACTGCTGCAATAGCCGATTTGAGCTGAGTATTGCGTTGCGAAATTTTCTTTTTCCAGTTAACTTCTGTCATCGAAGTAGTATGTCAGTGTTGCACTGTATTAACCTGGCAGTGGTCTTGTTCAATGTACAAAAGTTTTTGGTTTAACATATCTATAATGGTTTTTTATGTACATAAGCAGAAATGTAATTTTTGAAATTGTGCTTATTGTGTTATGCAGTTAAGTGATATGGCTAATATCTGACACTTGCATGTGTGCACATCTCAAAATTCTTTGAAGTTTCAAACTCAAATATGACTAATATACAAGGTATTTGATAACATGTGGGCTGTACTTTCAGGAACTGAAAGACTTTCAAAGAAAAAAAAATTAAATGTGCAATTCTGATTGGAACAGTGGCTGTTTTGAATTTAAAAATGGCCATTTTAAGTTTTCAGTGGTAAAATATAAAAATAAGCAAACATGTATATACCAGTCATGTAAAACGTGTAATACCTCGTATGAATATTCTACTAGTTTTGTCTGCTTAGTTTTGTTAACTCTATATCCATTCAGAAAATCTGACATTTATACACTTGGATTCATTACTTTCACTTCCTGGAAATATGATCCACTTGTACTTTTTTTTTTTTTTTTTTTTAAATATATGTAGTGCAAGTAGAAATATAATGGGTTCTTTTAAACTGAAAAATGGAAGGTTATTAAATTTAAGAAAAAATTAACTGAAAATGTAATGTTTAGTTTTTTAAACTGAGTATAGAAAATTTTTAGAAAAACACACCTGTGAGATGTAGCATGTGACCAACTTTCTTAAAGTAGGGGTTGTGACCATTGCAATATGATGTGATAAGTTCTAAAAATTGCATTACATTTGTTATCTGAAGATGGTACCATACCATTGCTTGAAGTTAATTTATAGGACAAAAAGTCTCTTGGTCGCTTAAACTTTTAAGAATTTTACACTTGCTGTTTACCCACAAACTACTGAAAAATTGGAGTGGGGTACCACATGCTTTTTTCTTGCTAGGTAAGTCAGGAATTCTTGTATGAAGTCGGCATTCCTAAATTCAGGTTTATCTTATAAGTGGGATACCTTAAAGCAGTGTTTCTCAACCTTTTCGATGCTGCGGCATACTTTTAAAGACCCTAAAATTTTGCGGTGCAATCACTGCCGGAAGGCCCACGGATCGGCGCAGTGGAAATAAACGAATTTTTATTATAAACAAAGATTTAATTTTTTTTTTTTTTTTTTTTTAAATTTGCATTTCCCGTGGCACACTAATGTGCCAGGGCACACAGGTTGAAAAGCACTGCCTAAAAGTATTTACATGATATTAAACTTGTAGTAGTGTAAGCTAGAGGTCTGCACGGTTCTCAGCTTCGGGCCGAGTAACACGAATGATGCTCGGGCCCGGTATAAATAATCGTAATGAATTATTTCGGATTATTTCTTACATATTGATGTGTTTATTAGAAAAAAAGTTATTTGTCTGTTGACACTTAATTGACCAATAAGGAGCACTTCGTCAACGTCTCTAAAACTCACTGAAACTTTAACTCTTTCGTGGAGATCCATCAGTAGTGCAGGCTCAAAGAAATTAATGCAGCCCACTTAGCAATGCAAGACCGTCGAAGCAATTTAAGTACCAGCGTTGGCTATGATAACCGTGTAAAGAGAAGGTGGTTGGTAGAGGTGGATATCGATATTCGTTGGAATTATATATTAAATATGGTAAATTGAAAATATTACATTTTCTTTTTTATAATTATTATTATAATTATTAAATTTTGAATCTGAAAGTTTGAATTTATTATTATAAAACTTCAAAGTATGCTAGCGATTTTATTTATGTAAAAAAAGTTTCAATCGTTGCGGGATAATTTGGTTGTGGGAGGAAATTAATCTGAAAAACAAATTTTGAGTCTGGTCGAGCCGAGCCGTCTAGAGCAGGGCAGGGTCGGGTAAAAAAAAAAAATGTAGACCCGTGCAGAACTCTAGTGTAAGCCATCAAGTTATAGCATATGGATTCAATTTTAAAATTCATGGAAGTAGTAATCCACGCAAATTATCTTTGGCACTGTGGGGCCATTTTGACCCTTTAAAACCCAAGTCCTGCAGCTAATCAATTTCAGTGAATTTAATCCCTTGTGTCCACTTTTTAGTTAAATTGCCACCAAAATAGGGTCAAGGTGATTCCACACTGAGATTTAAAGCAATGGATCAAGTTTACGTTTACATTAAGTAAACATCGGTTATTGTTAGATTGCCATTTAACACATCATTCATAAATGAAATGTCGCAACTCCTAAAATTGTTCTTACTAAGTGCTTGTATAACATGTAGCAGTGTCAACTGAATTCTAGGGTGTAGAAAATATTTGGCTATTTTTGCACTTATCTGAAATTAAGTTTGCATTTTTTTTTTTTTTTTTTTTTATACTCATCTTATACTCCCTTCAATTTCCAGCTTTATTTGAAAGTTTTCAGAAAAACGCACTTTTTTTTTTTTGTGCAGACTAAGAATCCTTAGGCTAACCCGAATAGTTGCTGGATGAGAGCAGTGAATGTTGAATTCCAGAAAAAAAAAAAAAAATGCATTCTGCTTGGTGTTTGAAAAAACTAAATGCCATGAATATATTAATACAGTACTGCAGTATTGGTGAAAAAAAAAAGTACGGCAGTTATTTCCTCCAGAAACTTAAAGAATAAAACATGAAATCTTGATGCCATGCAGAAATGGTTTTCTCAAAGTCTAAATCTATTATCAACATTCTATGAAATTAATCCCTTTTCAGTAGCTTTCGTGTATCCTTTTCGCTTAAAAATGGACTTCCGTTTTAAGTAGACAATTCCTATCCAATACCTACTTTTAAATATTTTCAGAGTTGGTTGTTTTGTTTATCTGCCTTGGTTACCTTTCTTTTTAATTAGCAGGAAGTAGCAGGATTACTTTATTTACTGAGATCAAGATACGTTCGCAGTAACGAATTTTGTCCATTACGGAAAAATTTAGCGCAACCGTACCAGTAAATAAACTGTTTTCTTGTCCGTTAGGATGAATGTCCTGTTTTAATTGACGTGCAGAAATGGTTTTCTCAATGTCAAAATCCATATCTTGGCTTAACTTACAGAATGATCTCATTCTCAAGTATTATTACATCCTGTATACAGGAAAGAGGGTCTTTGCCAGTCTGTCTTTTATGTTTGTTCTTCTAGCACTTCAGTGTAACATGGTCTGAGGTGCTTTATAAATAAGTCTTAACACAAATTCATCCGAGTAGGCGCCTCCGTACCAGGTGGAAAGGAGCAGCAGTGCGTAGCACACGCTTCTTGATTAGACCGGGGTTCGAGCCCGTCACCACCAAATACGGAAGATGCGGAAAGGTCAGGGAATGACCACCGCATATCCGGGAGCAATATGGCCTTAGTTGCTAATGCTTCAAAAAAAATTCATCCGGGTAACCTTCGAACCAGTGCATACTCAAAGATGAGGAATTTTCAAAGAAAATTGAAAACGTTAAACTCTTCGCCTTCAGAACTTAAAATACCTTAAGGCTGGAGTAGTCTATTATAATGAAGTGTCCTGTGATGTTGGTAATAAAAGTGATTTTTTTAAAATTAAAGTTGTGTGCATATTATTTTAATTAAAACACTTGGAATATTGAGAACAAAACTTATTTTGATAATTATGTAGATAGACAATCAAAATACGTCAGCTTTTTTTTCTGTGCTTAAAAATCTCAAATTGCAGGAATGATAAATTTTAGAATTAGTAGTTTTAGTATTTACTTGATTTTAACCCCCTTTATTTATGGAAAATAAATACTTCAGTTACTCATCCTACTATAGCGGTGTTTCTCAACCTGTGTGAAGCGGAAAATGCAAATTTAAAAACATATACACTAAGTGGTCACTGAATTATGATTATCCCTATGAAAACTGAATGTGACCCGTTGAGCACGTCAGGTGCGAGTGCGCAGTTATTCGACCCAAGTAGCATAGATAAGGTGTCAAGTGGTTCAGTAGGTAGTAAAAATCAGAGCGGAAAGGAAAGATTTATGTATCGCATTTTGATAAAAGGACAATGTTTCTTCTCGACGAGCCAAACGGCCTCGATTTCCCAAACCGCTGAACTGGTGGGGTGTTCGAGAGCCGCTGTAGTTAGTGTACCAGGACGCGTAAAAATGGTCAAACAACGAGGTGAGTACAGGGTCGGGGGGGGGGGGGGGCAGGCACTAATAACGTTACTCCACGGAGAGACGTGTCCACTGAACCACTGTCTTCTCACACTCAACCATCCTTTTATCCACTGTACCCTAAACTTTCCCTTAATACCATACTGCTCCAATTTGTACAGCAGGCACTAATAACGTTACTCCACGGAGAGACGTGTCCACTGAACCACTGTCTTCTCACACTCAACCATCCTTTTATCCATTGTACCCTAAACTTGCCCTTAATACCATACTGCTCCAATTTGTACAGTAGTCTTCCTTGTGCAACAGTATCAAAATCTTTCCTGAAATCCAAATATATGATAAAATTATTTTTTGCATCTAGTTCCTTTGTGACCACAGTATCCAATCCAATCAAATTGGTCAGACAAGACTTCCCGTTGACAAACCAATGTGTCTGAATTATTGCTGCAGTTTCTATACAGTGCTTCTTTAAAGATCGACTCTATTATTTTCCCTGGAACAGTAGTCAAACTAACAGGTCTAATTACTTGTCACCCTTTGATTCCCATTTGTGATGGGGATGAAAAGGTGACAAACAAACCGACTACTTCAAGTTTTGAAAACGACAGGTTTTTTTCCCACTAAATTGACCTGTTCTTGCAGGTGAGTGAATATCCTCGCTTTAATAGGGATGTGTGTTTATGAAGAAACCAGAAATGGTTCCAGGTAGACGGATAAACTTTTTTCAATGGGAGCTCTACTTCATTGTGTTGTTTGTAAGATGACGGCTCATGGTTTTTACTTTAGGAAGGTAGCAGAGGAATTGAAATTATTCGTTCATTGGATCCAGCGTACAATACAAGAAGAATCACTGTCCAGTTCACTCCAAGCCTTGGTTGAGTACCGCCAGAAATAAAAGTTGCGATAGTGCAGGTTCGTGTTAATCGTTCTACCCTCATATCTAGTCGAGTAGCAAAAAGTGAAAAATATACACCATGAAAAGTTCTGTTAACAGCTAATTAGACTGATCAGATTAGGTCAGAGCTGCAATTCAGTTGTACTGTGAATTAATTAGGCTCGCCAACATGCTAATCGACCCGTGTATTTTCCACCATATACAAGATATATCAGCCGATCAAAGTGCTTGGAATATATACCATACTGAGCCAGCCGGACATAATGATAAATCTTATCTTCGAGAAAGCAATCGCACTCCATTTCGGAGCGAAACTTCTTTAGGTGCACCCCAGGCAGTTTTCCACATGTGGGAAATGTCCGTGAACTGAAAAAATTGGCATGAAATAATTAAATCTCCCCCCACCATCGTAGCACTGTACCAGGCACGAATGACGCGGCTACGTATGTTACGCAATCAGTACACCTGCAGTGCGGCCACGGTGTAACTTGCACACGTGCTTACGTTTAAAATCGCTATATCGGCTTCTAGAAGATGATTTTAAATTTTGCCAAATTGCTTCGTCATTCTCTAGTATTTCGACGGAAAAAAAAAAAAAATTATTTCAACGACTAGATCTGGAACTATCTTTGCCGCATTCGTCATTCTATGTACCACGAGAAAATCTTGGGCAATGATCGTTCATATCCGTCATAAGACTAGTATTATTGTGAAGAAGCGAACTTTTTCTGTCGTGATTTCGTGTACTTTTAGTTTTGGACTACCGCTTTTGGAAGTCGGTTTGTGTAGTCTGTGGCAGCTTGCATCCCCAGCCGCGAATTTTCTGGGCCTAATGTCGAGAAATAAAATGGGAAAATTTTATGCCGGGCTCGGTGCTATATTGCACTTCCATTTCTTCAGTGTATTGTCAATTGCCGACTTTGGAATGGTTCCTAAGTACATTGTCCATTCATCCACTTATCCCTGGCCGTGCCTGCGTAGTTTGCTGCATACATTTGAAATAGATTAATAATACCAGTATAGACCAAAATACTTGCATGTGTTATTATTTACTTTATAAATGGCTAGCGGGTGACCCCTCCCCTCCATTGGGATAATGTATGTCTACCTCGCTTATGCAGTATGAGTCGTCTTCGGAGAAGCGGTGTCGTGTTCTAGGAGAGCTGAATCGGCGCTTGTGCTTGTGTGTGATTTTGCTTCCCACACCATGCGACCAGATCCAGTCACAGTATATGGAGATATTGCTATGACTACATTATGAGCTGGATACACTTGGGCAATATTAAACTTGAAAATTACTGAGCCAAAACACGATCACCTTAATAACGTGCTGCGACACAAACTTGGGCCAGTGTGGCATGTACTTCGCGGACGTGCTGTACCGTGGTATCCTGGACAGTACATCCCAAAGATAATGCAGTGGACTTCGGAAAGCGTTAAATGTGGGACTGAAGCCAGGCAGGGTTTTGGCAGCGAGGGGAGCACGCGAATGTTTAGGCATGCCCTATGCTGGCTTTGTGACACCAATCTTATTAGAGAGTACAGTGCTGGCTGGATACACGGTTGCCATGTAGGGCAAAACCTTGTCCGAGATTGGATCTAGCGGTGAGGGTGCGTTCAATGAAGATGGGGCAGAGGGGCATTGATATTTATGAAATATCCTCGAAACCACGTGTGTATGCGATGGCAGGCTGTTCACCTCTCCATCGAATACGCACTCGTTCATCGGCACGATGGATTTGCAAGTTTTGAATAGATTTACCACATCAGGTGGCGTGTCGATAACGGCCGGTCAACATGGGAATAGGTCGCATAATCGGTAAGCGTAAACACAACAGCGTCTGCTGGATGGTGTGCTCTGAAATATTTGTTTTCCCGGATATCATGTGCCAAATGCCATTTACTTTGACTCAAACAGTTCTCTCCCCTTGGCACGGGTGGTTATCCCTCTTAAGACCGTACCTACCGAACGACTACAGCAGCCTTCATTGGATTTGCTGTCCCTGCTTTCCTAGCCCCGCAAATAATTTCCTGTTTAATTCCAGCGCTTTCCCATTGCACAGGCTTCGAACTACCGTGCAGTTACTATATATGCTACACCGGTGGAAGACGTTACTCTTAGTTGCTGTGGGATGCGCCGCCACTCATGAAGACAAAGAGGTCACAATGTTTTGGCTCACGAGTGTATGCTATTCCTTGATAAAGGTTCAATCTACTGATAAACATATTCCATATTTGCAATCTTTCCATTAACTTAAAAATTTTCCTTGGCATTTTTAATATCCATCGGTTGTCGGGGTTTAGATGCATCAACAACTTCGCCATATTGCACCTTATATAATGTCAGGATGGGCCTCGTGGAAAACAGGTTCAGCTTATCTCTGGTCTCAAGAAACTAGTAACTGATAAAATTGATGTAGGTAAAGTTATGTCCACGATGTTGGGATCCCAAGGCGAGATGAGTGGTTGGAAAAATTGTCTCCATTATTCTATATAATCTCTGAAGAATATCACTGTGATGAACAGCAGTAAATATTGTTAGATTAAATTCAGATTATTTTAAAATCCTCCACTCCAGCTGAGCTTGAAATAGCTCAAACTAAGAAGAATGATAAGGTTATGACCTTCATTAAGCAGGCACATCAGGTCCAGTGTCACCTGATAATACCTGTGTCACCAACAGAGTATTCCCGGCGCTTTGGAAGAAAGCAGTTTTTAAAAGTCGATTGGTCTATGGATGGAGCCGAGTTCGTATCACCTGATTGTGCCCGTTATTGGGCAAGGTGTTTGAGAGATTGGTCCTGGGAAGTTTGGTGTTACACTGATTCTCAGGGCTTCTCGTCTGCAGGACAATATGGGTGCAAGTGTGACTCCTCGTCTGAAGATGCCATTAATCAACTGCTTAACCTGACAAATGAACACCCAGATAAATTCTGGGCTTGTTCCCGGACTTTTGGGGGGGGGGGGGTTCTTTGTTAGGCTCGGAAATCATTCTTTCCCAGTAACTTAGACCGACCTCATTACACTGGTTGGCATCAATTTCCTCCCTGAAATAATTTTGACAGATATTCGTAGGAAATATGTTCAAAAACTCAGAAAGGTTTCAACAAGAACTTTCTCAAATGGAAAAATGGAGTCCAGATATTTTGGCAGACACTAATGGACGATTATAAAAGGCAAAAAACGACAAAATAAGAAAAATATTAAGGTTAATAGACCTATTTTTAAATGTATAGTACTGTACGTGATATTTTCTTAAAATATATGAAATCTTTTTTTACTACAAGCTTAGTTTTTGATTTTTGATCCCTTCTTTCCTTAAAATTAGTGGGTGTTACAGCAACAGCCTCCGTAGCCGAGTGGGCAGGAGCGGGAGTGCAGTAGCACACGCTCTTTGAGTAGACCGGGGTTCAAGCCCCTGTCTGCTGAATACGGTCGATCTGCCAACCCGCACTGGACCAGCGTGGCAGATTATGGTCCATTTCCCTCAGCATGAATTGTTGAGGAGGCTTCCATCCTGCAGTGGGTTGATAATGGCTGCACTTTACTTTTTACTTTTTTTTACAGCAACATGGTTGCCATATTTGAATTCAGTCATATCAAATCTACAAGAATTACCATGAATTTTAATAAATTAATTTAGCCGACCAGTGAATTATTTTTTATCGACCAGTGTTTGTTCTGTGCGGTTGGCTCAGATTTTCTTTTAATGAATGAAAACACCACAGTGCATTATTATTATTAGGTATATGGTGCAAGGAAGCCTGAGGCTTATGCTGCACCAGCCAAAAAAAAAATTCCAAAGTTACCCTGAGAGAGAGAGAGGGGGGAATCACCAAGAAAGAGAAGAATGATGACATCCAGCTCAGGATCCTGGGTGTGTCAAGTCCATACCAGATATGAACCCCTGGGATATATGATGAAAGTGTTGTCAATCAGTTCAGCCCTAGAGAGATTGTGCAAGGTTCATGGAGTAGAATTTTTCTAGGCATGGTCTGTGCATGTTAACAAGAGAAACTGCTACAGGGATGGGATACCCTTAAATAGAAAGGGTGCAAGAATATTTGCTCATGCTATCGAGGCAGTGTTAGGTGGGTTGGAAAACTGCTAACTTGGTGTAGACTTAAGAGTAACAATAGCAGCAGGCAGAGGTGAAAGTGATTCTTATGCTGCTTCTATTGGAATGCGCAGCAGCAGGGAAAGGAAGGTGCTGGGGAATTGCTAGAACTGCTGGGAGTCATCATGGAACAAGTAAATACACGGGCTGTAGTTGAGTTAGTAAGAGGGAAAACAGGTGTATGTACACCAATGGTAGGAGTATAGTAATAAATTCGATGAATTTGAAGTGCTGGTGAAGACATCAAAGGTGAATATTGTTTGGATAACAGCAACAGATATAAGGAATGTAGAATTTGAATTTGGGGAGTATAATGTGTACAGAAAGGACAAGGTATTTCTGTTTTTCAGGCAGCCTCCAGGGTTTCTCCTGTATGCTACTGTCTCGTCTGTAAGGCATGTGCCAAAGTTGGTTGTATGTTGAATGCCAGCACCTGGTCCCTTGCCACCTGACCCCAATTCCTTGCCATGTGGAGGTCTGCTAGAGACTGTACCCCAGACTCTTATTGGAGCCTTCAGGGATTACCTGAAAACTCTAAGGGTACTTTTGAGAATTTCAGGAATAAGTGGGAGAAATTGAGGGGGGAAAAAAAGATAGAAAGCTGAAGTGAAGGAAGGGATTGGAAAATGAAATTTATGTCTAAGAAGGGTAACAGAAAAGAAGACAACCAGCAAATTAACCCTGTTAAACCTTATGTTAACCTAGTATTCATAACAAAACTTATATTATGGATAAAAAAAAAAGGTATGTTAAATCATGAATAACATACAACAGAAAATTATTTTGTGTCAAAGCATTTAAAATACACTATTAGCTAAACAGTTAAGAACCTTATAAAAAAAACACCATAATGACTAGTCAAATGTGAAAGTATATACAATTTAATTAGTAATGATAAGAGACGACTAGAGGAAACCAACACAACTGTCATTGGCCATTATGACAAAATATGTACATAAGTTATTTAAATAACTAAGATACCTACTCGGACAGGTATCAGGTTATTATCACGAACCCTACTATTGCAGTGGCAGAGATACGTCTTATAAAGGGTCTTAAAACATTAAAATAGCTAGCTATAGTACCACTCACTGCAAACGCAGCAGCAGACTTGATATCTTTAAAAAGATAAATTTTTCACCAATCAGTACAAGAAATTGGTAGTACAACTACACTCATCAATTCTTATTTTAGATAGTACACAGTTACTTTCTATTAAATCAACCCCTCCCCATCTCTTCCATCATGCAGTATGAAAAGACATAACCCCAAAAGAGGTTATGATGGCCATCATGGCGAGATCCAAACTTCCTTACATTTCGAGGGTACAGCTCTAAAACGGTGTTTGCAGGCCGGCCGCTAGTTAGTACACCGGATCGAACCTATTGGTAACTCCCTAGAAGGCTTCCGGACCAGCTAGTCTCGCTACCTCTACTCTACCAGATAGTGACTGGAGGGATTACGAGTAGTGTGTATGCAGGTGGGGGAGGGAATTTTCAAGGCCACGTCATGTCGAGGATCTGGGTATATTCTTACTATGTGTATGCCATTTCATTACTTCATACAGCATGATCCCCCCCCCCCCCCACACACACTTTTTCTTAGTACTGAATACACCATGAATAGCTAAACTAATAGAACAAGCTTATCTGTGAAAAGATTTAAACCTCCCAAACACTTCCTAGTTCATTTCACAAATACACTACACATACACATGGTCTCAGTTCTGATCTCGATGATGCCCATTTCCACTTGCAGTCTGCCAAACCCCATGTACTTTTCTGACAGAATCTCAGTTATCAGTTGATTCAACCACTGCTCATCTCAATTGCCCAAATTATTCCGTGTATCATTCCTTTTGCCTCGAAGGTGGTACTTGTGCATATGTCCGTTCCGATATTCCTGTCAGAGACTTGGTAATTTAGAATCTCCTATTTTCAATCTTCTCTGGCTTTAAATCTCTCTACCTCATTCTGTGAAATTCATCTGTTGTCTCTACCGTTCTCTCAACTCCACTAAACACTTGGAACTTTTTGACTTCCTCTCTTTGCAACTTTTTTTCTCCAGTCCAAATTTCCTAACAGTGAGGTAATTTTCCTTGGTGATTTTTAATGTTCACAACTCCAGCTGGCTTCCATTCTCTAGTCACGCAGACCCAGCTGGTCGAGTTGTTGAGGCTTTTTCAATTACTAATGATCTCGCACAGATTGTTCATTTACCTACCAGAATACTGGACCGTCCTAACAATACAGCCAACGCGCTTGATATTTTTCTCACAAACAACCCTTCTAAGTACACGATCAAAGTGAGTGGTACTTTAGGCAACTAAGATCACAACTTGTGATTGCCTCTTCTCCACGATCAAAGTGAGTGGTACTTTAGGCACCTCAGATCACAACTTGGTGATAGTCTCTTCTCCAATTGGGCCTTGGCTATTTTATTCCCAACCTAGTGTTGTTGGGCATTACAAGAATGCAAAATGGGATGACCTGCGAGATTTCTTTTCCTTGGTCGGATTACTGTTTCAAAATTTCTGATGTCAACGTTTGCTCAGAGCGTGACAGTGAAATTATTCTTGTAGGATGGAATCCTTTATTCCAAACTCCACTTTAAAATCTCGTCCTTTATCTAAACCTTGGTTTTCCAATAAATGTGCTAAGGCTGTTCAAGGGAATAATGTTGCATATCGTAATTGGCTTGTTTCCAATTCTTCAGTTTCATTTTCTGCCTACACCAAAGCTCGCAAAAATTATAAAGCAGTTATTAATCAGTCCAAACTAAATTTTGAACAGGCTAAGTGTAGAAACTTGCTTCTTGTCCTAATGGTAGCCGAGCATTTTGGTCTCTTGCCAAAGCTATTGGCCGCAACTTTTGCCCATCTCTGCTCCCACCTCTATCAAAATCAGATGGTTCTATTGTCACTTCAGCCAAGTATAAAGCTGACCTGGTAACATCCCATTTTCCTTCCAACTCGGGTATTAATGATCTTGGTAAAACACCCTACCATTCCCAACAAGCTCCATTCAATACTTCCTGTGGTCTTCCGTCAAAAGGAAGTCGGAAAGATTTTGACGATTCTTGATGCTAAGAAAGCTCCAGGTCCTGATGGTATATCACCACTTGTTCTCAAAACCTGTGCTCCTGAACTTACTCCTATTCTTTGCCGCCTTTTTTCACTTTCTTATTCCAAAGGTGTTTTTCTTTCTGCTTGGAAATTTGCTCATATCCAGCCAGTTCCTAAAAAGGGTGTCAAATCCCTCCCATCCAATTATCATCCCATTGCAATTACTTCTACTCCTTCTAAAGCAGTGCTTCTCAAAGTGGGCGATATCGCCCCGGGGGCGTTTGAATTATCCATGGGGGCGTTAGGCATGAAAGGGGGCGGATGGAGCACCATCAATGATTGGCCCTTACAAGGGTTTTATGACTCATTTAAAAAATGCTGTGCCGAATATTATTAATCTTCATTATGTCATTCACAATCAGCATTTAGTTGCGAAAAAACTTGATCAACTGCACAATTCTCTTCAAACTGTTATAAACAAAATTAAAGCACATTCTTTGAATGATCGTATATTTCGAAAGCTTTGTGATCAAAACTGAAGATTTTGAACGATTGCTATTTCACTCCGAGGTTCGGTGGCTGTCAAAAGGCAACTTACTGTCTCAACAGATTTTATGAACTCTTTGATACTGTTGTCGAGTTTTTTGAAGATAGGAACAATGACCTCAAGAAAATGAAAACTGATATTGCTTATCTTGCAGATTTATTACTAGATTCAACTCAATGAACTTACATTTACAAGGACAAGATGTAACACTTATTAAGGCGAAAACTCAAATTTCAGCATTTATTTCAAAATTAAAGCTTTTTATGCGCAACGTAGGACGACGTGAATTGTATCAATTTCCAAACCTGTTGGAAATAGAGAAAAAAGAAAAAATAGCTGATGAAACGTATCTTTTTGTAATCATCTAGAAATGTTGCACAGAGGTTTGTAGATCTTAATTTGAAAATTCCAGATTGTGTTATAAATCCTTTTTTTAAATAATGACGATGATTGACCGTTTTGTAGAAAAATTTAATGAGTTACAAAATGAAGTTGAACTGAAGCCAAAATTTCAAAATTCATATCAGGAATTTTGGTTACAAAAGAAAATCCCTGACCATTATCCTGCATTGTGGGGAATTGTAAAAAAATTACTTATTTCTTTTCCAACATCATATCTAGTCGAAACCGGTTCCAGTGCTGTATCTCAATTGCTGACAAAACAAATAAATTGTCTGGATGTTAAACGTGGCGATTTACGACTTCTACTTACAGATATTAAACCTAATATTGATAAGCTAATAAATCTCCATCAAGTTCATCCATCGCATTAAATATTAAAATATGATTAACTATTTCCATTAATATCGACTTATTTATGTAATTAACTTTAATTTTTATGACTTAATTTAAGTGACTATAACTGACTTTATTTTTATATAGTTGTAATTTTTTACGAAGAAGGAATAAAGTGCAGTAAATAGTTTTCTTTATAATTCACACACTTACATGCAGGGCTGCATTTACATTTTTGGAGGCAAACAGACAAATATTCATTTCAGTTGTTTAGCTTCACTTAATATTGGTGGGCTAAAAAAAAAAAGCCCTGGCGAGGGCTTTTTTTAAGGGGGCGGTGATCCAAAAAAGTTTGAGAAGCAATGGAGAAATCAATTAACTGCCAACTCTTAAACTACCTAGTAATGTCTGATCAACGATCGCCTGTATGGATTCAGTCAGTTTCATTCCACTGGTGATATTCTGGCTTATGTTACCCATTTATGGACTAATTTAATGGAAAAGTTCTGTGAAACACAAGCAGTTGCTCTTGACATCTCAAAAGCTTTCGATCATGTTTAGCATAAAGTCTTCTAAACAAGCTTCCATCTTATGGTTTGCCAACTGTTTTTTGTAATTCGTTATCCAGTTTTCTCTCTGATCACTCACTGAGGGTGATGGTTGATGGCTCTCTGTCTTCTAACTTCTCCGCTAATGCTGGTGTCCCCCAAGGTCCAGTTCTTTCCCTCACTCTTTTCCTCTTGTATATTAATATTGCCGATGCCGTTTTGCCGATGAAAGCACATTGCATTCCTCTTTCCAGTTTGAGAAACCTTGTCCTGCTCAATCATTCAACTTCTCGAATATCCGCTATCAATTCCTTAAATGCCAATCTCCAGGTAATTCTCCAGTGGGGTAAAGGCAACTTAGTAGTTTTCAATCCTTCTAAAACTCAGTCATGTCTTATATCTCGCAAAAAGGATTCTTCTGCTCCTATGCTTATCTTTGGTGACACTCCGATTTCTAGGCAAGATGATATATCTCTTTTGGGGATTACTCTGACATCTAATCTCTCTTGGCACAAGCACACTACAAATATTGCTTCCTCTGCATTTAAAAAACTTGGTTTTTCTCTTTGCTCTCGGCGTTACTTTTCTTCCAAACAGCTGTGTATTCTATACAAATCGCAAATCCGCCCTACCATGGAATATTGTTACCACATCTGGGGCAGTGCTCCCAAAACCTCTTTCAGGCCTCTAGATTCTATTCAGTAGAGGGCAGTTAGATTAATCAACGACTCATCTCTAACAGAGTCTCTCCACTCTGTCTCATAGACGTTCTGTTTCTGCTGGAAGGCCTTTCTACACATACTTCCATGGGTGGCGCCTCCGTGGGCAGGAGCAGCAGTGGTAGCACACGCTTCTTGATTAGACTGGGGTTCGAGCCCATGACCATCAAATACGGAGGATGCAGAAAGGTCAGGGAATGACCACCGCATATCCCCGGAGCAATATGGCCTTAGTTGCTAATGCTCCTAAAAACCAAATAACAACAACTTCCATGGACACTGTTCTTCTGAATTGGCGTCTATAATTTCCGCTCTCTCTTTCAAAACAGTCCGAACACGTGCCGTCACCAGCCAACATCCATTTAGAAACTGAAGGTATTCAACGACTCCTGTGGCCAGCACGATCAAAAGACTTAAATCTAATCGAATTTGTGTGGGACGCCCTTGGACATCGCATTGCACGCAGACAGCCAACTTCTCAGACTGAGATCTGCACTGTTTGAAGAATCTTACAGACATCTTTATATCGAACATGGTTTCCACTGTCAGGCCTGTTTAGAGAGAGAGAGAGAGAGAATATATCTTTATTGCCCTACACGGCCATAAAGCCAGGGGTCATGGCCATTGGAGGGGATCATACACCCTACTGATGTCATGGGACCATATATTCGAGAATATATGTTATTGACTTCTGTAATGTGACCTTTTTGGTAATTCTTACACAACCCCTATAAATGTTACTTATACCTGTCTGAAGTTTCTCGCTCTCTCCTCATTTCATCGTTATTCTATGGTACACCACTATACCACATTTTGACCCGCAAGCTGTATGAGTTACACCACGTTTCTCTTGTGCTCTGTTAATTTTTTCGAGCAGTGTACTTGTTCAGATTTTGTCTTCTGTAGAGGTTTAGTTATTCTATATCGCTGGCTGCTGCTAATCATTTGGAGAGGTGTGGCTTCTATTCCCATTAAGTTTCCAACGGGTTATTTAATGGAAATCGACTGTTAGGTAGAGCGAATATTGTTTCCTCCGCTAGTTATTCTGGGTTATTCGCCATACATGACGAAATTGAGATGATATACGTTTTACGCAGTTCTTTCTAAAATCTTGTCTCCTATATAAACCATAATTTTCTTTAATAAGTATTGTTACAACTTTCTGTTAATTTTCTGTTTGTACTACAGCTTGCAACCAAGCATGGATTTTGGGTATGGCGGGACCAAAGGCCCTATGCCCCACCTCACAACCTTGGCGCTTTTGGCCCCTTGCTCCAGCGGACAAAAAAGAAAGAAAGAAAAAAAAAAAGCATAAGAGAATGCATCAATAGAAATTTGAAGAGGAATAGAAACGAGAACTTTTTCCTTACTAGTACAGCTTGCTATACATTAAGCAGTGTTCCTGGTTAGATTTTAGAAATCTAACCACCAATTCCGAAAAGAATCGAGTCACTCGCATTACTAATAGCACACCGTGCAATATTTTTTATTTATTTTTGAGTTTGGATGGATGGCTTACTCAACCTTTCAATTAAGATTGGATTTTCTCATGTTTGATGGTGAAAAAGAGGTTGAAGCAGGCAAACGGGCCGTTTTAAGAAAAATAATTAAAAAATTAGTATTTGTCAAATGACAAAAAATCCATCTTAAAGTACTTAAAGCATGCCGTTTATTTTTTGAATTTTGCTCGAGGGGATTTCTGTCTCTGTGTAAGCATTCTAATCGTCCAAGGACGTTCCACCCCACAAGGCACAGCATCTAAAGGAATTCCAGTTCTTTTATCTCTCCATTTTATTTTTAATTATTTTAAATTTCTGTTTATACTCCGGCACGACAACCAAGTCAGTAGAGTTTACAATAAATCGTAAATACAAATATTTATCGTATTTAGTAGTCACGGGCTTGAACCCCAGTCCACTCAAGGAACGCGTGTTATGCACTCTCGCTCCTGACCACTGGAGCGAGAGGCCCTTATGAGGGAGATGAGGCACTCCTTCCTTTTTTAAGTGCTCCTGTAAGTGTCAAGCTGATCTTGGGGAACCTTGGAGGCCAAGAAATGTTACCAGGAAACCATTCTTGGAAATGATGTGGTTATGAAAACAGTTGTACAAAGGTTTTTTTTTTTTTTTTTTTTTTGTTAGTTATTGGTGCATCGGCTTCTGTGGCCATAATTGCACCGCCCTAAGTTTTTGCACTGCTCTGATCCAAGCCCGAGGCGGGATTCGAACCTGCGAACGTTGGGGTGCCAGGCAGGCACTTCACCCACCCGGCTAGCCCGGCCGGCAGTTGTACAGAATCCATTGACACTCTGGCGGTATGGAACAGCGCCATCTTGTTGAAACCAACCGGCGTAATTATCATGTGGAAACGTAGTAGCTAGTTCATCAATAAAAAAAAATTGCAATGGTGATAGCAAAGTGGCCTGAACTTGCCGATGTTGACAAGACCCTATTATCTTAAAAAAAAAAAAAAAAGTGGGCTGATAATGCTGTAAGGTGAAAGTGCACACCACACCTGGTCTCGTCGATGGTGGATTTTGCGAGGGTCTTCTTCCGAACAATATTGAAAGTTTTTTGTTTTGTTTTTTTATTTAAGGAACCATTTAGACGAAAGTGAGCTTCACTACATCCACAAGTATATTGTGAATAAAATAATGATCGATTGTTATATCTTGACAAAATTTTTACTGGTAAGGTTTTAATCCTCGGAATACTTGTCAATATTTATCATACACTCCTATTAGATAAGTTCAACGATATTGCAGACCGACCTGCAAGGGGCTTTGGACTCTGTGAGAGGTGTTCTAACAGCTGCGATGTTTTCTGAGCTACAGTCACTACTTATTCCACTCGGAGGCTTTTGTTTTTTTTTTTTTTTTTAGAACAAAACCATTTCAAAATTACATACCAAGTTTCAATGGCATGAGCCGATGTATAGGATCTTGATACTTAAGCTTAAAGTGAACGCAAAAGAAACGTCGAATGGCCCCACGAACTGTTGTTTATTTAAATGACGGCAAAAGGACGTACCCCACTCACTGGCAGTGTTCTTTGGTTACTAAATTGCATGATGTGGACAATAGTAAGCCAAGTGACGCAGTCTTCCCCACCCTGGTAGCGCAGTGTCATCGTCACCGACCTTTACCCACCGGATGGAAAAGGCCTTGGTTCGAACCCCGTCAATGACGCGAGTTACTTTTATGGGCTTTTTCCACTCCGTGGCTGAGTTAGTCGGTCCCAGGCGTAGATAGCAAGGTTTCACTCCCTTCCCCCAGGAACTCGTGTTTTTCGTCCAGCAAACAGGCAAATCGACCAGAGAACACACGCAATTCGCGAACATAATACACTCGGACAGATAAGTGCATATGCCGGCTTTCCCTAGTGTGATATTTTTCCTCAGCAAATCAGTTTTTTAAATTGCTTGTTTCACTGGCCTACCTGCAATTCCAATTGTTTCTGCTCTGCTGCAAAAACAATTGCAAATTCTTAAATGTTCACCATTTCTATTAGAGAAATGTAAATTTAATCCTAAAACTCAGTCTTACTTCACAAAAAAAAAAAAAGTTTGCCATGTTCATCTTCAAGGCGCCTCCGTAGCCAGGTGGGAAGGAGCAGCAGTGTGTAGCACACGCTTCTTGATTAGACCGGGGTTCGAGCCCGTCACCACCAGATGCGGAAAGGTCAGGGAATGACCACTGCATATTCTGGAGCAATATGGCCTTAGTTGCTAATGCTCCTAAAAACCAAAATAACAAACAAGCTCATCTTCAACAGCATTTGAATTTTTAGGCAAGATCATATATACACTCTCTGATCACTGAATTGTGAACACCTGTCTAATACCATGTTAGGCTACCATTCGTACGGATAACAGCGGCTATTCGCCTACTCCAGAGCTGGCGAACCGTTGTAAGGGTACGTGCCAAATTGACTAAATCCTTTTAAAAAACTAGCCTCGCTTGCCCCTCTGGATTTTACACAATATATCATTATTTTTCACATACACATTTTACTTGACAAAGGCATAAAAACAAAAAAAAAAAAAAAAAAAGATGAAATAAAAGACATTATTTCAAAGATATTTTAATAAAGGTATTAAAATAAAATAATTCATAAAAACATGAAACTTTTAGTTTACAAAACAAATTTAATACAAAATGATAAACTTCTCTTATGTTGTTTAATGGCACAAGGCCATATTGTGCCTACTCTTCTCTTATACAGTGAAACTTCCCTTTAACGGACAGCCATGCGGAACGAAAATGTGTCCGTTAGAGAGAAGTGTCTGCTAACAAGAAGTCTGACGGAGAAAAAAAAAAAAAAGAAAGAAAAATCGTTAAACGTTTAATGTAAAATTAAAATATATACAGATTTTGAACAATATTTTTGTAAATAATATACAATTACATACACAAGAGATTAAGAAAAATCGTTAAACGTTTAATGTAAAATTAAATTAAATTATATACAGATTTTGCACAATATTTTTGTAAATAATATACATACAATCGTGCTATGCATATTATGACTTTATCTTAAGAAAAATACATACAGTAATCACTTATTTTCTTCTGCACCTTCTTCCGGCTGATAATTTTGTTTTCAACATTTGTTTGGAGTGAAGAAACCATCGAAAGTCCTTCAGTATCTTCTTCAGTGGCGAAAAACATTTTTAAACGATTGATTGGTATGAGCGCTTCTTCTATTTTCATCGGTGGTTCGTCGTTAATATGTTCTTCGACAGAATGACCTCCTTCCATTTCTTCATCCTCATGAGGAACTTCTTGAAAAATATCGATGATAATGTCGTTGATATCTAGAGCACCATCTTCTGTAGTGAGGTTCGAGTCTATATCTTTGTAGCCAGGGTCACTTGTAGCTGAAGTATCGTACATTATCAATAGATGTTGAAGTTCTTGTTCTTCTTGGTGCTCCACATTGCTGTTCACAACTTCAATTTTTGCGTTTGAGAAGCCAGACTTTACAAAACAGTTCACGACAGTTTGTTTTCTAATTGCGTTTACTGAAGAGGAAATCCATTGAATCGCATCTAGGATGCTGATTTTCTTTGCAAGGTCACTCGCACATTTTACATCGTTCATGTTTGCAATGAGATGTCTTAAAAAACACGTTTTCTGTAGTGAAGTTTAAATTTTTTTATTATACCTTGATCCAAGGGCTGACACTCTGCAGATGTGTTTGGTGGCAGAAAAAAGATTCGAATGTTGGACAATTCAATGTGCGGGTGAGATGCAGCATTATCCATGAAAAGAATAATTTTTCTGTTTTTACGAATCATGTTTTGGTTAAAGTGACTTATCCATTCGCTCATGATATCTCGTGTCATCCACGCTTTTTTATTAGACTTCCAGTCAACATTCAAAAGATTCAACTTTATGCCCTTGAAACAACGAGGATTTTGTGGTTTTCCTATAACAAGTGGTTGTTCAAAGTCTCCCAGCATATTTGTACACAATAGTACAGTCAAGCGTTCCTTAGAAATTTTTCCGCCCTGGAACTTTTCGTTTTTTAGACTCATTGTTTTTTCAGGAAGAGCTTTAAAAAACAACCCTGTTTTGTCACAGTTGTAAATATCCTTAGCTTCAAAATCACGACATAAATCTTCCAATTTGACGGTCCACTCTGTTACAACCCCAGTATCAACAGATCCACTTTCACCACTTACGGTTTTCCAAGAAATTTTATGCCGAGTTTTGAACTTGTCTAGCCACCCCACAGAAGCTTTGAACTCATTTACTCCCATAGATTTCGCAACCTCCAAAGCCTAATAATAGACCCATTAATGGGAATTTTTTTTAGCACGTTCGCGACAAAACCACTCATACGTAACATTGTCAATTTGAAGTCCAACAGTTTTCGGGAATGATTTTTGAACCTGATCATTTACGTGTTGCCAAAATTGTTTGAGCAGTTCATTTTTTTCCCTTTAGGATGTCGCTTACCTGCGTCTTCCCGAGTTTGAATTTTGCAGCGAGATTGCGAACACTATTTTTTTGCCGATCATACGCATTAATGAGTTCAACTTTATCTTTTAAAAGTTAAATGTTTTTTACGAGAAGACATTGTGCACTTCACACGACACTGAACAAAACTGAAACTGAAAAGACGAAAGGCCGACAAAATTCCTCCCCCCTGCACACACTGAATTCATCAGAAGTTTTACACGTGCCTTAAAATTCTTGAAAAAAGGGTTTAGAACAGCGACGTAAACCTTGATAAAATTCAGAGAATCGGAAATAGAAAATAAGCACACGATTGAGGCAATACGTAGAAAAAGGACCGTGAGCTCTCCCGCAGTCCGTTGTGGGGAGATCAAATTAAGTGCTAATCTAAACGAAACAGTGCAGATTGCCTGTCTGCGTCCGTTACAGAGCATGTCCGCTAGACAGAAGCTGCAAACACGTTAAAACCAATAGAGGCGAGTTGGGGAATTTGGAAATGTCCGTTAACGAGAGGTGTCCGTTAGGAGAAGTTTCACTGTTTTCACTGTATATATATACAAAACTAAAGGGAAGGAAAGTAAGTACTGTTTAATTGCTGCATCATTGACGACAGATACTTTACATTAGGATTATACTTTGTAACTTTTAGAGCTATGCATGCAGCACTAGTTTCATCCATGAGACTAAATTTAACAAAGTTCATCACTGAGAAAAATGACACAAGAATATGTTGATGAGACAATTGTTAGTAATGGTGTTGCGAGATTTTTTAAACAGACAAAAGTTTCAGGAATGGAATTCCAAACTTTTAGTACCTCATTTTCTGCAGTTTTATTTGCTAATGCTGTCATTAATAGTTTCCTTTCAATATTTTCTAAATCATCTGAGGTCGATAAATTGCCGCCTTCAAATTGAGCTGCTCTGACAATCGATCAATTGCATCTCAATATCATCTAAGTTGATCCACTGAAACATTTACTGCATATGGGTAGAAGTAACACCAGATGAACATACGAACTGGGTGGTACTACACTTAGGGTAGTAGAAAATGAAAAGGACCTGGGAGTGATTGTGCAGTCAGATACGAAGTTTTCTAAACAGGCAGACAGGCTGCTAGAGCAGGTCATGGGCTATTGTCAATGATATACAGGAATTTTTGCTAGCAGGGAAAAGGAGGTGATTATCACTTTGTATAAGGCAATGGTCAGGCCACGCCTTGAGTAGTAGTAGTAGTGGCATGTGATGCAAGAAAGCATGTGTATGAGCTTATGCAGCATCAGCCAAAAAAAAAAAAAAAAATCCCGCCATTCCCTTCAAATGCCTGTCCAGTTCCTCCTTAAATGTATTCAACCTATCAACTTCCACAACGACAGATTTGTTCCAGCAATTAACCACCTGCTGGCTAAAGGCAAATTTCCGCACATCTATTCTACATCTGTCTTTTCTTAATTTGAATTTATGCCCCCTTAGGTTCGTAATCTGACAAGTGGAAGGATCCCATCAGAATTCAGCGTGCTCAACCCATTCAAGGCCTTATACACCTCAATCAGATCACCGCGCAGGTGCCTAATCTCCAGCCACTGCAATTTGCAGAACTTAAGCCTCTCTTGGTAAGAGGATCCCTTCATTCCCCTCACCAATCTTGTTGCCCTTCTCTGTACACCCTCAAGTAAATCTACATCCTTCCTAAAATGAGGCCTCCAGACCTGTATGCAGTACTCAAGGCGTGGCCTGACCATTGCCTTATACAGAGTGATAATCACCTCCTTTTCCCTGCTAGCAAAATTCCTATATATCATTGACAAAACCCCATGATCTACCCTGGCAGCCTGTCTGCATTGCTCAGAAAACTTCATATCTGTCTGCACAATTACTCCCAGGTCTTTTTCATTTTCTGCCACCTTAAGTTTAGTACCACGCAGTTGGTAGGTTTCTCTGGGGTTACTTCTACCCATATGCAGTACTTTGCATTTGTCAAGGTTAAACTTCAGTTGCCACTTCTTAGTCCACCTGCCCAGATTATCTAGATCCTGTTGCAGTAGAACACTGCCATTACTGTCATTAACAACCCCGCCAACCTTTGTATCATCTGCAAACTTCGACATTAAGCCTGATATACCTTCATCAATCTCATTGATACAAAACAACAGTGGACCCAAGACCGAACCCTCTGGGACTCCACTAATAACATTAGTCCACGAAGAGCAGCACCCATTGATTACCACCCTGTGTCTTCTCCCACTTAACCATCCTTTTATCCATTGTAGTAACTTACCCTTAATACCATTCTGCTCCATGCTCCAATTTGTAGAATAGTCTTTCATGCACAACAGTGTCAAAGGCTTTCCTGAAATCCAAATATATGATATCAAAATTATTTTTTGCATCCAGTTCCTTTGTAACCACATCATAATATCCTATCAAATTTGTCAGACAAGACTTTCCCTTAACAAACCCATGCTGTGTCTGAATTATTGCTGCAGTCTTGTCTAGATGATCGTGCAATGCATCTTTAACCAGTGACTCCATTATTTTACCCGGAACAGTAGTTAAACTAACTGGTCTGTAATTACTCGTGTCACCCTTCGATCCCCCTTTGTGAATTGGGGACTTCCCGTGAATCCAAGGATGCTCTCAAAATTATGGCTAAGGGTTTGCTTAGTTGCTTTGCCGCCTCCTTTAATATAACTGGATAGATCCCATCCGCCCCAGGTGCTTTTCTTATGTTTAACTTCAACAATTTCTCCTCCATTTTGCTCTCAGTTATTACAAAATCATTAAGTATCCTGCTACAATTTGATAACCTTCTGCCATTTTCAAACCTTAATAATTCATTCATGTGTGAATGTAGATGCAAAATACTCATTCAGTTTGTTTGCTATCTGAGCAGGATCATCAACAGTCGAACCATCGATGTCAAGTGGACCAATCAGATTCATCCCCTTCCTTTAGGAGTTTATATAAGTAAAGAAATCATTGCTGTTTTTCTTAATATCTTTTGCCAAGGATTTTTCCTAATCTGCCTTCGCCTGCCTAACCTCGTTTGTGACCTGATTAAAGACTAGCTTATATCTGCCATAGGCTTCTGAGTCGCTTGATAATTTATATGCATCCCATGCATTTTTCTTCTCTGTTACGAGTCTCATTAGTTCATTAGATAACCATTTAGGCCTAAACCTTGAACAATATTTCTTAATAGGTATGAAACTTTTAGTAGCATCCACGATTAATTTCTTGAATGCCTCCCACTTAGAATTTACTGTTGGTAACATCGTCAGTTGATCCCACTGTACAGAATTTAAAAACTTTCTGAGACTACTGTACTCACCTTTACGGAAGCAAAAATCCTTTCCTTTACCCCTGATGGTAATTAAATCTTTAAGTAAATCCCACGTCAGTACACTGTGATCACTGCCACCTAGTGGTTCTTTTATCTGCAAATTCCTAATACATGAATGATCACTGCTGATAACCAGATCAAGAGTATTACTTTCTCTGGTTGCTTCTCGAACATGCTGCTGTAAAAAACAATCATCCAATAAATCCACAAAAGTCTTACTAGTGTGCGAGTGACCAACCCGTAAGTTCCAGTCTATATCTGGGAAGTTAAAATCCCCCATTATAAGACATTCCGTTTTACTAGCCCACTCTATTTCTCTGTACAATTGTTCATTGTACTCATTCAAGTCATTAGGCCTATAACACACTCCTACTCTTATTTTTTCTTTTGCAGTGCTTATGTCACACCAAACTGACTCAACAGTGCACTGTTCATCTATATCAACTGGGTGCACTTCTTTTGATTTTATTTTTTTTCTTAATTAACAGCATAACATCTCCCTTTTTATCCTGTCTATCCTTTCTGTACACATTGTACTCCCCAAATTCCAGTTCAACATTCCTTATATCTGTGTGACACCACATCTCTGCTATCCCAACAATATCCGCCTTTGATGTCTTGACCAACACTTCAAATTCATCAAATTTATTTACTATACTTCTAGCATTTGTATACATACAAGCATACATCCTCTTGTATACCATGTACAGGAGTACTGCGTACAGGTCTGGCGGTCTCATTTTAGAAAGGATGTAGAGTTGCTTGATCGTGTACAGAGAAGGGCAACAAGATTGGTGAGGGGAAGAGAGGCTTAAGTTCTGCAAATTGCAGCGGCTGGAGACTAGGCACATGCGAGGTGACCTGATTGAGGCGTATAAGGCCTTGAATGCATTGAGCACGCTAAATTCTGATTGGGATTCTTCCGCTTGCTCAGATTACGAACCTGAGGGGGCATAAATACAAACTGAGGAAAGACAGTTGTAGAACAGATTGAGCGGAAATTTGCCTTTAGCCAGCGGGTAGTTGATTGCTGGAACATACTTCCATCTGTCGTTGTGGAAGTTGATAGCTTAAATAAATTTAAGAAGGAACTGGACAAACTTTTAGAGAAAACAGTTGTGCGAAATTGTGTTTTTTTTTTTTTTTTTTTTTGGCTGATGTTGCATAAGCTTATACGCTTGCTTTCTTGAATCACATGTTTCTATTACTACTATTATTTTCAGGTTCAGTTCGGCAAATTTTAATTTAATGAATGAATTAAAACTTAATGAATTTTGCAGTTTATTCCAATTCTCTGAACTTAACAAATCTTGAAGAAAATTGTTCAATAGTTGACTCAGTGACGTTCAGATATAGCATTTAAAGGCTCTGACGGTTTTCTCATCAGTTTCAAGATGAGTGCTGTATCTTTGTAGGTTTGGGAAATATTTAAACAAGGTGGATTCCTGGAGTGATGTTGTTTCGAAGTTTGAATTTTTTTTGGGATGCTCTGAATTCCGCGTGCCCAAAAAATTTGTACGTGTGCCATGGGTTCGCCACCCCTGGCCTAGGCATTAACTCCACTACGTGTCTGAAGGCGTCCGTCGGGTTCTGCAGTCATGTTGCCTGCAAGGCTTTCCGCATTGTCACAACAGATGGCGTTGTGTTTTCGCAGGCTTCACTTCCCATTCCAAAACATCCCACACATGTTCAATTCGATTGAGGTCAGATGAATTTGAAGGACAATGAATATTGGTGATGTATTCACTGTGTTCCTCGAATCACTCGTACTCAGTGCGGGCCCGATGACAAGGCGTATGTATCATCGTCTTGGAAGAACCTGTTTCTGTCCTGTAAAAAATGTAACATGGTGGAGTGCACATGGCCTCCTAAGAGCTGCTGGTAGAGCTCACCAGTGAAATGTTGGTCCATACTCACCAGAGGTCCTAGTTCTTGCTAGCAAAACACGCCCCATATTAAGCAACCACAGCCGCCTGCCTGGACACTGTACGATGAGTCCATGGACTCGTTTTATTTGCAGAACACAACACGAAGGCATCCGTCGGTGTGTTGCACTAGGTATTTGGCTTCATCCTACCAGCACACTCGTTTCCAGTCCTCCAGTGTCCAACCAGCGTGTTGTTGACCCACAGCATCGCCGTCAGCGGAGATGGAGGAAACCCCTGGTGCCATTTGACACTAAATTCACACAGCACCGGCCGTCGATGATGATCAGCGGTGAGAACTCTTGCATTGTCTCCTCTCTGGAATCCCATGCGTCTTAGTGTGCGGTGGATCGTCATTTGGGATATTGTTCTTGCATTCTCCATATTGTATTGTGATGTCAGCTGTCGCACAGTGACCTGCCGTTTAGCTCGTACAACACGTTACACTCGTCGCTTGCCACGAACATCCACCTTGTGTAATCCTTTATAATTCTGTCGGCGGAACGTAGTTTGACCTGTTCGACACCATTCTTAAACTCAGTGGGCAGCGCGCAACAGAATTATGATCCCATAACGGACGTTATGGGATCACCCGACACAAATTCCCACAATCATGCCCTTTTGAAACTCCGTAATATTTTTACTACGTCCCATAACTGCTACTTTATCACTTTGACTTTCTTGACCAGATGCAAATTACCACTGCTCTAGGGTGAGCATCTGTTCAGTTTTTTATACTGCGAGTTATGCGACATAGTACATTATGGATGGGATGTTCACAATTCAGTGATTACTGAGTGTATTTACTGGAGAATACCCGTATGTCTAAGCTTACTTGGCATAAGCATATTACAAATATTGTCCTCTTCATTGAAAAACGAGATTTTCTCTTTTACACTGCCACGTTTTTTCTTGATACATCTGGGGTAGTGCTCCCAAATTTCTCAAAAAGGTATTCATTAAAGGGTAGTCAGTTTTATTAATTGCTCACAACCTTACACCACTTCGATCATACACGCTCACTTCATGTTTCTTGTGCTTTTTCTGTAGATCAGGAGGGACCAACGCCGGAGTTACATTTTACTTGTGGGGCGATCGGTGTCCCACCATCAAAAATCTTTTTTTTCCCATCCATAAAAAATGACTTCCCTGCTTAACAATTTATATTTTTAATAAAATATACTTTAAAATTAATGACTAAGGGAAAGATGAAAAGCTTTCAGTTATCAGGTGAGTGCGATTTTTTCAAGGGTGATAATTTTGGACCATAGTGATGCAGTTTGCACATGAAAATTGCTGATTGAAGCAGGGGTTGGAGTACAAATGTGCTCTATCTATAGAATCACTTGTAATCTTCATCTCGATGCCAAATATGATATTATTTATCACACTTTTCCAACATCTTGAAAAACAGGACAGGATTGATGGAGATTATTCGTAACAATTGACTGAATTAGCTGATGCCTTGGAAATGTGAGGTGAAGTTTGTTAAATTGACAAAATCATGGCTGTACCAATTAGCTATTCAAGTATATAAATCTGAGTGGAAAAGGCAGGTCCTTGAAGGCCGGCAAATCTACTAACTATGCTACCCACGAGGGTGCATTTGCATTGACTGGAATTATTATTATTATTGTTAACAGCTACAAAACAGCAAACAAACGTGCCTGAGGGTGCAGCTACAAAGCATTATTACACAGCTTCAAAGAAGAAGCTTGGAGTATACATTTTCCAAAGTAAAGAGAAAAGACTATTGAATTGAAATGTACAGATTAAATAAATGAAAGTAGGGCTCATCCGTCCTATTTAAGTGAACAGGTAGGAGTAAGGCAGAGCACTGGTATTTCTTCACACACATTACACAATCAGAGTCTTAGAACTTGCAAGAAGAGTCCATTTTAAGTCAGCTAACGGATGAGGTTAGCAATTTCAGTTGCCTCTTGAAGTGTCCGGGTGTGTCAAATATCTCCATATTTGCTTTGTTCATTGATCTTGCAGTCCTGTTGTAGTATCCATAATTTGTTCTCGCATAGGATGGTTTCAGCAGTGGATGGTTTCTTAATGCTCTTGTCGGAGCGTTGAAATTTATTTGTGAGACGAGATAAGGGCTTTCAGGGTACCATTTAACAGCTGGTTAAGGAGTAAGTCGGCTTTATCTCTTATTTTTTCCAGCGTTTCGAGTTCAAAGAATACACAGCACTCTTGGTAGGATTTCTCATTGTATTCAAGGCCACTTTTAAAGCAAACGTACTGGATTGCTCTTTTTTTGAATATTTTCAATTTCTAATTTTTGGTAAGCAACTTGTGGGGACCAGACCTGTGAGGCAAATTCTAGGGCTGGCCTAACATAGATTTTGTAAAGAAAGATGAAAAGTGCCAACTGATTGAAGTCTCGGTTAATTCTTTTCAGGAAACCTAGTTTTTTGCTAGCTGCCTTCATAATGTTAGAGACATGGACATCAAAGGAAAATGATTCTTTAATAAAGATACATAAATTTTTGGCTGTTCTAACTTTTTTGATTGCCTTGTTGTTGATACAATAAGAAAAATTAAGTTTGTTTTTCTTGGGTGCATTAGCAAAGCTCATCAGTTCACACTTGTTTTCATTGACTGCCATTTTGTTCTTCAGCCACTGAATAACTCGTTGAAGAGCTTCGTTTAGGATGATGCAGTCATTGGTACTGCGAATTGCTTTATAGATTTTTATGTCGTCTGCAAATATGTTAATTTTGATTTGGTAGTCTCCAAGGGTGTTTGGCAGGTCGTTGATGTAGATAAAAAATAATAGCTGGCCTAAGGACACCAATTTCAGGACTGAAAGGATATGAGGTTTTACCTTTAAATATCATGGACATTTCTCTACCTTCCAAGTAGTTTTCAGTGCAGTTTAGTGCCTGTCTTCTGAGACCATAGTGATGCAGTTTGTTGATTAGTCTCTGATGGACTACCTTGTCGAAGGCTTTGCTTAAATCAAGGAAGATGGAGTCTACTTGTTTTCCTTCGTCAAGCGCCTGGGATATATTCGAAACAGACGAAATCATATCTGTGCAGGTGGAACGACCCTTGATAAATCCGTGAGAGTAATCTGACTAATTAAGTTTCATAAAGTTAAATAGCTGCTGAATGGGTACAAACAGAAAATGTGTTTCACACAAACTTGAGAGACTTATCATTTTGGTTGTCATTGCTTCACGTCAATAATTTTGTCAATATAATGAACCACTTTTGGGCAGTTGTCGATGCCCGACCAAATATGGCTAATGAACCGCAACCCGAAACGATTACATCATTTGTTATCATCTGTGTTGCACGCATTGAACGCCCACTTCGCCAAACGATCAGATCAGAGGGGACAGTGTTTTTACTAATTTTTTTTTTTTTTTTTACATATTTAATTTTATGTTAAACTGAACGTTTATGGTAATACAGTTCATCTCGGTTAACTCCTTCCGCAGAAAGTAATTCTGCATTACGATGGAAACTGCGAGCGGGGGAGAAGTGGCATGAAAAATATAGCACTGAATTTGCATTTCGTATATATGAAGTACAGGAAATTGTTTCGAAGAAAACTTGGTCGATAAGTCATCTATTTTTTAATTTTAGGTACTAATTGGACATGTACAGAACATTGCATCCGTTTATGAAAGAGCAGTAGAAGCATTAGGAAATTCTTGAGCAAGTGTCGCAAAGTATGCCGAGACTGAACAACAACCATCGACCCCAGGGAAAAGACCCAAAAAGGCGTCAAGCGTTACTGGAATGGACAATTGGAAAACAATCCTTACAATCTGAAATTGTAAGGAATGTTTAAGACGTTTAATTTATAACGAACACGCTAATTATTTTTTTGTTAGATTATTTACTTTGATTTATTTCAATTAAAGACAAATATACGACACACTTGAACCACAAAATAAATACAGAAAATTAATGGCGTTAATAAGGTTATAGGTGCGGCAAGGAGCTGTTTTATTCCAATTAAACTAACCATCATTATATCAAAAATAAATAAAATGAACAAAAAAAAAAAAAAAAACCATAAAAGTAAGATTAAGAATTTAAAAGTAAAGGACTAAAGCAATACTCACTCACCTTCGGAGGAGTGAACGCACAGCCCCTCGTTTAAAAGGGACACCCATACCCAAAAGAATGAGCGCTACTAAATATAAAGGAACAGAGCTTTCAGTCACTAATCGCTGTTCCAGTCAAATATCAGTGGATATCTTAATACGCTCCGGATATTAAAAGAAATAGTGAACTAAACAAAATATGCTATGACCACCGCCCTTTATGGAATAAATAAGGTGAGACTGGGGATTACACCTTCCTAATCCTCTTAAATAGGCTCCAGCTATAATACATTTGCAACGAAATAATAGAAATAAGTACTATTGCAATTAATAAAATAGAAAGCCATAAAAATAACTACGCTGCTAACTGAATCGAATATTTTATATAATAGGCATCCTTGCACGCAAATTCCGAGTATCCAACAGAAATTGATCTACCATCTTATAGGGTCGCACATTATGGAAATTATTCATGCCTATAAAAACACTGGTTGCGACCACAGCAGTTCATTGCCGTTTTTTGGCTTGCACAGTGGTATTGCCACATCTCCAGTACTCAGGATGACAAGTCATCATCGTTTAGATGATTCTTTGAGATAGGGTAGTTAGACGAGTTGAAGTCTAAGGCGGAGATGACACGTTGACCTAATGTGTCACGCAATGTTGTTTTCCTAATATGGAAGTAGTTTCAGTAGACAGGAACCGTTACAAGAAGAGGCAGCCAAGGTCGCCCATCGGCTACGTCAACCAGAACAGACCGCTATCTGACTCTGAAAGAAAGACGGAACCCTACGATGTCCTGTCATCAACTGTCTCTTGAGACTGCTGCGACAACAGGTGAAAATATTTCGAACCGGACTGTATTAAGAAGGCTCAATTCAAATGGACTCTACGAAAGAAAGCCAGTGGTTTGTATCCCTTTAACCCCAAACCACTGAAACGCTCGTCGAAACTGGTGGCATGAACATGTGACTTGGAGCCCTGACAAATGGGGTGCAGTTCTGTTCTCTGATGAGTTCCGTTTTAGCCTACAAACACATTCTATACGTTATACCATGTGGAGACAACGAGGAATGCTGTACCATCCTTCCAATATCAGAAAAAGGGACATTCACGGTGGAGGCCGTGTCTCGTGTGGGGCAGAATAATAATTAATTGCCGCACCTCTCCATGTTTTTGGTACCGTAACTACGCAGAGGTACCGAAAACTTAGATCTTCGAACTCTATATGCGAATTTTTAGGGGTGCGGTTAGTCCAGATTTTCTTTTCATGCACGGCAACGCCACTGCACACAGAGCTCAAGTGGCGGAGTTAGTTCTGGAACCATTTTTTTGCATCCCATAAACTTTATTA
This sequence comes from Mastigoproctus giganteus, assembly GCF_048544385.1. Classification (NCBI taxonomy): domain Eukaryota; kingdom Metazoa; phylum Arthropoda; class Arachnida; order Uropygi; family Thelyphonidae; genus Mastigoproctus; species Mastigoproctus giganteus. The sequence continues at coordinate 57,353,981 of NC_143586.1, forward strand.
CATATGCTGATGACCTGAAATTCTTCGTCAAATCTAAAGAACAACAAGTTAAGCAAACAAGCCAATACACAATAAAAGAACTGGAGCATTACCTCGACTGTATTGGACTACATTTAAACACAAGCAAATCTGCCCAGACGACAATTACAAAGAAAAAGAGCAGGAACAATATCTCTACGTTGGAAAGCGAATGCGAAGTTGTAAAGGTTAAATCGTACGTAGACCTTGGCCTAAAATGGGATGAGAGACTAACATTTTCCGAGCACTTTGATTACATCAAAGCAAAAACACATGCAGCGCTTTGGGCTGCCAAACATGAGTTAATTGGCATTAGAAACCCAGATCTTGTTAAAAAGTATATCTTGAAATGTACAGTATACTTCCCATCCCACTGTATGCTTTACAGATTTGGTCCTCTGCCCCACCGAGCAACCTGAAAACTTTCTTTAGTATTGAATACTGGCTCTTGAGATGGCTGAACAGGATCTCAAATCACCCATTTTCTATCTCTACAGCCATCCTCTCAGTATTCCTCCCTGGAAACAAACAATTAATACAAGAAACATTTTCACATTAACCTAACTGCTAACACGAAGATTAGACACTCCCAGTATTGACGACTTGTTTCACTGTTGTCGAGAAGCCACCAAGAATGCTGAAACAAGACATCCTCTTCAAAGCAACTTAAAAAACCTGAAACCTAAGTTACTTTTTTCCAGCAAACACAACAGAACTCTTCAATCAACTAAAAATTGAACCGGAAAAGCTCTGTAACAAAAAATCCTACAGATTGAAAGTCTTTGCCGACTCCTATCGTCTTGTACAACTGTAGTGCACAGCCACTCGGCTCAGAAACTGCATTTAAATTTGATCCCTTTTAACTATATATTCTCAGTATTCTAGATGTCAACCTTAAGATGTCAAAATTTTAAATATTCTATGATGTCAAAGATGCCAAAATTTTAAATATTCTATTATAAAATCGTAACTATTCATGTATTTCAAAATTTTGTATTCAACCTTTCAGGGTGAACGTCCCATGGACTTTGTAACCTTTTGCCCATGGGGTCCGCTTCACACTTTAGGATGTAACTCACACCCTTCTGACCAATGGCTGTCCTAGGGGTGTCTCCTGTACAAAGAAATAAACTGATTATTTCAAGGAGGAAATTGATGCTGACCAGTGTAATTGGTAAGAAAATTCCTGAAAAGTTGGGAACGGATCCACACAAGTGTAATACATAACTGTACATAGGTAGAATTATCAATACGCAGTAGTCAAATGTCTAGAATTGTGGTTGGTGGGGTACAAGGCTAGCCGCTTGTTTAGTGATCTTATTGGTACACGAAAACTGATTGCAGCAGGGGTTGGAGTACAAATGTGCTCTATCTATAGAATCACTTGTAATCTTCATCTCGATGCCAAATATGATATCATTTACCACACTTTTCCAACATCTTGAAAAACAGGACACGATTGCTAATGATTTCTTGAGGAAAACGTCTGTGCCATAAACTGAGAATAATAGCTTAAACAATGGGTAAATAATGTAATTTCCGAAGTATTCAAATTTGCCAGTAGGAACAAGGAAGTGATTATCCCATTGTATAAGGCTTATACTATGGGATAATCATCTGCTCAATCACCTTAATCATTGCCTTATACTATAAGGCAATGATTAAACCTCATTTTGAGTACTGTATACAGGTCTGGAAGCCTCATTTTAAGAAAGATGTTGGCCTCTTGGAACGGGTACAGAGGATTTCAACCAGATTAGTCAAGAAAAAAAGGGACACTTACCACAAAAGACTTCGGTTATGCAAATTATGACTCTTGGAAATTAGGCACTTTCGAGGAGACCTCACTGAATGTTTAAGGCTTTAAATGGATGGAGTGAACTTAATGATGGTGGCATTCTCACTCTTTCTCAGATGACACAAGGGGGTATAAACTTATAACGATGGATGCAGGAGAGAGATGTGTGCAAATTTGCTTTCAGCCAGAGAGTTATTGATTATTGGAAGAAATTAATAAATTTAAAGAATTGAACATATTATTAGAGGGATGAACAGGTGAAGTGGGCAGGCTTTTCTGGCTGATGTTATATAAGCTTTTCCTTGCATCATTTACCACTACTACTAATAGTAATAATATATTATAATTATGAGCTAATTATTATTATGTTTTTATAAATAGCTCATGATTACGTCTGACAGCTAGATAAAACAGCAGAATGTTGCTTGTGCTAATGGATGCTCAAGAATCTAGTACTGTAGGTCCCTTCTCTAGAAAGTTGTTTGTAACTCATGCAAGGTTGTGAGAGGTGAAGAAGAACTCACGACTTGAAATTTATGTCCACAGAGCTTATTACAACCCTCATAGGTAGCACAATCTTTTTTAATTGCTATTGTTTTATGATTTTATGTTTGGCGAAGGAGGACACTGTGTAGTTTTACTTCACTAAACTGCCAAGTGGCCAAACCACTTGGCAGTTTAGCGAAGTCTGTGTTTGAGTCACATCAGATACTGGAGGAAATCTTATCGTCTTCTTAAATTGAATTATCTGATTTCAGGCAGACACTCTCCTTGATATTTGGGGTCTTTTAGTCTGCACAACATTCAAATCGGTCTGTGACCACACTTGCTCCAACTTAATACATTTAGTCTTCATGGGTTACAGAGTGGTTATAATCACCATCCTCTCCACACTGCTGGAAAATGCCTAGGTTCGAATCCCGTCGATGACCGGAGAACTTTTATAGGCTTTTTTTTTTTCACTTCATGCCCAAGTTAGTCCGTCTCAGGGGACTTTCTGATGATCACTTTCTGTAAAAAGCTGGTAAAAGTTTCTCTAGTCGAGATATCGGTTCAGATCAAGAAAAGGCTCAGTTCATTTGAACTCAATGTAACTGTTATGTTTCTCGCAAAGGAGATGAGATATTCTTATGGTATTTTTAATAACATGGTCAATTTAGTTAGGGGACTGTTTGTTTAATGGTAATAGCGCATTTAAAACCGTATTGCGGAGATGTGGGAAACCACAGGTGGCGCCTAATCCTAAATACAATACCTATGTATTATTATGTTTATTGTTGTTATTGTAGTAGTAGGATTTTAGGAGCATCAGCGACTAAGGCCATATTGTTCCTTATATACTGTGTAAATTGCGTCTGAGGTCGATTTTCTGTTTGCTGGAAAAATGCCCGAGTTTCCGGGAGAAAAACCATGCTATCCTCGCTTGAGACTGATTACTCAGCCACGTGAAAAAGCCCCATAAAAATTCCTCATGTCATCAACGGGATTCAAACTCAGGTCTTTTCCACCCAGTGTGGGGAGGACCGTGATTCTACCCACGAGGGCTATTTTTATTTCCGAATTGGAAGTACTGTATGTACATAATTGGGTTAAACGTTTCGTGTTATTTTCTTACCCCTTTCGTGAAGTCTGTCTTTGCAATATCACGGTCACCTCGGGATATATCTTCACTGAAGAAGTCTTCCTGTTTTACTCTGTGGGGAGTCTAATCGTCCATTAAAAAGAACCACGGTGCATATTGCACTCATAAAGATTCTTTTATAAGGTTCAAGGATTTTATTCTTATATATCTTATTAGTCAGAGCTCCTCTCAAAATTATACAGTTCTATAGCGCACATTACCTTTGCTCAGATCCTCTTTCATAGTAGTCTATTTCCCAGATGCTTATGTTGGGTTGGGTTTAGGTTCTTTCTACTTTCCATATGTCTGAGCTGGTAGCACCATGATTATAACTTCTGCCCGGATGGTAAAGTCCCAGGATCGAATCCCATCAATGACACGAACTTTAATGGGCTTTTTTCACTCTGTGGTTAAGTTTTCAGTCTCAGATGTGGACAGCAAGGTTTCCCCCACTGAAGCCCAGCTTTTTATTCCAGCAAAACAGGAAAATCGACCATAGAACATATGCAATTTATGGGCATATTACACATGGCAGATAAGGTAGCTCTTTGGTGGTCCTAATATGACAGTTTTTTTCCCTTTTCCAGATGATGAAAATTCAAGAACCCGACTCCACATTGAATCTGTACTCATCCATGAACATCACATGGACCATTGGATCTAATTGGCCTACTCATGACACTCATTAAAACGAACTCTTCTGTTTGATGATGTGATAAGGAAAATTCATGAATACAGACCCCTCCTACAGCCTGCAGGGCATAATTTGATGGGAGATATGCTATTTTGAAACAGCGTCAAGCTTCGAAGAGAACTGTCATTTAGAGCCAGAAGATGTCACTTAACTGCTGTTTTCACTATTACTCGTCCATATACTCGTATATAGTTCTTTCGAATTCTTTACCTTATCTCCATAATCGGTATAACGCATTTGGAGTAAACATTCAAGACCCTTGCTACCTTCACCCATGACTGGTCTGCATCTATCCTGCTGATTATTCAGATACGTTTGGTATCCGTGAACAACCAAACTGAGGGATGCACAGCCAAACTGTTCTATTTATAAACCACAACTAGTTGCATATCATGAATACATATGTGCTCATTTGCATCAGTTAGTTGATCTATGTGCACAATTGCAGTTCGTTTCACGAAAGGTAAGTGTGTGAACCGATCCAGAGTTTTGGATCGGGTCAGTTCAATTAATTATGTAGTTCGCGTATCGTGTACGGTTTAACTTTTTAAATGTCAATAATTTAGTGCAATGTAGTAAAAAATAAAGAATCGTGTATATAAATGTACAAATCCCTGAAGTTCTAAATCGAATGTCTGGACCTGATTTTCAGAAGTGATTAATAAAATCGAGGAATTAGTATCACAATGTGTTTCCACCTTTACAGCTGACAAGATCTCGGCCAGAGACAGAAACTGACCATGACGCATTCCAACCCAAGAGGCTTTAAACAAATTTCTCAGCAGCAGATTTTCAGCATTTCTCATATTGCACTCGCTTGAACCCAGCCTCTAAGTAAATTTATCTCCCTTCCTTATACAGAAACACCTGGAAGATATTTCAGGATCTCCTAAGACGAGATTGCACTAAAGCTGTCCTCTCTCAGCAACAGTCCAGTGTCCCTAAGTCAGGGCCATCGCTAGTGGTGCGCAAGTAAGGCATTTTCCACAGACACCGCCTAAAATAGGCGCTGCTAGATGTGTTACTGTTTACACTGACTTGCCAAAACATTATGACCACTTATCTAATATGATGTTGGTCCTCCACATGCAGCCAAAACAGCTCGTACCCGGCGAGACATGGACGCTACAAGATTTCTAAGTGTGTCTTGTAGTATCTGGTACCAACATGTCACCAGCAGATCCTTTAACTCCTGTAAGGTCCATGGTTGAGACGCCGCAGATCGGAGTTCCTGTTCCAACAAAAAAAAAAAAAAAAAAAAAACCACAGATGCTCGATGCGATTGATGTCTGGGGAATTTGGAGATGAGGGCAATGCCTGGAAGTCTTCTTCATGTTCCGCGAACCAATCTCGAATAATCCAGGCAGTGTGGCATGCCGCATTATGCTGCTGAAAGACGGCACTGCGAGAGAGGAAGACCGTTGCCATGAAAGGGCGTACCTGGTCAGCAATGATGTTTAGGTAGGTGGTAGACGTCAGAGTGCTCGCACATGGATGACTGGACCCAGGGTATCCCAGCAGAACATCACCCCAAGCATGACACTGCCGCCACTGGTGCATCCAGGCGCCATCACTTCTCCAGGTAAACGACGCACACGTACCCGGTCGTCCACATGGTGCAACAGGAAACGTGATCCATTGGACCAGCCACCTTCCAATCACTCAAGGTCCATTTTCGATGCTCGCCTGCCCATTGTAGGCTCTGTCGCCGGTGAATCGTGGTTAGCATGGGCACTTGGAGCGGCCTGCGGCTACGCAGCTCCATTCTCAGCAGGGTTCGATGTACTGTGTGTTGTGACACATTACTCCCGTCACCAGCATTCCAGTTACTGGCGAGTTGTGCCACAGTCGCCCTTCTGTTGACATGTACCATCCGGGAAAGCCTTTGCTCACCTCGAGCATCGATGAGCCGTGGTCGTCCAACACCTTGCCGGCGGTTCGTGGGTTCCCCCTCCTCGGACCACTTTTGGGAAGTACTAACCATGGCTGATCATGAACATCCCACCAGCCGTGCCTTTTCGGATATGCTCTGACCCAGTCGTCTGGCCATTACAATTCAGCCTTTGTCAAACTCGCTTAAGTCTTTCCCATCTGAAGCACAAGAGTAATACTCAATGACACAGCTCAGTATCAGGTGTTTTTTTATGCTGTTCACCTGCAGTTTCTTCGATTTGCATAGCGACTCGCTGGTCATAATGTTTTGGCTCATCGGTGTATATATGTGTGTGTGTTAAGGTATGATATGAATTAGGAGCGTTCCATGGTTTTACCTCAGGGGCCACAAACACTAGCGCTAGCCCTGCTCTAAGCATTAGCACCAGACAAGTAATAATAAAAATTCTTACATTACCAGCGACATCTCCTCTTCTAGTGATTGCTACTATATACTATACATAGTCGAAGTTCGAATTCAACGAAGAATATTCAAAACACATCCATGGATTCAAATATAGCAAGTGTGAGCATCATAAGTTAGCCACACTAAAAAAGCAGTCAGATACAGCTTCTTTTACTAAATTCAAATAATGCCTTTTATTTTTCAATGGAATTACAGAGGATTTCTTGACACATTGAAGACCGAATTAATCGTTACTCTCCAGTTTGTTTCCGTGTCCAGGAAACCTATTTAACTCAACTTTCAGCTTCCATAAAGAACTACTTTATCTATCGACGAGATCGCAATATATATCGGATAGTGTGGCCATTTTGGTCAACTTGCAGATCCCGACAAAGCAAATTGCTCTTCAAACCCAAATTGAAGCTACTGCTGTTTATTTGATTACTAAGATTGTATTAACACTAATCTAACTCCCACCAAATCATACCTATTCTTTCACAGACCTTGAAGAGCTTTTAAAGCAGCTACCTTCCCCTCTCTATCTGCTAAGTGATTTCAATGACCACTGCCCCTTATGGATCCCCTAAATTAGATAAACTTGGTCGGCTTATTGAAACCTTTCTGGATAAGGAAAACCTTGCCAATTTTAATACTAGCCGCACACTCGTATGCAATTGTAGCTGGACACACTTCTGCAATTGATCTCTCCATTTTCTCCCAGTATTGTTTCCGATCATGGAATGTTCCTTTATGGATGATCCCATGGGCAGTGATGATTTTACAATTGTTTATAATCTGCTCACTGCACAACCACCAATATTCTTACAATTTTCTCATGCCAATTGGGGAAAATTTCAGTCAGTTCTCATCCTGGATTAGAAAATTATACGACTGCAGTCTATAGATGAAGTCACGGATTATATTAGATCGCACTTCTTATCTACAGCTAAATGCTCAATTCCATTATTGGATCCCCCGGCCCATATTAGATATTTTATTTATTGTGCCTCCAGGGCAATGAGTCCATATGTACTAAAACCAATTACAAAATTTAAATTTTCCATAAAACTTTACACAATATTTACAATATTAATTTCAGTTAATCATTTTGTCAATCTCTATTTAAAAAATTTTGTTTGAGTCGTCTTGACTTACATAAAAACAAGTTCATCGGCACAAATCGTGCCACCGTTTACCGTCCTGAACCTTATAGAGGTATATCATGTTCTACTTAGGAATCTTCTCTTAAAATCATTTTCTACATAACAACAAAAAAGCTTAAAATTATGACGATTTACAAATAAAACTCATAAATCATCTCTCTCTAGGATACAGACCCCTTTCTCAAGCTCACTTCGCAGGTCAACATAGTATGGACATTAGAATATTACATGAGTACCAGTCTCCATCTCCACGCAAAAACAAAGGTGAGAAGGGCCCAAGCTGAACTGATTTAACATAACCATTCGGCTGTGTCCCGTCAGCAGGAAAAGGCATAAAAGGAATTGCAGCCAGGGTGTAATCCTGTAATTTACAGCAGAGACAGAGGGCAGGAATATAAAAATTTCTCTGCCTTTTCAACGAGTATGCCATATATTTACAAACTGATCATAGATTTTTCTCCACTCTACTGTAACCCGCTGCCTCACCATTCCCACCCCCCACCTTCTGGGCACAACCGAACGCCTAACCTCCTCGCACTGATATACCGCTTAAGGCAATACGTAAGTCCAGTGTACAAATGACCAACAGATCTGCAGGCAATTTTCTGGACAAAACCTGAATAGCGTGTGTAGACACAGTGCGACAAGCATGGGTAATAATACCCAGAAGGGTGAGTCTGGACAAAAAGATGTTTATTATTGAGTTTCCAGCATTCATGAACCAAGCTCCGGCGGCATAAGTGATCATGGGAACAAAAACCCTTTCATATAATAAATTTAAAGATCTGCTCTTAATTCCCCATTTCACCCTAGTAATTCTCCGAACCTTGGCATACAATAATTTAATTTTCTGTTTCAAGTATTTGATACATTGCGTAAAAAACAAACGCTCCTCCAGGTACAAGCGCAAATACATGATATACCTTGCAATACCTCAGGAAGACATTCCCACGGCGTACAAGTGATGGCCTGGTGAAACTCAGCTTACCCTTTAAAGGCGTAACCACAGTTTTTACCTTTGGAAATCTCCAGACGGCAAATTTGACCAAGTTAGGTGTTCCTGAAATGTGGAACTAGCCTTTTCTTCAATTGTTTTCTGAAAATCACCTGCAAAAATTAAAACTAAGTCGTCTTCATAGGAAATGGCACAATTGTCACCCATGTCACGCTTCAAAAACTCGTCTAAAACCATGTTTCACGTATAAGGCCCGAAGATTGGCTCCTGGGACACCCGTTCCACTAGACAGAACTCCTCTACCCCAGGGGACAGACAGAAAAGTGATCCTTAAAGATGTTAAAGAGATCTCTGGGAGAGAGGGCAGTTCTAGCCATGCGTAAATACTATCCCACCACACTCGTGTGTGTTGGGTTAGTACCTACGCAGGTCTAATAACTAATAACGCAAGTCTCCAGGAAGTTAATCACTGGAGCCTTTCCATCTTTAACTAAATTCATAGCTACATTAAGTTCCTCAAGAGAAAAGGGCGTCACCCTTTCTTCAGAGAGATATTCACTGTTCTTGAATTTGTACACTTATTTATAGTGTTATCGTCTTTTAAAAAGTTTAAAAATAATTCTGACCTGATCTGTCGGAAAGGTTGGGCCCATGTAATTGCGTCCTGCTTGCTCTCATTTAGAATGCTGTAATTGATCTCATCAAGGAGAATCCTATCAATAATGTTCTATAAGCGGAACTCCAACGATCAGAGTTCCTGTCATGCTCCATGAAGGAGTGCCATGTCCAATGCTTAAACATCTTAATAATAAACATCTTTATTATTATCTTAATTCCTTTTCAACTTAGCCACAATATCAGCATTCTACCCTTCGAGAGCACTGAAAACTTTTTCTTGAGGACCGAACCCTTTTCTTAAGATCAGGTAAGATGGAATCCCACTAGAACATACCTGACAGGTTTCCTCTTCCTCCTCATTGAGCCTTTGCTTCCTGAAGTACTTCTGTTATTATATTAACTTTCTGCGAAGCAGAAATGAATTCCTAATCATCAATTTTATTAATACAATTCCCCGCCACCAAAATATCAAAAATTTCCCAATTAATAGTCTTAAGTATTCAACCAGGTCCTGGAAGTGAGTCACACAGTAATTATATGAGATGCCTCATGGTCATTGGTCACAATAGCGTTATGGACCTTTCAATTTGTAATCTTCTTCAAAGCTGTTTCAAAGTCGAAGATAACGTCGCAAGCTGCTGAGGGTCATTTACAATTTCCCACCCCGAAGAAGAAAGGGACTCCTCTAGATCATGACCTCTGTCATCAGAGCCCCCATCCTCCCTAGAGCGTGGAGCGGAAATTAGTGTATGCCCCTACTGTTATGAATTTTCCTCTCAGGAGCACATCAACTCTCTCTAAATATTGAATGTATGGTTCAATAATATCACTAAATTTGAAACAAAGAGACACTAGGTACATAGGACCGTTCAAGTGTCTTCACCTCTCAGCACACTCCATACTCGTTACTTAATGAAGTGATCACAGTAATCACAAATTCTCTTCTGACGACTAAATTGCCGCCATCGGAATGTGTCCACAATGAATGGAGATATCCGGGTGTACATTATGTGTTTACCCGGATATCTCCTCACCTTACAGAGAAAGGAGTAAGATGTCGAACAACCTCTCCTCTGCCACCTTACCTAGTTGTAAAACAGCAAAGCTACATCTTTTGACCGCATCTTTAATAAAAACCCATTATTGTTACAATTCATAACTGATCCATTGTTTATTAAATTCTAAAAGCGTTAGATATTCAGGTCATAATTTATCGATCATAATCTACTTCGTCCATTGTGAATAACTCTTAAAAGAATGTCCTTTACCAGAACAGTAACTTCAAAAAACATCATTCTTACAAACGTTTGCTACATGCCCAAAGGCCGTGCATTGTAGCACTGTGTGACTGAAATAAAATCCTTGACGCGGTGGGAATCCCAATTCAGACATCTATTTAACAACAACTTGTGAAGATGAATGGAAAGTTCTATGATCCTATTTGTCCTGCGATTGTCCCTAAATTTGTTATTTGTTAAAACAACATTTGTAACACTTTTTATGCAGATTTCTTTGCCAGAATTTATTCAATAAATATACCTTTATTTACATCTTGACTCACATCATAAACTAAAAGTTTAGGATCTGCCCTCCCAGGTTTTTCAAGTTTCAAACCTAGTTCCCGAAAACTGTACACAATCCCTATATTTTGTTAAATCCTGCTCAGAATCAGTTTCAATAATTAATCTTTACTCTTTTATATGTTTATAGCTCTAAACGTTACTCACCTTAACGTCAAATAATATTGGCTGTACCGATTGAAACAGTTCTCTCTTTATGTCCTCACTAGTCTTATAATACTCACTCTTGGTGGTGACAACTGCCACTTTAGGTTGCTTTAAATCTCCTCCTCCTTGATTATTAGCTACAACACTAGCTTAATATGATAACTGGATATATCCCGAGTTCCTCGATTTCCTTTCTCCATTTCGTTTCTTCTAACTTCGCCTCTAATACTTTATTTTCAAATTGTAGTTCAATTAATGAAAGCTCCATACTGTTCCACAAATCTAGGACTTGAGCAGTTATGATTCCAGGAATATTATAATGCCCTCTTAATAACAGTTGTATTAATTTCATTTTTACACTCTTAATTTTTTTCGTTGCAAACAGGTCTAATTCAGTTTCATCCGAACTTTCAATTTCAATCTCAACTTTGTCTTCATTTCTTGGTCTCTTCGCGGGCCTAGATTGACTTTCACTTTTCTGCCTATTATCTTAATTAATGGGAGAGGGTCTCATTTAACACAGCAAGTGTTAAATGAGACCACATTCTGAATATCCGTAAGTTCTAGTTCAACCGAACAAGGTCAAAATCTTCCCCTTCCTCTTTCTGAGATAATGCTACTACAATATCTTCTGGGACAACCTTAGTTAGAGCCTTTTTTGTTTCTGTAAACAAAATATCCTTATCAATCGGCTCAGTCTCTTCTTCAGATAGTTCAGCCACTGATTGTTTTCAACTCTGGTAATCTAAAATACTATCATCGTTATTACTTACATCCACCAGATCTGTCACAAGGTGTAAGTGATAACGATGATAGTATGTTGATATTACCTGATAGCCTTAGTCTTGTCTTTACAATAGCGAGAATTCTGAATCTCCCAGGCCAACGGCATTTTAATTATTGGTGGAATGAAGAATGCATGAAAGCGAAGAAGCTTAAAAATAAAGCGTTGAATTTCTTTTGTTGAACACCAACTACAATTAATATTATTAATAAAAGAAGTTGAGGGAAAAAAGCACGTCTCATTGGAAGACAAGCCAAGGAGTGGAGTACTGGACTCGGTTTGCATCTACTATTAATAGAACCACATTGCAGATTAATATGAATGAAAACTAGGCAGCTTAGCACTTTTCAACCATCCCTTCCCCAATTCTTTCCTGGAATGGGCAAGAACTCTTTGCTCTTCTGGATACAGCAAATGCCTTGGGTTTGCCTAAGTCTCAGGCGTATCAATATTATACTCTATTCCTTATTTACGCTGGTGTATGCAAAATTTAAGGACCAGTCAAGTTTTCAACTGTAGCTTCTCATAGGAGTGCCCTGGATATGGGTAAAGCATACCAAAGGAACCTCGTGAGGTGCAGAAATGATGAAGGAAACAACACCGACACAAGGGAATCAAAACGGTACAGAGGGACTTTATTCAAAAATGGCAACATAGCACTGGCTGCCATGATACAGATGCATCATTGCCAAAGATGGAACAAAGGGAAGAGGTGGTCCTCAGTAGGAGATATGGCCAAATGTCGACCCCTATTATCGATGCTGGCTTTGCACCGACTGTCCATACCTAGAACAATGTTGTTGATAAGTTCTTGCAGTAACATCGTCCATTCCTCTGTCAGCGCCATCTTCAGCTGGTGAACATTTTCTGGTGGGTGTGTACGTGCCTCTAGGCGTCTCCCCAGATCATCCCATATGTGTTCGATGGGATTTAGATCGTGGAACGGGCAGGCCAATACATACGAAAAACGTCCTCACTATCAAAAAGCATATCACAGCTGCAGTGCGATGGGGTGTGGTGTTATCATCTATAAACACGAACTCAGGGCCGATTGCACTTCAGAACAGACGCACATGGGGAAGAATTACCTGAGTACAATATCATGCACCAGTTAAAGTACCGCCTTCCAGTTTCGTGGAGTTTCTGTGATAATAGTGCATTCGTCGCCTTGGAAAAGGCGACGAATGCACTATCATCACAGACAAACAGAACGAAGAAATGGATCCCCGTTTCGGGATCCCCAAACAGGTAAGAAGAAAAACAAAAAAGGCTCGATACCAAAATTTGAAAGAGAAACCCGTTCCTAGACAGAGATAAGGGAAACGCAGGAAAACCTCACAGCAACTGGGACAAAGCAATGACAGGACACAGGAAACCTCCCTGGAACCTACCTTACCCGAGGGTACAATGTATGAAATATCTGTGTTCCTAAGAACTGCTCTAGAATCCCTCTTTAAAGAGAAAACAAACAGAGTCACCACTTAAGGGCTGAAATAATAACATTGTGGAACAAACTTGACGCAGTCCTCGTCGAAGCTTACCTCGAGAGTGAGAGAGCCAATGCTAACCTACGCTGAATGTGGGAAAAAACATGCCACAGCATGTGCCCACATACTCCCAAGCACTGGGAAATACCGCGGAAAACGCACAGCAAAACGGGCCCACTGTACATCCTCTCCCCAAGAGGAAAACGCTCTTACCACAGCCAAATCTGGTGGTGCTACGGCCAATAACCCCGGACGAAAGTCAAACTGCTGAAAAACTAAAGAAGCAAGTTATCTCCAAACTCCAAGACGAGCTTAAAACGACATGAATAAGAGCTGTCAGGAAGACCAGGAACACTGGAGTCCTGATTGAGACTAAAACAAGAGAAGAGGCAGAAAAAATAATACAAAATGCCAGGATGGCCTGACTTAGGACTGTCTGCGACTTCCCCAAAAAGGAAAGGACCGGCTATAGTGATCTTTGACCTGGAAAAAGATGTAACTCGAGACCAAATCGTAGAAGAGATATACCAATGGAACCTGGTGCACACCCTACCAGACCATGACCCTGAAACACTGCTCACTCCCAAGTACAGCACGCCATCGAGAAATCCATCCAGAGTAAACTGGATATTAGACTTTGCCCCGGTGGTTTGGCAGGCTCTTGTCGGACAGCCTAGGATCTTTATCAATTTGAGCAGTCACCGCTTTCAGGAACGGGTGGTGATCCCCCGTTCCTGAAAGCGGTGTTGCAAGGTTAGGTGTTGCAAGTTTGGGCACACCACCCACACCGAACCGCCCTGTGGCCACTGCGCTACAAAAGAGCATTCCTTTGCCAATTGCCCAAACAAAACTCAAGAACCAACCTGCAACAACTGTAAAAGTCTCAAAATGGATGCCAAACACTCACTCAAGGACAATAAATGTCCAGTGTACCAAAAAGTCAAGAGTCTCTACCAAGTCCGACTAGACTATGGGGTACACACAATAGAGCATACAACAATACCCAGGTCACCTTTCTGCAAATTAATGCACAAAGATTCAGAGCAGTGGCTGATCAGGTCAGAGTGAAAGCAGATGAGGAGAATATTGACATCCTCATCCTACAAGAGATGCTTTCATATACCGCTTTCGAGGCAGTCAGAGGATACCGCATGAACTATAATATTATTCAAACGGAAGATGACACACCATGGGCCGCAATAGTGGTCAGGAACCCAGACATAACTGCAACAAGGATCACGCATCTCTGCACAGCTTGGGCGGCCTGTGCCCACATACTCACCGCCCTGGGCTCCTACTACATCGTTGCTTTCTACTGCCGTCCTGGGGAAGATATCACCTTTATGGTCAGGTACCTCCAAATAGTCCTGCACACACTGCCAGGAACACGGATTATTATAGGCACCGATGCAAACTGCAGGTCGCCAGTTTAGCACAGCCACACAGCAGACCGCAGGGAACCAGAAAGGGGCAAAGGCTGGAGGAGTTCCTGGGAAACTCCCCATTACGGTCCTGAATCAGCCTAACAACCTCCTGAACTTTTGTAACACCATGGGGGAAACAACCATAGATGTGAAAATGGCTACCAGAAATACAGCAAGTAATATTAACGGGTGGACAGTGCATGATGGATGGACCACCTCAGACCATCGAGCTATCGATGGTCTGAGGTGGTCCATCACCTCAACCGCACAGTTAACCAACCTCCTCTCACAAGGCAAATTCATCAAAGATTCTCCATCCGGAAGGCAAACTGGGAGACCTTCATGGCAGCACTGACTTCTGAACACAGAAACATCGCGAAGAACTACTGACTGAACAGGACTCACACATACATATAAAAAAAGAATCACAGCGTTGATTACACGAGTTGGCGAAGCAGCAATATCTAAGAGAAATCCATTCACTGGCGCGGTACCCGGGTGGAGTAGGGAACTGCAGCGACTTAGGAAGTAGACCCAAACCAGACGAAAGGCTTTCCAAAGAGCAAGAAGAATCTGGCCAGCCGCGGAAGTAAAGACAATGAAGTAAAATTACAGGGACTCAAGAAACACTCAGATACGAAGAGCCAAACAGGAATACTGAACATTCAGACACCGTTTCCAGTGGTCTGAATGTTCAAACCACCGGAAACGGCGACTCTTGGGAACTTGTGCACAAAGTTACTACAAACAAGGGTGAGATAGTTGCTGCAACTCGACTGCCGAGTGGAGGCATGATAACTACATGGGCGTGTTCAATAACAAACAACCTAAACACAGTCTTCCACCCTGCAGTCCCACTGACAACCCAGGAGCAGAAGCATCAGTCCCAATAAAACGATGCCTATCAGACCCAGGAAGCAGAACCGTACTTCACTGAAGAGGAACTCCCTACAGCCGCCTCACTGATAAAATCAAACAAATGCCCAGGACTTGACTTGCTTGAACTAGAAATTATTAAAAAAGTGGTCGAGATCGCCCGCGACCAGCTCATCAATCTCTATAACAACTGCCTTCAAACAGGAATCTTCCCAACAGATTGGAACGTAAAAGAACGTAAAATTAATCTTAAACAACTATTCCAAACCTCCAGACTCATACAGGCCTAGCGCCGTTCTCACTGTAATAAGCAAACTACTACAACGCCCTCTATACTCCCGACTCTTGAAGCATTATGACAGGGCTCAGCTGTCATAATGCTCCACGAACTAGTATGATTTCAGACGGTGGTCCTCGGCAGTGGATGCGCTTCAGCACCTACTGGATAAAGTGGGCCACATGCAACAAAAAATACTTCCTCATGATCTCTGTGTACTTCGCCAGGCGGTTGGACTTCCTTTGGTGGCCGAGCGTCCTGGAGAGGTTCAGGGCCGTTAGTGTTCCGGGAAACCTCAGGAAACTGGATTGTTGAGCTAGTCCCAACGGTCTGGCCAATAATCTGTATCCAGAACCGAATCTACATTCAGTGAGGAAGCCACCGCTTCAAAGAGCATGTGGCTGTCCCCACATGCTATCTGCACAGGTATCTGCAGTGGTATCGTCATCGTCCTCCCCACACCGGATGGAAAAGGCCCGGGTTCGAATCCCCTCGATGACGCGAGGAACTTTAATGGGCTTTTTTCACCCCACGGCTGAGTTAGTCGGTCTCAGGCGTAGATAGTAAGGTCCTCCCCCAGAAATTAGGGTTTTTAGTCCAGCAAACAGGAAAATCGACCAGAGAACACACGCAATTTACAGATAAATAAATATATGGGTAGATGTAAGAATTTACGGGTGGCCCTAATATAATAATTTGAATTTGTCCCCAAATGCTACAGGTGCTGTCGCTTCGGACACACACACCATGTGCACCCATACTCAACTTGTGGCCATTGTGTCCAGCAGAGACATGAATACAACTCATGCCCAAATAAAATCATCAAGCCTGTTTGCGCTAACTGCAAGGTGCAAAAAATCCCTCACAACCACCTCCTTCGGAATAACAAGTGCCCAGTATATCAAAAATTCAAGAGTATTCACCAAAGCAAGACCGATTATTAAAACTCGGCCTAGAAGTTTCAACACTAAAGAAATCAGTTTTATCCAGATAAACGTGCAGCGGGCTCGAGCAGTAGTAGATCAGATCAGAATCAAGGCAGATGAAACAAACTTCAACATCATTCTAAAGAAAGAACCCTTCACCCACTGCATAAAAATGAAGGGGTATTTCCTCACCTACAAAACCATCCAGCACAGTGGAAAAACCCCATGGGCTGTCATCCTGGTCCAGAACCCTGACATTACTTCTCACCTTCTCACCCCTTGGGGTTTTCAATATCATATCTCTCTACTGCAGACCAGGTGGGGACATCCAGCAAGCAACCAGCTACCTGCAAATGGTCTTCTCCCACCTCCCCCCCCCAAGATGTAAACTGCCGCTCTCCCATGTGGCATAGTGCCACAGTGGGCCGACGTGGTACCCAGAATGGGCAACTCCTGGAGGTCTACCTGACTAATCTTCCTACCTTCTCAAGCACACTGTGGAGGTTACCATTGATTCCCAACCTCGCTTGCAGGCAACCTGAACTGGGTGGTCAGGGAGGAATGGACAACGTCCAACCACAGGCTGATCACATTTGAGATCAGGTGCTCTCTCATGTGCATACCCGTACAGAGATTAATCTCGCGCGGATATGCTATTGCTAGTGCTGACTGGGAACTTTTCAAGAAAATCCTCAGCAAAGCAGCACCGCAGTTCCAACAACAGGATCTAGAAAACGTTGACCCAGACAAGCACTAACATGCCATCACCAACCTCATTACTGCTGCCTTTAATCAAAAAGAAAAATCCCAAACTGGGCGCACTCCCATGGTGGTGCCCTGAACCCCAAGCACTAAGAAGAGAAGTACAGCACAGAAGGAAAGATTTCCAACGGACCCGTACATTCTGTTCGGAGCCAGAGATTGAAGCACTCAGACAGACATATAGGCAGGCAAGAAACCGCCACACCGCACTAATTAGCCATAGGAAGCAGAAGTACCTGGTTTCTGCTACCGGCAACAAAGATCCTTGGGGCGTGGTTTATAGGCTCACCACAAACAAACTCCCCAGAGGAGAGGTTATTTCCTCCACTATAGCGCCGAACGTTTCCGTGGCCACAACACGGCATAGTAGCATCAATAATATCTTAAATACCACGTTTAAGTCACCAGCTTCTGCAGTCACCCCGAAGCAGATCAACCTGTGCCAAGAAAATGAAAAGTATCGCACGCAAATAATAGATCCGCCTTTCACACTGGAAGAATTCTGCTTAGCATCCAAACAACTCAAGAGTAGATCTTCTGAAATTGACATGCTAGAACCAGAGACAGTATAAAAAGACGTGGAATATACTCCGGCCATAATCTTAAATCTGTTCAACCATTGCCTAAAAACAGGACGCTTTCCATACTCCTGGAAGACAGCTAGAATCCAACTAATACTAAAAAACCCGGAGCAAGCCTCAACCTGACTTCTACCGGCCCATAGCCCTGCTATCCGTGCTCAGCAAACTGTTCGAGCACCTTTTCCACTTCAGAATCAGTCAACACTACTCCAACATGAACCTACAGTCACCAAAACAGTTCGGATTCAAGAAAAGCTACTCAGCTGTGGATACCCTGGAAGCTATCATCATTGCTGCAAGGAACACAGATAGAAAATACTTCCTGGTCACTTCCATTGACTTTGCCGGGGCGTTTGGCCACACTTTGGTGGCCAAGTGTTCTCGGCAGACTCAGGGAAGCCAAATCACCATATAACCTATTTTGCTGCATTAAAGTAAAATTCAGAACACCATACTGCAAGGTGACCAGACAACTGCACAGGGGGTGTCCACAGGCTTCTGTCCCGGGACCCCTTTTTTGGTACATTGTTTTAGACGAATTCTTGCAGACCAATCTGCGAGACATCTCCACCCAGCGTATGCCGATGATTTGATTCTTACCCTATCGGCCGACTCCCGTAGACAACTAGAAGACGCAGCAAACGAAGCCCTTATGACTCTAACTATGGGCTGAACAGCACTACCTGCAGATTTCACTGGACAAGACAAGACCAGCTCGATTTTACTGAAGGGAACACTGCAAGTCACCAGACTTCCCCTAATTAAAATTCAACAAATCACCAGAATTCACCCCGCATTATTATTCACCCTGCACCTGATTCATCTCCACCAAAATAAGAAAATATAGTGCCATGGTTAACAGAGTTTCTCGGTAAGACTGGGGCTTGAAACGACGAACAATAACCCTTTACTAAAAAGCAGTATTTGTACCGATCACCACTTATGCCGCAGAAGCTTTCTTTCCTAAAGCAGGACAGAAAGCTCCTTTCTCATCACCTGTGGATGTTCCTGCTGATTTTCTATGTATAGGTAGGTGGTAGACGGCAGAATGCCCAGCACATTGATGACTTGACGCAGGGTATCTCAGCAGAACATCGCCCAAAGCATGACACCGCCATCACCGGCTTGTTTTCGTCCCATGATGCATCAAGGTGCCATCACTTCCCCAGGTAAACAACGCACATGTAACCGGCAGTCCACATGGTGCCACAGGAAACGTGATTCATCGGACCAGACCACCTTCTGCCAATCACTCAAGGTCCAGTTTCGACGATCGCGTGCCCGTTATAAACGCTGTCGCCGGTGAACCGTGGTTAGCATGAGCACTCAGAGCGACCTGCGGCTACGCAGCTCCATTTTCAGCAGGGTTCTATGTACTGTGTGTTGTGACAAATTACTCCCCTCACCAGCATTCCAGTTACCAGCGAGTTGCGCCACAGTCGTCCTTCTGTTGCCACGTACCATCCGGGAGAGCCTTCGCTCACATCGAAGTTTTGTGAGCCTTCGCTCACTAAACCCACACCTTGCGGTTCGTGGGTTTTCCCTCTTCGGAACACTTTCGGTAGGTACTAACCACGGCTGACCGTGAGGATCCTACCAGCTGTGCTGTTTCAGATATGCTCTGACCAGCTGCGTGTGTAGCAGAGTGGTATCATCACTGTGCTCCCGGGCCTTTTCTACAGCGGGTGGAAAAGTCCTGGTTCGATTCCTGTCGATGACGAGAGGAACTTTAATGGGGTTTTTTCACTCCGTGGCTGAGTTATTCGGCTCAGGCATAGATGGCAAAGTTCCTCCTCCCCCACAAACTGGGGTTTTTCGCCCAGAAAAACAGACAAATCGACCATAGAACACGCAATTAACAGACATAAGATACACAGCATGGCAGATGAATTTAATTATTCGGGTGGCCTAAAAATAGTTTGGATATACTCTGACCCAGTCTTCTGGCCATTACAATTTGGCCTTTGTCAAACTCGCTTAAGTCCGCTCGCTTTCCCATCTGAAGAATAAGAGTACCACTGATTAACGGAGCTCAGTATCAGGTGTTTTTTACACCGTGTCTCGATCCGGGCACGCACTATAGTTCACCTGCAGTTGCTTCGATTTGCATAACGACTCGCTGGTCATAATGTTTTGGCTCATCGGTGTATATGCAGTAGCACATCTAGCAGGGCCTATTTTAGGCAGCGCCTATGGCAACTGCCTCACTTCCGCACCGCTCGCGACCCTGCCGATGCGACACTGCATAGCACATTACCTACCTTTCCAGGAAGTGGACGCTGCACGGGAATCGACTACTGAGAAACAGTTACGCACTTGAAATTCGCAGAAGCAAGAGAGAGAGAGATCATGGAGGACCTTGGTAACCTCCACTGGAAACAGTAACCCAAGGGGTCTTCCACATTGTAATCAATAAGCTGTCCAGGGGAGAAGTCTTGGACTCCTCCCAGAAACGTGATAGAACCTTCACCACCTCTTGGACTGACTGTAAATAATATTCTTGATACCCTCTTCCCACTGGACAACACACGGTTAACCCCAGAACAAACTAAAATAGTAGCCAGCAATGAAGCCTATGCACCGGACAACACAGCAGAACCATTTACCATCTCAGAGATGAACCTGGCCCTAGCAAAGACAAAAAAAAAGGGGGAAGAACCCTGGCTCTTGATGTGATTAAGAAATTTGCAGAATTTTACTTTACCTCCCTACTCAGCTCTTCAATAGATGCTTGGCTGACGGCTCCTTGGAGA
Source organism: Mastigoproctus giganteus (assembly GCF_048544385.1). Classification (NCBI taxonomy): domain Eukaryota; kingdom Metazoa; phylum Arthropoda; class Arachnida; order Uropygi; family Thelyphonidae; genus Mastigoproctus; species Mastigoproctus giganteus. Next base: position 57,374,783 of record NC_143586.1, read on the forward strand.
GAAGCTACGCTCAAGTTAATACTTAAAAACACTGAAAAGCCGACTCATCTTCCTACCTCTTACAGGCCAATAGCAGTTTTCTCGCTAAACTTCAAGAATGGCTCCTCCTCTTCCACCTTACTAACTGCTTCATGGAAGACAACTTGCCTCAACACTGCAGTTTGGTGTCAGGATGCGTCTCAGCACCAAGGACGCCGTCCATGAGATCATCTCCCAAGCCAATGAAACGGAGCACAAGTACACCCTAACTATTTACGGTAAACTTTGCTGGCACCTTCAACCAGCTGTGGTGGCCCAGTGTTATTAGAAGGCTGCGGCTGACTGGAGTTTCTTATAATCTCTATGAAAGCATGACATCTACCTCAACAACAGATCCGTCCAAATTATAAACAAATATCTCCAGATCTGACACCCGGTGTTGCCTCCAGGGCCCATTCCTATGGTCCTGGGACCATTTCTATAGTCATTTCTATAGTTGTCCTGGACGCGTTCCTGGAGGTGGATCTCGGCGGGGTCTTATCCCTAGCCTTCCCCGCTTATTTTGCTCTTGTAATACACTCTGACACAAGAGCAGGACAGGAAGTGAAAGCAAATCAAGCTCTCTGCCGGATATGAAATTCGCATCAGTGAACAAACAATTTTTTCATTTCGAATGAAAAAACGAAGTTCATCCTGTTGAAAGGGAAGCTTCAAATCCGCAGACTACTAGTCATCAAGATAAACAACATACCAGTCCGATTATTTACTAAAGTTAAAAAAAAAATAATAATAATAATAATAAAAAAAAAAACCTAGGCCCCCACATAGATGCAAACCGCATCTTTCATCCTGATCTTGAAGTACCTTGCTGTTGAAATAAGAAAATATGCAGCCATGATCAGACAAACAAGCCGGGCTGACTGGAACACAAGGCCCTTGTGTACTACTGTCTGTTACCAGGGTATGCCGCACAGTCAGCACTCCCGGCGCTGGCCTACCATAGTGTGCATAGTGTTAGGGTCGAGCGCCACCTGTGGTTTTCCACATCTGTGCCATATGTACACTGTGAAGAAATACAGAACACTGTAAATGCCAGAAAAAGTGTAGTGTGTTGAATGTGTAGTATTGTGTTGGGTTCTGTTGTGTGTCCTGGCATTTGGCCGCAGGATCCCTGATGGGACCCCATGTTGCATGCACCCACCACTAGAAGGTAGCCAGGCTGCCCATTATCCTCTGGCAGGTCTCCATCAGGGTCGCCTGAGCTTCCTGAACAGAGACCAATTAAAAAAATAATAAAAATAATAATAAACAATAAATAATAATAAAAATAATAATAATAAAAAATAATAAATAATTAAAATTAAAATAAAAATATATTAAATAATAATAATAAAAAAATAAAAATAAATAAAAAAATAAAAAAATAAAAATAATATATAATGAAATAAAAAAAATAATAAAAATATATATAATGAAATTAAAAAAAATAATAAAAAAAGAAAAATAAATTAAATAAAAATACATTAAATAATAAAAATTAAAGTAAAAATACATTAAATAATAAAAATTAAAATAAAAATACATTAAATAATAAAAATTAAAATAAAACATTAAATAATAATAACAATAATAAAAAAATAATAATAAAAATACAATAATAATAATAAAAAAAAATTAAAAAATAATAATAAAATAATAAAAAAATATATAATGAAATAAAAAAAATAATAGAAAATATATATAATGAAATTAAAAATAATAATAAAATAAAAATAAATTAAATAAAAATTAGAATAAAAATACATTAAATAATAAAAATTAAAATAAAAATATATTAAATAATAAAAAAATAAAAATAATAATAAAAAATGGATAATAAAAAAAATAATAAAAAATGGATAATAAAAAAAATAAAAATAATAATAAAAAAATGGATAATAAAAAATAAAATAAAGAACAATAATAAAAATAAAAAATAAATAATAATAAAAAAATTTAGAAAATAAAATAAAAAAATTAAAATAAAATAAAATAAAAAAAATTAAAAAAATAATAAAAAATAAAATAAAGAACAATAATAAAAATAAAAAATAAATAATAATAAAAAATTTAGAAAATAAAATAAAAATAAAATAAAAATAAAATAAAAAAATTAAAATAAAATAAAATAAAAAATTTTAAAAAATAATAAAAAAAATAATAAAAAAATAAATAAAAATAAGGTAGAGTACATGGTGTACGGAAGAAGATGGGGGATGAAAGTAAGGGATGTAGGTGAGGGCATCCCCTAAATTGACAGTGGAGCGTATGCCCCACCAGGAGAAAAGGGAGGAGGGGATAACTCCAGAAGGGTAGAAAAGCCGCTCAGGGAGAGTGCTGAGTGTGACATATTTTGCGGTGGAGTGGTCAAGACCACTGGAGCCTACCCAACCATGTGGAAAGTTAGCAGGTAATCCTACCCTGGATGTTCCAGGGTTAGCAAGTCGATGCTGGTAAAACGGTCAAGTACAGATTTTTTATTTCAAGTTTGAGCAAGTCCCTTACAGGTTTGTATCCCTAGCTTGAGTTGGTTGTAGAGTCCTGCACCTAGAAAAGAGGTTCTGTGCGTACTCTGTTAATAATTTGTAATATTTTTTGTCAGAAATTAATAGGTGCTCCTGTCCTTGAGGTATGTATTGGAGTCTGGTGTACAGTGTTCCTTGAAGATCGTCATAAATTGGGCAGTTATAAAGAAGATGGTCCCAATCTTCAATTTCTCCACATGTACAGTAGGGGTTATTGATGATTCCCAAGATAGTCAACTTATTATTTATACAGCTGTGTCCAGTTATAATATATGTACAGTAGAGGCCAGAAGAGAACCAAGGCGGCGACTTTGGATAAACTAGTTTGACATCCGGGATGAATTTCTTAGTTATTAGGCCTTTGTCCGTCTCCTCCCATCTTGTCTGCCAGATTTGTAATAGCATGGCAGCTAGTTTTTTCTTTTCTTGCTTGCAGTCAGTGCGGGTGTCGATGGTATGGCCAAAGAGTATCCAAGATATTCATCATGGATTACTTCCATGACGTTGTCATGATTCCTCGTGGTGTTATTGTGGAATGGACTACTTCTCCTCTTGGCAGTTTGTTGGTAGTAACTCGATACACCCCTCCTCAAGGATCCGAGTTACCAGTGGTGGTAACCAGCCGCTCCTATGTAGTTCTTTTTCGCTGCCTGATCATGGAAGTGTATTGATTCCTGGTCCTCTTGTAGTCTTCATGAAGGGTTTCCACATCAGTAGCTGGCCAAGAGGTGCGACCTCTCTGAAAAGCTTTCCTCTTGTTATGAATAGTCCAGCGTAGGCGTTCGAGTTCATGAGACCACCATGGTACAGTACTTGGAAGAAGTTTTTTCTTGGGGATAGATTGATTGCAGGAGAGGGTGATGATGTCAGTGACAAGCTTTTGATGCTGCTCGGGATTCAGAGAGAGGATATCAGAAGGGTGATCCATGATTGTTGACTGGAGAGAGGTCGTAAACAGCTCCCAATTGGCTTTGCTGATGGCATAGCGGTTGATATCGTAGTGCGGAGTAGGAGTTGATTCTATATTTCTTGTGAGGTTGTATGTAATTGCTCTATGGTCGGGGGTGGTCCAAGCTTCATTGACCTGCCTCCCCGACACCTTACTTGAGATTTATCTTGTAGTAATTGTTATGTCTATTGTAGACTCCCACACAGTACTGGAGAATGTTGGGAGGTTATTGGGCCTGTTTATTATATTAAATGGTGAGCTGGCTAGAAAGTCTTCCGAAAGCCGCCCATTATGGCAACCAGGTCGGTTAGCTGTGAGGCTGTGCCAAGCAGGAGAACGGCAGTTAACAACCGCACGTAGGATGATTTTAGCGTTAGGTAGAGTAGTGGTAACAGTTCTTAGGTAGTCAATAGCTGGGCCGATGTCTTGACTGGGTCTACAATAGAGTGATATTAAATAGAAGACACGTAAGGGGCCAATTACATGGGCACACACACTGCCCAAACTGTGCATACCAGCCCCACAACAAAGGCATTCTCACCCAACTACTGGAACTCCATCCTGACCTCAAAAATGACCACAAGCAAGAAAAAAAGCGTATCGCCAGCCATCTACAGCGTCTATGGCAGGAGTCCTGGACTGCAACAAATAAAAGAGAAATAACTAAAAAGTTCTCCCCCACAATCGCCCTTACCTATCGTAAGCCTTCTTCCTGGTGGATTCACCTAGACTACAGGCAACTTTTCTGCTTACTGGGCGTGGCCCATTCCAGCAAAAGTTAACAGCGCTCGGTATCGAGAACAACCCTTACTGCCACTGTGTCCTGGGCCCACGTCATGTACGAGTGCCCCTCATATGATGATCGCTGCCTACGACTCTTCACCGAGATGCAATCCAATCCACGCCATCAGGAGCATATCCTTATAAACGATGAAGCCTTCACACGATTTGCATAGGCAGTTGTGACCACCAGACGGGTTTATCACACCCATGACAGGCCTGACTGGAACGTTCCTCACCACTGCAAACCTCAATAGGGCTAGCACTCACAAAGTGCAGGAAATTATAGCAACCAAACTATCAACTAAACCCCACTCTGGGGTTGGATTATGCTGGCACCCTCATGTGCGTGCGGGATCTACGCTGCTAGCACTCTGCTGAGTGCTGGATCCCTACAGAGTACAAGGCCAATGGCGCTCACACGGGGGCACCTGCCCCAGTGACTTTAAGTCCCTAAAGTCTCTCACCACTTCGCCTTTAATCACCGGGTGGGCTCTTCACCTTGGTCCATCCTTGTTCTTTACCCCACATTCTGACCACTCTATTTCCTAGTGTTCTCTTCAATAAACATTTTTTTTTTTTTAACTAGGTCAGGAAGCACAGGGGACCCTGGCAGAGACAAGCCAGAGTATCATGGGCAGCCTGACTGAGCCTTCGTCAAATGTAACTTTTGCTTCTTCACTTTCTTTTTTCATCTATAGATTTTTTCCCCTTGAAATGTTTTGGCTATTTCTTCTTCAGAAGTGAGAATTAGCAAGATTTCTCTGTATACAAAGTCTTCTGTATTTCGGGTGTATGTGTAATTAATATGCCCACTACTTATACAAAGACTGTACATATTTTGTGCATTATAATAATCATAATAAAGGGAATTTTATAAATGCTAAACGAAAATATATTTAATTCCTTTTTTTTTTTCTTGAATACAACAAATATTCATTTAAAGTTACAATTTCTTTTAGCCACAGATTACATTCATTTTCTGTTTACACAATCTTCCTGTTTACATATCATTAAAATACAATATACCTTTCGGTATTAATCTCAAGAAATCTCTGAAGTTTCTTAACAGTACATTAAAGTACATGATACAATACACAGTACATATAACGAAAAGCACTTGGTACAACTTTCTCAGAATTATTTAAAAAATCGACATTTAAAATAATCTTTTTAGTTCTCAATCGAGAATTATTCTACAGAAGAGAAGGCAAAAAATCTCTTGAAAGTAGCACGCACTTCAATTATGGTTAAAAACTTTTTAAAGGTAATTTTGATTTAAGATTTATTTACTGATGGTAATAAATTATACCATATAATATTTAATACAATTATTAAATATTACTAATTAAAAATAAAAATGTATTTACAGAAGCTTTCGACACTGCGTGTGTCTCTTCTTTCAGTTATGAATACATAAATACGTTACATAGGGAAATCAAGAATGGTACCGCGTGGCCATTCTAGATAAACAAGCGTGTGCACGAGGTTTATCTAGCATGACCACGCTAAAACTGAAGCATGTTTTACAATAGTAAAGCAAGCTTCTGTTACGTATTACCACGTAACCCGCATCCCTCTTCTCCCATTGGCTGAATAAATATCACTAGGAAGAAAATTATTTTAATGTATAGAAAGATATTGATATATCCAACAGGTCAGTAGTACAGGGTGGCGCAAAATAAGCTGACCATTTTAAAAAAATCATAACTTTTTTAGTTCTTTTTAGCTTTGTAATTTTTTGTGTTTATTTGACAGGTAAACCCTTGGAGAATTTAATTATGGAGAGGTACACAATTTCTCAGCGGACCAAAATAGTCACAATGTTCTTGGAAAACATTGGTCAGTGGTTCTAACGCGACGAGCATATAGACAATTTTATAACGTTCACGAGGCATCGAGTAGGAACACAATTTACACTGCGGTTCGAAATTTTGGAACTGGAAGACTTCGTGGTGGTCGATCAATGGAAGACATTGCACGTGTACTGGAGAGTGTTGCAGATCAACCCCAAACATCGACCAGAAGACGCTCTGTTCAATTGACGATCTCTCGTCGCTCGTTGCAGCGAATTTTGCATAAGGATTTGTATCACTTTCCGTACAAGATTCAATTAGTCCAAGCCCTTCATCCCGAAGACAAGCAAGAGCGTCTGGAATACACCTGTGCCTTCATAAACCTCGCAAAAAATGATGAGAATTTCATTTCAAATTTGATGATGAGCGACGAAGCCCATTTTCAGTTAAGTGGCTTTGTTAATAAACAAAACTGTCGATTTTGGGGCAGTGCGAACCCAAGAATAACTCACCAGAGACCACTGCATCCAACTAAGGTAACGGTTTGGTGCGCCGTAATAGCCGAACGCATCATTGGACTTTATTTCTTCGAAGATGATGATGGCGTTGTTCAGACGGTCAATGGAGAGCGCTGTAGGACAATGGTTGAAAATTTTTTGATGCCACAGCTATCATAAGACCACAATATGTGGTTCCAACAAGATGGCGCCACAGAAAACACCGCTCGAGCCACAATGGAACTCCTAAGGCAGCATTTTCCCAATCGCATTATTTCAAGAAATGGTGATGTGAGATGGCCACCGCGCTCACCGGATTTGATCGCCCCAGACCTTTTTCTTTGGGGCTATCTCAAGGATAAAGTATATGCCAATAACTCTCAAACCATAGAGGCCCTAAAAGAGAACGTCCGGCATGACATAGCCGCAATGTCTCCTGAAACTCTGAGAAATGCCATGGAAAACGCTGTGAGAAGAGCATATCTTTGCGAGCAAGATGGGGGTGGTCATTTGGCCGATATTATTTTTCACATATGATGTAAAAAATTTCCAAGAATAAAGTTTTCATTCACCGTTTAGATAGTTCATTCATTACATTTCGTTCTAAAGTTAGAGATAAAACAAACTGTTCAACTTATTTTGTGCCACCCTGTATTAATGAGTCTGTGGGAGAAGAGTAATCAACAGTAGTCCATCAGGACGGTCTTTGTACATTACCCTGAGATTAAATACCTGTGTAACAACCAGTTAAAGATCATTACTATATTTAATACCACATTAAATTAATAACATAGTTTATTAAGCTATTCGCCTAAACTACTATATATTAAGGTGACGTTTCAGGTATCTTAACGATACCCATCATCATCTGCATACGGGTACGCACATCATGTTTCTGGGAGAATCGGCAAGAGGAGTTCTGACAGCAGCATAGTTCTGGTGATGGGTATCGGTAAGATACCGGAAACGTCACCTTAATGTATAGTAACAGTTCGCTGTTGGAATGTATCTCCTTGCGACTGAATAGCCTAATCCACTCTTCTTTAGGATTGCTCTCGTTGGTAGACTTGCCGTCCTTCCCACACGTGGTGGCAAAGGCCTTGTTTTCAACCCCGTCAATGATGAGAAGAATTTATATGGGGCTTTTTCAAAACGTGACTGAGTTAGTCGGACTCGGGCAAGGGTAGAATGGGTTTTTCTCGAGGAACTTCGGTTTTTCGTCCAGCAAACACCAAACAAATCACAAAGCACACGCAATTTACAAACATATTATAATTATATGGAGCAATATGGCCTAAGTTATCATTAGTGTTTCTTTCTAACCGAATCACATATACGAGCGGTGAACTACATGATAGAATGCCCGAATCACAGATTCACTTTCAAGCAGGTGCTACTAGCGAATTAGACATTCTTGATGGCAAAATGCTAACATCATCACGTTGAACCAACGTTTTAAACTTTGAAAAAAAACATCGCAATGTTGTTGCGTGGCTTAAACTCATCATCGCCAATTGGTTTTTTGGTATTACCATTTAGTATTCGCTATTAGCAGTGGCAAAATGATGCCAGGAAGCAAGCTTATACAGCATCATTTGTCCATATCTCCAAATAGTTTCTCTAATCCTTCTTGAAATCTATCCAAACTACCCAATTGTACACTGGATGGAAGGTTGTTTGCTACCTGGTGAAAATTTATTGCTATTACCTGTAACAAATTTTTGTACAGCACTCTCCTGTACCAACCTTTTCCAAATTAAATTTATGTATTCGTGTGTGTATCATCTGAGAAAGAGCAAATTTGGCATGGGAAACACAGTCGATAGAATCGCTGTCCTTCTTACGTCCGTATACCGTGGACAACGTGAGAAATTTTCATGGGCCTTTTTCACAGAGTGACTGAGTTAGTCGGCCTTAAGTGAAGATAGCATGGTTTTTACTCCCGGAAACCCGGGTTTTTCGTCCAGCAAACAGAACACACCCAATTTACAGACAATATATACGGTGCAATATGGCCTTAGTCGCTGATATGCCTAAAACCCTATTACAACAACAACCCAGTTATAACTTGATGTACTTCTGGTGTTCCCATTCCTAATCGCTACTTCGCTCATGAATGCAAATGCAGAATATTTGTTCACTTGACGCTGCAACTTGCAGCACTTAAGCCTATCTTCATAACAGCAATCCTTTGTTCCACTCGCTAATCTGGTTGCCCTTCTCTATACTCGTTCTAGTAGCTCAACATCTTTCTACAATGAGGCCTCCAGACCTGTACCCAGTACTCTAGGTGTGGTCTGACTATTGCCTTATCACCTCCTCCTGACCACTGCCTTATCACCTTTTCACCCCTGCTAGCAAAATTCCTGTGTATCATTAACAAAACCCCATGAGCTACTATTGCAACCTGTCTGCACTGCTCAGAAAACTTCATATCTGACTGCACAATTTCATTCTTTTTCATTCTCCACTACCCTGAATGTAGTACCACAGAGTTGATACGTTACTCTGGGGTTACTGTTGCCCATATGCAGTACCTTGCATTTGTCAATGTTAAGTTTCAGTTTCCACCTCTCAGCCCATCTGCTCAATTTTTCTAGATCCTGTTGAGTTAGCGTACTGTCCTTATTGATATTAACAACCCTACCAACCTTCGCATAGTCTGCACACTTGGACACTAAGCCTAATAGACCTTTATCAATATCATTGATAAATCCTGGCTTAGTGCCGTGAAGGTTAATGTAAAGTCTGGGTACCTGCGTGTATCTTTGCACCTTATAAATAAAAATCATATTATTATTATAAAAATACAGAAAACAAGAATGAGCCCAACACGGACCCCTGGGGAACTCCACTAATAACATTAGACCATGAAGAGCAGTGTCCGTTGATTACCACTCTCTGTCTTCTCCACTCAACCATCCTTTTATCCATTGTAGTAACTTGCCCTTAATGCCATACTGCTCCAACTTGTACAGTAGTCTTCCATGTGCAACGGTATCAAAAGCTTTCCTAAAATCCAAGTATAAGAAACAGGGAGTGTAAAAGGTTGTTCCATTCATAATTAGTGGGCCAGTGTGGTTCATTTCTTTCCTTCTAGTGTAAGGCAAAGAATTCTTTGCTACTTTTCTTTGCATTCTTAGCCAAAGACCTCTTTTATCATACCTTAGCTTGCCTAATCCCCATGGTGAATTCATTGCAGATTATTTTGCACTTGCTGTAGGTTTCTGTGTCCCCTGCTGATTTATAATCATCCCATTCATTTTTTTCTTCAGCTACTAGTCTCAGTTCATCTAACGTCTATTTAGACCTTGAACAAAATCTTTTAGGTGGTATATGTCTTTTTGCAACATTTTGTGTATTCCCCTTTTCCAATGTTATCCCAAAAACCCAGCATATACGTTGCTCTTTCGACTCAATCATTTCGATCTTCAGTAGAAGACGTACACTCAGGCTTGTACTAATGCGTATAATAGACGACTGAAAGCAGCTGATGCGTACACAAGGCTACCAGTGCACAGCAATCCTCTCACCTCATTGGAGACTCCAGATCTACACAATGTTTGAATAAATAAATACATTTCCACCGTTTTCCCACACTTTATACGAAATTCTGAGTTCTAATCCCGTTCAGACTGAAGGAATTTTAATGGCCTGTTCATTACACCATGGCCAAATTAGTCGGTCTCGGGCGGGTTGCGTATTTTATCTCCTGGAAACTCTGGTTTTTTTATCCAACAAACATGGAAACCTACCGAAGAATACATGCAGTTATCGAAACAATATGAAGACGCCTCGTGGTTTTAGCTGCCTTGGTGCGTAACACATTCACATATTTTTTAAATAAAAACAATCCTCCAGATTGTAAATTTGGCCTCTGGGTTTCAAAACTCTGGAGCGGCCCTGAAAAACGTATTAGTACAAAAAACGTAAAGTTTTGTTTTATGCAGCCCGAGACTAGGAAGTGAAATTTGTAACGCAAAAGTTGGAAACTAAGGAAACAGGAAGTGTAGCGATAATGCAGGAAATGGAAGTCTCAGTGACACTTCTGTTTAAAGTACAAAACGAGAGTTTTAGCATTTTGGCATTTTGATAAATTTGCGCTATATTTTTAGTACTTCTAGAGAGTTTTTTCTTTCTTTTTGATTAGTAATGCTGCTGCTGCAAGGGAAAAAAAATTAGAACTTGTATAGAATTCGGTTAATTGAGAAATAATACACTGGTGTGCAAAACTTAAGGACCAACACTATTTCTAAAGGTTACAATCACAAAATCTTTACTCAAGGTACTCTTTACTGATGAGAGTAGATTCAATCTCAGCAGCGATTCTGGACGTCAGCTGATCTGGAGAGAGGTTGGCACACGGGTATCACTCCGCAAACATCACTGAAAAGGATCGATGTGGCAGTCGAGGTGTTCTCGTCTGGAGAGGCGTTATCTTGGATGGACGTACACAACTCCAGATACTGGAAGGCGGTACTGTAACCGGTGCACGCTACTGTACTGAGGTAATCCTTCGCCATGTGCGTCTGTTCCTAGGTGCCATTGTCCCCAAGTTCGTGTTTATGGATGATAACGCTACACCCCATCGCACTGCAGCTGTTGATATGCTTTTGGAAAGTGAGGACATTGTTCGTATGGATTGGCCTGCCCGTTCCATCGATCTAAATCCCAACCAACACATATGGGACGCTCTGGGGAGACGCCTAGCGACACGTCCACAGCCTCCAGAAAATGTTCACCAGCTGAAGATGGCGCTGACAGAGGAATGGACGATGTTGCCGCAAGAACTTATCAACAACATTGTTCTAAGTATGGACAGGCGGTGCAAAGCCTCCATCGACATTAGGGGTTGCCATACCTCCTACTCAGGACCACCTCTTCCCTTTGTTCCATCTTTGGCAGTGATGCATCTGTATCATAGCAGCCAGTGCTATGTTGCCATTTTTGAATAAAGTCCCTCTGTACCGTTTTGTTTCCGTTGTTGTGTAGGTGTTATTTCCTTCATCATTTCTATACCTCACGAGGTTCCTTTGGTATGATTTTCCCATATCCCGGCCGCTCCTATGAGAAGCTACAGGTGAAAACCTGACTGGTCCTTAAATTTTGCACAGCAGTGTATGTATATAATAATGGACGATTGAAAGGATTTGAAATTTCTGCGGCAGAAGTAAAATCTACGCAACCCTCACCTGAGACAGAGTAACTCAACCATATTGTGAAAATAAATCTGTTAAAATTTCTTGGCTCATTGACGAGATTTGAACCCACGTTTTTCCACCAAGTATGAGAGCACGGTGATAATAGCCGCTATGTTACCTTCGAGGGCTGAACGGTGAATGGATGTTGACTACTTGAGGCATGTGTTCGAACTGCTTTGAAAGAAAGAGGTGGAATTACAGATGCCAATCCAGAGGAACAGCGCTCATGCAAGTAGCTGCAGAAAAGACAGGCAGTAGAAATTGTATGACTGTGTAATAGAGAGAGAGAGAGAGAGAGAGAGAGAGAGAGAGAGAGAGAGAGAGAGAGAGAGAGAGAGAGAGAGAGAGAGTAATAGGTTTGTAAGAGATGGGCCATTAACCTGATTGCGCTCCTTTGGAGAGAGAGAGAGAGAGAGGCTAGAAGTTTAAAGGAGGTTTGGGGTACACCACACTAGATGCAGGACCAATGTTCCATGATTTGTACAGAGTCAGCAGCTGTTTAGGAGAAGAGCAACGCAGACAGCGATAAAGAAAATGCAGATAAGATTTTATGCAGATAAGAGCAATTTTTATAATATGCACACCAAGAAAGGTTAAAAGTCAGCGATATTTCCATTAAAGATGTGTATTCTTGTCTAGGAATCAAGGTATTGGTGAAGATAAACGGTGTCGCCTTAATCATTGGGCTAAATGGACTTTAACCCAGGGACACCTACCTTTTAGGGTGCCTTACCCTTTTGTATTTTTTTTTCTTTCACCTTTTGTGTTTCGTTATTACGCGTTTTATTTGTGAATTAAATCTGTATTTACTTTTAAAATAAATATTAATATTATGCACTAAAAATATGTATTTCCCCGACCACTATAACAAAGCGCACATCACGTTATTAACTCAGGCGTCCGAATTCCTTCAGTCGGTGCCGAAATCAGTACTAGTTGTGTTTTAGGCGCATCAGAAACTTAGACCATATGTATGCCTGTAAATTGTGTGTTTTGTGGTCGATTTGCTGTTTTCCGGATGAAAAAACCCGAGTTTCTATGAGAAAAACCATGCTACCCTCACTTGTGCCCGACTAACTCAGCCACGTTGTGAAAAAGGTCCATAAAAATTCCTCACTTCATTGATGGGATTCGAACTCAGGTTTTTTCCACCTGGTGTTTGGAGGATATCGATTATCCAAGTGTGCTACCCACGAGGGAATCAGTACGGAAAGAGAAGAATCTTATCTGCATGATATAAAGATAGGATCGATTGTAAAAGGATTGAGCAAATAAAAATCTAAGAAAACCGAACGCTGATTCGCGCTCTCGTTAAACAAACATAGTGACTAACATGAAGCTGAGAAGAGCGAAAATTCGTTGTAAATGACATAATAAACTTAAAAGCAAATTACTCCTGAAAAAAGAACATTAGCAAACAAGTACCTCTCACAAATGTGTCTGCCATAAAATCTCCAGAATGTCCCACACAGTGGATCATTGTGGCAGCACTGCACGAACTTCAAACTTCTTTTCAGGTGGAGGGCTGTTTCCGTACTTCGGATACCACCTGCGCACCACCCTTTCGACTTTCTCTCATAAGGTCTTTTAAACGTCCAAACAGATGGTAATCTGAGAGAACGAAATCTGTAGGATATGGAAGTAGTTCCTAGAACCATTCTGCACGATTCCTTTGCTATCAAGTCGGTATATGTGAAGTTACACATTGTCATGTTGAATGATAACTTCATCAAGAAGTTCAAAAAATTGAGCGTGCATTTCTTTGGTAAGCACACGACAAAAATAAGTGAATTCAGCATTCTGATATAAATCACCTAGTTCATAATAAAATCTTAGCCGTGTTATCCCAGACAGTAACCGTTTAACACTAGTTTTCATGTGTGAAACATTAAATAACGTAATACCAAGGGAACGGTATACAGAACTTTTGGCAAATTGTCCCCCAGCATCACCGGTGACTGGAACATCTGACAGAAGAAATTAGTATCAGTACTAGTAGAGGCATATGATGCAAGCAAGCTTGCATCTTTTTTTTTTTTTTTTTGGGACATCAGCACAAAAAAAAAAAAACCACATCACCTGACCATTCACTCCAATAATTAGTCTAGTTCTTGAATTTATTCAAACGATGTACTTCCACACACAACGATGGACAGAAGCTTTCAGCAATCAACAACCCGTTGGCTGAAAGCAAACTTCCACACATCTATTCTGCAACCATCTTTCCTCAATTTGAATATCCATAGTCTAAGCAAGAGGAAGAATCCTTTTAGCATTGAGTTTGTTCAAGCCATTCACAGCTTAATCACCCCAATCAGATATTCTCAGAGGTGCCTAGCCTCCAGAAACTGCAATTTGCAGAACTGAAGTCTTTCTTAGTAAGACAACTCTGTCGTTCCCTTCACCAACTTGTTGCCCTTCTATGCACCCGTTCCAGCAGATCAATATATTCCTAAAATGAGGGTTCCAGGCCTAAGATGCGGTTATCACTTTCTTATCACTCATAATCAAAGCAAGTTTTCTGTATATCACTGAAAAACAACCCATGACTTTTCCTGGCAGCCTGTCTGCATTGCATTGCTCAGACAACTTCATATCTGACTGCACAATTATCTCCAGATCTTTTCATTTCCCACTACCTTGAGCGTAGTACCACTCATTGCGACCTATGTGCAGTACCGTGCATTTGTCAATGGTAAACATCAGTTGTCACTTCTCAGTTCATCTGCCTAATTTACCTTGATCTTTTTGCAGTAGCACACCTTCATTACTATCATTAACCACCTTTCCAACCTTTGTATCGTCTGCAAACTTAGACATTAATCCTGATATACCTTCATCGGTATTATTGATAAATACTGAAAACAACAATAGACCCAACACGGAAACCTGGTGGACTCCTCTAATAACATTAGTCCACGAAGAGCAATGCCCATTTTTAACCACTCTCTCTTCTCCCACTCAACCGTTCCTTTATCCATAGCAATAACGTGCCCTTAATGCCACATTGCTCCAGTTTGTACAGCAGTCTTTTTATGTTCACAGCATCAAAAGCTTTCCTGAAATCCAAACATACGATATAAAAATTATTTTTTGCATCCAGTTCCTTTGTTATTGCATCATAGTACCAGATTGAGTACACAAGATTGTCCCTTAACAAATCCATGCTGTGACTGCAGTATAATGAAGTTCCTGTCTAGACGGTCTTGCATTACTTCTTTAACCGTGACGCCATTATTTTCCCTGGAACAAAAGTTACGCTAAAAGGTCTGTAATTACTCACGGCACTCTTTGATCCCCCTTTTGTGAATTGAGGATACATTCGCACATCTTCAGTCCACAGGGAATTCCCCTGAATTCAAGGATACTCTCATAATTATACCTAAGGGTTCGCTTATTTCTTTTGATGTTTTCATTACTATAACTGGATAGACCTCAACCGCCCCAGTTGCCTTTCTTATATTTAATTGCAGCAATTTCTCTTCCGCTTTCCTCTTGGTTATCATAAAATAATTTAGCCCTCTTTAAGAGTGTGATAAACTTCTGGTATCCCTTCTCTAAAGAATTCTTCATGTGTGAATGTAGATGCAAAATATCTATTCAGTTTGTTAGCAACCTGAGCAGGATCATCAACAGTTAAACCATCGACATCAAGTGGACCACTGTGATTCAACCCCGTCCTTCTACTGTGTTATGTAAGAAAGACGTCTTTGCTTCTATTCTTTGCAGGCTTTACGTTATCTGCCTTATCTCTCCTAAGCTCATTTGTGACTTGATTGCACACTAGTTTATATCTACCATAGGCACCTGATCTACCAAAATATCACCTGATACTTTATAAGCATCCCACACAATTTTCTTCTCTGCCATAAGTCTCATCAGTTCATCTGATATCCATTTAGGTCTAAGCCTTGAACAGTAGTTCTTAGTTGGTATGAAAAGTCAAATAGCTTCTATGATTATTTTTCAGAATGCTTCTCATTTACAATTTTTCTGTTGGTAACATCATCAGTTGGTACCACAAATTATCTTGCTTCATGATAACAAATGCCCACATGTTGCCACCCCGATTTAGGCACTACTGGAAAGCTTTCAAAAATCCTGCATGCAGTCCAGATTTATTATTATACGACTTTCATGCGTTTTTTGTTGGTTAAAAAAAATTAAAAGAACATTGTTCTGGTGCTGAAGTCCAAAACAGCCATCTAATTAGAAGAGTTCCGTTAACAGTCGAAAGAATTTTTTGAAGAAGGAATATATGGATTATTGGAGCAATGGACTTCTTTCTAAAAGCACACTGTAGTCAGTACTTCATGGAGTAGTACATAGTTTTCGCTGAGTTAGCTGTTTAGAAGTTGAAATCTGTTATAAACTAAAACCATTGTCGATACCGTTTTGAAAATTTGAAACGATTATTTAATAGATAATAATTATACTTCGTTTGAGAAACATTTTAATTATCTGAAAAAATGTGATTTGTACAGCAACTGTTCACATAATAAAAAAAAGATATAATTGCATTAAAAATTACGTTTGTGATATTGAATTCAATTTGAATTCAGTTAATAAATCCATAATTTTTTTAATGATTATTAACAAAAAATGAAATAAATGATGCATTTTCGACATATTTGTAGTAAGATATACATTTACTGCATTATCATTTATAGTTAATCGTAATTAAATGGATTATATTTCAGAAAAAAGAACACGACCTAACTCCATTTTGGTATAGTTTTTACTACGAGATCTGGAAGACGACCTTTCTTTAGCAGGTAATTTAGACTTAGTAAAGTTCAGTTATTTTGTCACATCTAAATGTAGCGTAAAAATCAGAATATAACAGTGCAATTAAACTGAGAATAATAAACTTACTGTTCTTTTAATATATGGAAAAGTACTTGGACTATAAAGTGTCCACATGTATTTCTGGGACCAGCAGTTACTATAATAATGGACAGTAAACTCTCATATGACGAGTTGCCAAGGTGCACTGCTTTCGAACAAATCACATCACCAAAAAACATCTGCCAATTATTTAAAAGATGAAACACGCATGAAAGCGTGTTTTAGGACTTATTGGTCCTTCATCATGTAGCAGGCGGTCTCAATTGGTGAATCCAAGACAACTTGATGATAAAAGAAGCTGTATCAGCTTATATAGATAGGTTCTTTTATTCACTAATTGAGTCTTGGAGTCACTAATTGAGACCACCTGCTATCTGATGAGGAACCATTAAGTTCTGACTCAGACTGCCATAACAGAGTCTTATCTTTTAAATTGGTTGAAATTAGTGCAATAAAAAAAGGGCAACTCTCGGTATAGGAGTTTAGTCTGTTGTGAATGCTAAGAACATTGCAATATCCAATGCAGTCTAAATGGAATTTCAAAAAAAAAAACATGAGACAAAATACAAAAGATGTATATTGAACTGAAATTTCAGCCAGAAGGTGTATATTGTTAAGAAAAGGTTGAGAAAACCAAGTTGGAATGAAAGACGCCAGTGTATGTATTAGTAACCTGTGGCTTAACAAATTTAAAAAATAACATACCAGATTGTAAAATAATGACACTTTTAATAATTTCCATGAAAGTTTCATTATTCAGATCCGATATGTGTAACTTTTATTCTCATTTTACAAGCTCCTATGTTATTTTCCAAAGTTGTTAAGCCACAGGTTACTAATACATACACTGGTGTGTTTCTTTCCAACTAGGATTTCTGAACCTTTTCTTAACAATATATTCCTTCTGGATAAAATTTCAGTTCATGTACATCTGTTGTATTTTGTCCCATTACATTTACATTTGTCCTGAAATTACCATTCCTGACGCGCATTTAAGGCTGTCTCTATCTTTTTCTACTCTTCCGAACTTCCACACTTCATTTCTACAGAAAAAGAAAAACCTATTCAGCTGCGTCCTGTACCGCGTTGCAGTGCTCTCTTTTATAGCTGCCTGATATGCAAGTTCTGGAGCATCGAATCCTATTTTTACTTCATAGAATTATGTTAAATTACAAACCATAGAAATTTAAGCGACACGTTTTTCCCTCGTGGGTAGCACAGTGATTACGATTCCTGTCCTTGCACACTGGAAAACGTAAGTTCGTATTCGATCAAAAAGAAAGGAATTTTTATATATTTGCACACCATGGGCGAATTATTGGACTCGGGGAAAGGCGGATTGACTCCATACACTGACACCTCACAGCCATACTTCCGTTGACACAAAAACAAACAACAGTTCCGTTAAAAAAGAAAAATTAAATACAATAAACAATTTTAAAAAGTAATTTTTGTGCATTCATTCTACGTCCCTTTACCCACAATTAAGTACTCTTAAAAGGTACACTTACCCGACTGAAATCACTGCTCTAAATAACATTTCTGAGAAACCAGAATTTACTTTTAATCGTTAATTCAAAACATTCTCCTCCAATATAAACACTTCTTAAATCAAAAATTAAATAACAATAACTATTTTTATTCACCTGCGCATATTTATCTCAATACTTATAAATTAAACAAGCTTATATTTATTTATGGGTCTGAAGCTCGAGATGTATATCCATTCTTTGAAAATGCATGTAACCTATATTCAGAACATTATTTCGTCTTATGCCAAAACATTCCTGAACGAGATTCTTTTTAGTAGTGCCACTGTGTTAGTGAAATAAATACTTCGTTCATTCACCCATTTGGAACAGGTCCCAAATTCGATTATGATCGTAGACCAGAACTATAAAAAGCTTTTAGCCTAGTTAGTTTGTAATACGTTTTTCATCCCTGAAACTCAACCCAGACTTGACATTAACCCAGACTTTTAAAGCGACATACCACTACCTTTAACTAAAGTATAATTTGCACACTCCAAGTTGGAGTATCACTATATTCGTTATTACAATCCTATAATAGTAAGCAGTATTAATTACTGCAATCAGAAATGGCTCAAAGTACACTGCTCATTATTATTTTAAGAAACTAGGTGTCAGATTTTATACAAACTAATACATAAATAAATATTTTGTACAGCGGGTATATACTCCTTATATTTCGCGATTCATTCGAAAATTCTATCAGGGTATATATTAAAGTATCCTAAAATCATAAATCTCGAGATTCATTAAGGTTAATAGAGGGCGTAATGATATGTTACAATTCTCAAGGTAAGTTGCAAACAAAGTAAAAAGTATTTTCGTTGTTGCTCAGTGAAGGTTTTCATTACAAGAATATTCACATCCAAAAATAGAGAAGATATAAACATTATACAGCCATAAATACAGTCAAACATTGTAAAATATTTCTGTTATCACTGAATACCGTTTAATTTATGGAACACTTTGAGTTATGTTGTCCTTCGACGCATTTACAAGCCACGTGTAAATCGACGAGCCTGCGCACTGCTTTCTTTTTGTTAAGAAACCAGTTCATCGTAAGGTGAGATCCTTGGGTTATGGTTCTGAATTTCCTATGTACCACCGACATTTGAAACGATAAGTCTGAACTTGATAGATGACCTTTTTCCTTGTGAAGAGAAATTTCTTGTCATTGTCGTATTAAGGTAAGAAACTCTTCTCGAGTCTTTGGGTCTTCACGAAATACTCCAAGCATTGCACTGGTAATGGTTTTACTGTTCAGTTTCTGTACTCCTCGCATTACCATACACATGTGCCTAAGATTGAATAAATAAATGAATATATGCAATACGTGTAAACAGTATTTACAATATAATAATTATTTTAAGCAATCAGTAAGCAAAAAATAAGATTCTCTTAGCTTGGCCTACGTTATTATTATTATAACTTTTTAATTTCTTTATTATTATCTTTTTATTATTTTAATATAATATTAAGAATAACAGTAATATTTTTGTTATTTAAAATAACATTAAATATATTGAATATATTTTAAGTATTATTTATTATATTCTATTTTAGTTTATATTTTTAAAATATAATTTTTGTTACATTTTTATTATTCTTAAGATTATCATTTTTAAATAGTGTAATTATTTTTATTCATTATAATCATTATTAAGGTAATAATCGTATTTTGTATTATAAAATACAAGTAAAATATTAGTAGTGTTTGAGCATCACAAAATTCTGATTCACTTTTAATATCTGTAAGTCCAGATATATATCGGTTCAATATAATTTATATTTAATTAAATATACCGTATATTCTGAAGTATAAATCAGCTTTCTATATGATTCGCCAAATACGTCGAGTAAAATGTGCATATTACAGTAGATATTGGAGTAAGAGTAATATCTGCAGTGAGAACCAGTCTACTCTTTAATTCAATTATTTCTGCTCTGTTTTTTACTTTTTAACGTTGACGTGGTGACATTTTATTACACTACATAATAAACTGTAAAGAAAGCGGTAAGCGTGTACAGTTCTATATAGAACTGTACTGTACTGTACTGAAAATTGGTTTTTGAGTAAGCAATGCCCCATTAACGCTAATATTATAAAAAAAATTAACACTCTCGAAAGTAAATCCAAAAACATAACTCCAAATCAACTGTTTTCATCTGATGGAGGACAGGAACACATCCTCGGGCTTTAAAAGGTGAGAAAAAAAAATGTATAGTTGCTTTCTTTATAAAACAAATGATCCTTTTCCATTTTGACTCATTTTCATGTCCCATTTCTTTTAATTCTAAATATTCTCTTAACCTATTTCTATATAGATTCTTAATACTCAATCTTGAACATCGTTTCTTTATCTTTTTTTAAGAATTATTTATATATGAATGCTGCTATTATTAATTTATGATCGTTTCCAATATTTACCGATGGTGTCGCTTTTATGTCCAATTGGCGATTTATAATCAATTACTAATTTACTGCCTCTCTAAATAACATGGACAAAATAATAGAGGCAGTAAATCAGTAATTTACAATCAATTATCAACTAACTAATTATGGCTCAGAGACATGGACACCGGGAAGAGAGGAGGTTAAACGGCTAGAAGCATTCGAGATGTGGGTGTGGAGAACAATGGAAAGTGTGAAGTGGGTGGGCAGGGTGAGTAATGAGGAAAGTAGGTGAAGAGAGAGAGAGAGAGAGAGAGAGAGAGAGAGAGAGAGAGAGAGAGAGAAAACGTTAGTAATAGAATTAAGAAGAAGACAAAAGAACTTTACAGAAGAGAAAGCATATTGAGGGAAGAAAGCTGTTGGGAGAAGAAGGAAAATTGGAATGGTGGATTGGATAGGAATAAAAAATTATGCAGGAATTAAAAGGAAAGCACAAAATACAGAAGCATGGCGTCAGTGGAGCCTTGAACCTGCATGAGGGCAGAGAACTAGAAGAAGACGGACTTCGTTATTTGTAGTAATCCGCGGCTACAAGCCACGAAAATGGTTTCAAAACTAAAACAAACAAACAAACAAAAAAAAAAAGTTCGACATTTTAAGAGTTTTGAAGTTTTACAACTGAATGAAACGCCATGTAGTAGTAACGAGTTGGCAAATGTTTATTTGGCATCGAACTATTTTTTTACGCGTTACGTTCATCAGGAGTAAGTGAGCGCTTACGAAGATGTGCTGAATCAAAGAAATTTCGTGAAGAACGAGTAAGCCTGGCATCGAACTATTTTTTTATGCATTAGGTTCATCAGAAGTAAGTGAGCGCTTACGAAGATGTGCTGAATCGTCGAAACATGGTGAAGAACGAGTAAGCCAATAATGACGTCATTCGTTGAGGAGGAGAAAGTATAATTAAAATCACCGACCGATGTAGTACTACGGCGGAAGGCTACAAATGCGAAGCTGTAATGTCACTCGATGAATCAGAGCGCTGCTAACGATGAGCGTCAATCAGTAACCTTACTCTAAAGAAATACTAAGTACTTAATTATATTAACATCGTTAATAATTTTATTAACAATATTAATGCGTTTATAATTATTTAATTAATAATGTCTGTCTCTTTTAATTAAACCAAAAGCAGACGTCACTTTGCTAGTAAGGACACTACTGCGCATGTGCCCCACCAGTACAACATTGGCGAAGGCAAATATACGATTGCATTTTAAACTTTAATTTTCGGTTTATAAATTAAAGGAAAGACTGTCATATGAACTTTGATAAATCTCATATTACAAAATGAACATTGCACTGTGTAGTCATTTTTCCTGAACGGTGTGGTGTGAAATAGAAACTGTAATGAGGTCACTGTAGAGGTTAAGATTATTTATTATTTAACTACAATGCATTATACAAACATACCAATTTATGCGATAATAATATAAAACTAAATATTAATTAATTTATAAAGAAAAGAATATTTCAATATAGCATGGTTACATTTCAGCAAACATTCATATTAATATTACCTGAAATCGAACTAGAACAAGGGTGGGCACCTTTATAAATGGTGAGCCAAATAAAATGTCTGTGAGGTAGACGCGGGCCAAATTTTTTTTTAGCTTTCCACGATTTAAAAAAAAAAAAAAAAAAACGAAATACAAATTCGAGATAAAATTACAAAAATACAATTATAGTAACAAAATACAAATATAATTGATTTGATACTGTTTATTTTTATCAGTGAATCGATATCTGGATCGTTATTTGTATACGCAGAGTATTTTTATAATATAAAAATCAAGTCAATCCTTCTTGTATACGAGGTGTGGCAATAAAGTTCCCTGGACTGATGCAAAAAAAAAAAAAAAAAAAAAATGCAGAATGAAGAAGAAAAATGCAGATTTCAGAATGTTTTAAAAATTTTTATTCAAAGTAATCATCACCTGATTGAATGCACTTATTACACCGTTCTAAAAGTCTCTGAAAGGATTCGTCGAAGGCGTCCAAAGAGACGATGTTCAATTCGGCGGTTACGCTTTTCTTTATGTCATCAAATCCTGAAATCTCTTTCCTATGAGGGTAGTTTTCACCTTGGGAAAGAGAAAGAAGTCCGCTGGTGCAAGATCGGGGAGTAGGATAGATGGTTGCTATATATACAATGCAATGTTTCGTCAGAAATGTCTTCACAATAAGTGCCGAATGGGCGGGGGCATTGCGTGCTAGAGGAATCAGCTGCTTTTCTCTCGAAATTGCCTCTCACTCGGGAAATGAGTTTCAACAGTCTTTGAAGGTGTAAGGACCCAGCCTTACAATAATTTAATAAAGGTTGTTAAATATTGGAAGAATTAATTGTGGCGAATATAGTTAGTTTCAGTTAAGTATCATTTGTTAAGAAACACTGAAATTCGAAGGTTAGTCCAAACACTCCAAATCTCGGTTGTAAAGAATTCCTTAAGCGAGTCAGTAAAAGTAATTATAATGAACCGAAACAAATCCCACTTAAGACAGGAGCATATACACTATAGAAAGGGCACTGAGTGCGGAAGTGGCCCTATTAATAAATTTCACGGTTCGACCTCTAGCAGGTGTGGGCGACGTAGTAATGGGGGGTGAGGTCACAAAGAAAGCCTGAAACTCTTAGCTGACCGGAACTTACGTTTAATTTCTAGAAATTACCAGAATTTTCCAGATTATCGGAAGTTCGGTCACACTAGGAAAAAGAAAGCACGCCCACGGAAATGAAGGGAGACGAATAGGATCACGAAGGAAAGGATAGGGAAGTCAACGATTGGCCAGGAAGAAAGCGGTGGGAATTTTGAGAGAAAAGAGAGAAGGAAAGAAAAAATTGATACTGATCATTCGGAGAGGAGTTTTTGTGGTGGAAGCAGTCCTGGAGAGATGGAAGCTGTAGTGGGAGAATTTATTATAAGAATTTATTTTGTGAAAGTCTAGAGTCGGAAGTATCGTTCCCTTGAAGAAGTTAATGCAGTCTATGGAGGAAGAATGGTGAAACGCCATAGAGGCAAATTTCTCGATTGAGCAGTTGAGTGACTAGTCGACCCGGAAGGTATCCCAGTCCTCGGACGCAACGCAGATGGAGGAAGAAAGGAGATAAGATCCGGTATTATCTTCAGCCGTGCAGTACCCGGTAGAGAAACCCAGGATAGATTACTGTGTTCCCCGGATGAGCAACCTTTCGCTTTCCAGTCCTCACCCCGAACAGATAGGAAGAGAGACCGAGCAGGGAGGAATACCAGACCATTGCGTAAGTGTTAGAATAAGTACTGAGAATATAATTTGTAAAAAAAGGAGAACTAATTTAATAATGAAAAGGACTCTAGGAGGACGCTATAAGTTTTAAGAGAGAATGTCAAAGTACTAAATATATATTCATATATATTCGAACGAGTGTAATACTTAAGGAGTGATAATTTAATTTAGTATAGAGATCAGAGTAATGCAATTTAAGAGTAAGTTAATCTGTAGTAGGAAGTAAAAATTTTGTCCTTGAATTATTGTGAATGTTAAATTGCTGTGAGTATGACTTATTTGGGGTAGAAAATGATTAAACAGGTAAACAATTAAATGAGCATCTAGCCCTAATTGTGAAATAGTGGATTAATTGAACGGAAAGGTAACTAAGTAAATTGGTTGGATATTGTTGACTGTTGACATGTTTGCAAGTAAGGATTCTGGAATGAATATATATGTATTTCCTAATAAGTTGGGAAACGAGCACTTATGAAATTATATTTTGTCTGTTCATTGGCTGATGGTGGTTTATTGACTTACATGGACTGTTAAGGAGCAAAGAGACAGATTGTGCATTGTGAGGGGTAATAAATGCCCGGACCTACTGAAATCTTTGTAGAGCAACATGAAGAGACACAGTGATATATATGTAGATATATATAAGTATTAGGATTTAGTAGTTCTTTTGATAACAAGGTTGACTGTAAATTACAAGATATATACACATTTAAAAATTAGTAAAATAACAAGTGTCAAACTAAATACTGTATTCTGTTAAAGGTTATTGTAATTTTCTTATATATAATATGACAATAAAAAACAAATTTGTATATTCTACATTCTTGTGTGTGTGTCTGTCATTTCTAAACTCAGCCAGTCCAGTGGAAGAATACCTTAATATATTAGGGGTCCCCGTGAGTCTGGGAATTTTCTGAAATCAATCAAGTCAGGTGTAAAAGTGGGAGGGGTTAAAATAAGGGGATATAAAAAAAATATAACATAATATAATATAATTGTAGGCTTCTTTGAGGAATAGGATTTTCAGAATAATAAAGATAACGAAATCCCCACCCCCACAATTGGCGAGCCAGCCAGGATAATTCTTCACGAGGGAAGGCTGAGTTCAGAACGACAAAAAAAAAAATATATATATATATATATATATGTATATGTAATCCAGTTGCTGAAACTGATAGAAAAAAATTCAGCTGGCGAGCCAGAAAGTGAAAAGTGAAAAAAAGTAAGTAGTTAAAGTGGGTACTGAATTAGAATTTGTGTTTTAGAATTAGATGAAATAAGTTATAGAATAAGAAAGGTATTGATAGAAAATAGCTAGTTAATTAGAATAAACCCCACCTCGAAAGATAAGTCATGGCTACAAGGAGAGCGAACAGCAGTAGGGATAGAGAAAGGGAGGAAAATATCAACGGGCAGGAGACATCAGGAGAAACAATTGTTAGTATAGGGAATGATAATAGGGGCCCAATTAAGTTAAGCAAATTTTTAAAAGTATTTAAAGGGGAACCATCAGAAAATGTGGAACATTTTCTGAGAAAACTAAAAATGATTAAGGAAAAGGAAGAATTAACGGAACTAGAAATAGTCATGATGGCGGAATTCAAGCTAGAGGGCAGGGCCCAGACTAGGTATTTAGAGGAGACCCAAGGGATGGAAATAGAAACATTAGACAAATTTGAAAAGATATTAAGGAAGTTATTTTCCCCAAAGATCACGTTCCTAGAAGGAATCGGGATATTAAATAATTATAGTCAAAATAATCGCGAAAGCATAGAGGACTATTACAAAAGGTTTTTAACAGTAAAATTAAATACAGAAGTATCAGAAAAAGAAAATAGCGCCTTTGACAAAATCCTGATGGGACAATTTTTGATGGGGGTCAGGGATAAATATAAGCGAGAGATTCTAAGGAGAAAACCCAATTCATTAGCTGAGGCCATGAAACTAGCCACTGATGAGGAAAAGCTAGACCTCCAAGGTCGGGGGGCTATAAAGGGGGACATAAATGTATTAGCCACAGGAGAAGGGACAAAACCGAAAGGTAATAAAGAAAGGGAAGGCGAAATTAAGTTAGAAGGGTTAGAGAAACAGATAGCGGGAATGGAAATAAAGTTAAATAAATTATTAGAGCAATTAAACACAAAAAAGAATGCACTAGATGAAAATAATAGGCAGGGGGGCGAAAGACCACAAACAGGGCAGAGCACAAGAGGCAAGTACAACGACACAGAGGGGTGGAAAGGGGAAGTCAGAGAAGATAGGCGAAATGGACAGAGGAGGTGTTACATATGTGGGGGCAAGGAACATCTCGCTAGATATTGTCCACACAGGAATAGCCAAAGGGGATACCGCGGAGGTAGTAACTACAGCCAGGAGCAAAACCCTGGGAGGAGTGAACAAGCATTACACATAAACACAGCCAAAAGAAAAAACATATCTTTAGGCGCTGTAAGTGATAACGGAAGGGGGAACGACCTGTTATATGTAAAGGGAAGCTTAGGAGGGGTACCAGGTAAATTTCTTGTAGACACAGGAGCCTCGAGGTCAATATTAATGTGGGATTACCTCATCAGATACTGCAAAGGGTCAAATAAGGGAGATGTGAGATGTTGCCGCGAATTTCTTGTGAAAGGGGTAGGTGCTGAAGAAATTCACACCAACTATATAGTCAGAGACAAGATAAGATTACAGGGATGTGAAAACATGGTGCCCCATTCATATTTAGTGGCAAATAGAGTAAACAGTCGTCGACATGACGCAATACTAGGCACGGACCTACTAAAGAAATTAAGAGCCAAGGTAGATGTGGGAAATGGCAGCATTAACTTCGGTAGTGATACCCAGGTGAGGTCTAAAGTAGACAGAAGGCAAAATGCTGGCAGCAGAGCCCAGTACGAGCCAGAGCGAGGGGAATCTTCAAAGGGAACGAGTGTGAAAGAATTAGAAGGGTATAAGGCAAACACTGTTAATAAAGTTCTGGTTGCACAAGAAGAATTAAGGGAATTGAAGAAGAACAACAAAACTAATAAGAATAATGAGAGAAAGTGTCGAGAAAGTGGAAGGATGTTACACGTGGGAGTTTTGGAAATGACAGAAAGGGTCAATGGAAATTCTGGAAAGAAAACGTCTCGAAGGGAAGAGAAACATGAAGATAGCGAACTGTTAAATAAAGTGGAAGAAAGTGGAGGTGAAAAGAATGACAACTTGGTAAATGAATCAACAGAGCCGAAAAGAATCGAATGGCCATGGAACCACAGAACTGAAACTCCCTATGGGGAAAGGGCCCTCAAGTTGAAAGAGACAAACAGGCTACAACAAATGTATTTAGGAGCAGCATTTAATGAAAACATGGGATGGGAATAGTTTTAGTGACAGAAAAAAAAAATATCCATTTAATTAATGTACATGTATAGAATTGTATATAGGAATACGAGGGATAGATTGTAGTTAATAAGTAGGCCCTGGAAGAAGGCACATCCGCCTGAGGACCTGTATAAAATT
This sequence comes from Mastigoproctus giganteus, assembly GCF_048544385.1. Taxonomy (NCBI): domain Eukaryota; kingdom Metazoa; phylum Arthropoda; class Arachnida; order Uropygi; family Thelyphonidae; genus Mastigoproctus; species Mastigoproctus giganteus. The sequence continues at coordinate 57,402,143 of NC_143586.1, forward strand.
TATATATATGGGATATAAATTTTAGGGGGAGAGGGATGCAATGTAAGGACCCAGCCTTACAATAATTTAATAAAGGTTGTTAAATATTGGAAGAATTAATTGTGGCGAATATAGTTAGTTTCAGTTAAGTATCATTTGTTAAGAAACACTGAAATTCGAAGGTTAGTCCAAACACTCCAAATCTCGGTTGTAAAGAATTCCTTAAGCGAGTCAGTAAAAGTAATTATAATGAACCGAAACAAATCCCACTTAAGACAGGAGCATATACACTATAGAAAGGGCACTGAGTGCGGAAGTGGCCCTATTAATAAATTTCACGGTTCGACCTCTAGCAGGTGTGGGCGACGTAGTAATGGGGGGTGAGGTCACAAAGAAAGCCTGAAACTCTTAGCTGACCGGAACTTACGTTTAATTTCTAGAAATTACCAGAATTTTCCAGATTATCGGAAGTTCGGTCACACTAGGAAAAAGAAAGCACGCCCACGGAAATGAAGGGAGACGAATAGGATCACGAAGGAAAGGATAGGGAAGTCAACGATTGGCCAGGAAGAAAGCGGTGGGAATTTTGAGAGAAAAGAGAGAAGGAAAGAAAAAATTGATACTGATCATTCGGAGAGGAGTTTTTGTGGTGGAAGCAGTCCTGGAGAGATGGAAGCTGTAGTGGGAGAATTTATTATAAGAATTTATTTTGTGAAAGTCTAGAGTTGGAAGTATCGTTCCCTTGAAGAAGTTAATGCAGTCTATGGAGGAAGAATGGTGAAACGCCATAGAGGCAAATTTCTCGATTGAGCAGTTGAGTGACTAGTCGACCCGGAAGGTATCCCAGTCCTCGGACGCAACGCAGATGGAGGAAGAAAGGAGATAAGATCCGGTATTATCTTCAGCCGTGCAGTACCCGGTAGAGAAACCCAGGATAGATTACTGTGTTCCCCGGATGAGCAACCTTTCGCTTTCCAGTCCTCACCCCGAACAGATAGGAAGAGAGACCGAGCAGGGAGGAATACCAGACCATTGCGTAAGTGTTAGAATAAGTACTGAGAATATAATTTGTAAAAAAAGGAGAACTAATTTAATAATGAAAAGGACTCTAGGAGGACGCTATAAGTTTTAAGAGAGAATGTCAAAGTACTAAATATATATTCATATATATTCGAACGAGTGTAATACTTAAGGAGTGATAATTTAATTTAGTATAGAGATCAGAGTAATGCAATTTAAGAGTAAGTTAATCTGTAGTAGGAAGTAAAAATTTTGTCCTTGAATTATTGTGAATGTTAAATTGCTGTGAGTATGACTTATTTGGGGTAGAAAATGATTAAACAGGTAAACAATTAAATGAGCATCTAGCCCTAATTGTGAAATAGTGGATTAATTGAACGGAAAGGTAACTAAGTAAATTGGTTGGATATTGTTGACTGTTGACATGTTTGCAAGTAAGGATTCTGGAATGAATATATATGTATTTCCTAATAAGTTGGGAAACGAGCACTTATGAAATTATATTTTGTCTGTTCATTGGCTGATGGTGGTTTATTGACTTACATGGACTGTTAAGGAGCAAAGAGACAGATTGTGCATTGTGAGGGGTAATAAATGCCCGGACCTACTGAAATCTTTGTAGAGCAACATGAAGAGACACAGTGATATATATGTAGATATATATAAGTATTAGGATTTAGTAGTTCTTTTGATAACAAGGTTGACTGTAAATTACAAGATATATACACATTTAAAAATTAGTAAAATAACAAGTGTCAAACTAAATACTGTATTCTGTTAAAGGTTATTGTAATTTTCTTATATATAATATGACAATAAAAAACAAATTTGTATATTCTACATTCTTGTGTGTGTGTCTGTCATTTCTAAACTCAGCCAGTCCAGTGGAAGAATACCTTAATATATTAGGGGTCCCCGTGAGTCTGGGAATTTTCTGAAATCAATCAAGTCAGGTGTAAAAGTGGGAGGGGTTAAAATAAGGGGATATAAAAAAAATATAACATAATATAATATAATTGTAGGCCTCTTTGAGGAATAGGATTTTCAGAATAATAAAGATAACGAAATCCCCACCCCCACAAAGGACCTGTACGTAGAACGCAGCGTTAACTCTTTCTCTCTTCAGGTACTAATTCCTTGTGAATCACACCGTTTGTCGAAAAACATGATCAGCATTGTCCTGATCGTGAGCTTCTGTAAATAAAACCTTTTGGACCTTGGTGATGATTTTGAAGTCCACTGCATTCTCTGACGCTTCGTCTCTGGATCGTACTGAAACACTCAACACTCATCTTGAGTGACAATACGTCGAGGAAATTAGGACTGTATTGATAAGTGTGAATGAAGTCTTAGCATGATGACACTTTTTGTTGCTTCTGCTCAGCCGTGATTAAGCGACACAGACTTTGCACAGACCTTCCATTTTCCTAAATCTTAATGCAGAATCTTACGAATCGATCGTCTTCTTATTCATATCCAACCCATCAGCTATCATTCTGAGAGTAAGTAAAACGAAGATCTCTTGCCACAATTTCGCAACTCTGTCCTCGTAGGCTGCCGTAGCCGAGTGGTCAACCGCGAGGGTACATAAGTACACACGCCGGGCATACTCAGGGGGAGCAGATGGGAATATATCCCCCCCCTTAACCATGCCTATGTGTATGCATATGAGTGTCCCTAGGTCTATCTAAAAAAAACCTCATAAACCTGGTCTTCATGCCCTTCCTCACGATGATATCTCTACTGGACAATCTCTGTACCACCATCTGCTGGAGGAAGTGCGAATTACAACAGACCACCCCCGTTTATTTTACAACTCATTGGACATGACTGCAGCAGCAGCAGTCTGGATACTTTATTGCCACATCTGATATAATTAATAATTCTTAAAGTTGTTCAAAATCTAAAACGTTCAAAAACAAGCGTAAACTTAATCAATGAAATTTTTTTTAAGAATTCATTCTGTTCAAAATAATTTAATATATACGTCGTTTATTAATACAGATTAAAATATGGAATGTTCTATTTTTGTCTAATTTTTAAAACTTTCTGAAACATACAGTAATTTATATGTAAGAATACAATGTAAAACATAGACAATAGGAACCAAAATAAAGTGTACCAAAATTTAACAGAGCTTTTAGTGGTTGCATTATGTTATGTTGTTTTTACTAGTTTTTTTTTTTTTTTTTTTTTGCTGCTGTTGTGTTTATTAATAAAAATAAATCGGGACAATGGATCGAAAATTGCTCTATAAGTACGTGACTTTCATCTCTTGCATCACATTGACGTAATCGATATGTCTGTAGCAATAAGCAACTCTCCTTGTACATCTTTCCTACCTCATTTTAATGCACAAATCACCACTGCTGACTCCTACAAGCGGGCTGATGAAAAATGTCTTCTTGACAGCAGTTCAGAACTTAAAATGTTTCTGCTGATAGCGAAGATATTGATTCCGAAATCGAAATGCTGATGACCGAATAGAAAACCCTGCGATCGTTATCTTTCTTTTTCCCATAATGGTGTTATAAACATGTTTTGTACTTGATTACAAAAGCTTTTGGTGTTGAAAAGATGTC